>NW_004524807.1:3530154-3560239 GCF_000260255.1 Octodon degus
ATACTGATACCTGTGAACTAAGCTACTGCACTGCAGATGGTAATTTGTAATAGTAGTTTCATGTTTGGAGTGCCTGTCATTCTGGTATTCTGAATATGGGTGGCTTGTCATGACATGCCAGTTACCGCTAGGATGTCTCTCAGGTAGGTGAATGTTCCAGAAGAAGGGGGTGGTGAATGAAAGCAAGAGACAGGAAAAGGAATACTGTGGGACTGTCCTGCTTCAAGGTTGTATATGGTGAGATTTTTGGACTTATTTGCAAACATGAGCAGTATATAATTTTTTATTCTATTTTTAAAATATAATCTAATTTTTAAATGTTTTTGATCATATTATGTAGGGACATAAAGTTCAACATATCAATACTTGATGAAAAATACCTGTTCCTTATTATGCCTAAGACGTTTGAAATGCAGAGAGATAGTGAGGTTAAGAATAATAGCCTAAATCATTTGATAATAACAATAAGCTTGTCTTCTGGATGGTTAACAACCTAAGTTTGCAGACCAAAATTAGAGAAAAAGGAGGGCTACAAGGAAAGGAATAACACAATTAAAATGAAAGCAAAAACTTGAGGATTAGATAATGAAAAGAGGACAAGGAGCAAACCTAGGAAACATGACAAGGGCAAGCCATACATTTCTGTACAGAAGATGGGTAAGGCAATGATCCTGAGAATCTTCAATATTTTTTTGAAACTAGTAGTTAATTGGTAAGATTCTTACCCTGAGTAAGTGTATATGCTGATACCTGTGAGCTAAGCAACTGCACCAAAGATAGCAAGGTGTAATCATAGGGTCATGCTTGGAATGCTTCTCGTTCTGGTCTTCTAAATATGTACTGCTTGTCATGACATACCAATTACTGCCATACTGTCTCTCAAGTAAATGTTCATTTTTAAAAAGGGAAATAAATTAAAACAAGAGAAGAAAAAAGGTTATAGCACTGTTCTGCTACAATGCTGTGTATGGTTAGATTTCTAAATTTCTGTGTAAAAACATGTAACTTTATTCTTATTTTAAATATTATCTTTATTTGTTTAATTTTTTCTTCATATTCTATAGGGACTTAAAGTTTAACATATCAATACTTGATGGAAAATACCTGTTCCATGTTATGCCTAAGAGATGTTTGATATTCAGACAGTGAGGTTAAGCTCAACTGCCTATGTTGTAGGGAAATAATAATAAACTTCTTTTCTGGAGGGTCAACAACCTACATTTTCAGAACAAAAACTAGAGAAAAAGGACTTCAAGGACAGCCAACATTTTGGCGCTAGCCCTTCAAGGTCAGTGAAGACTCAGGACATAGGATAACCTGTAATATAACATCCTGTAACTCAGTTGTGATTTTCTGATCAAGTACATTATGTGGTCACAGAGGAAAGTGATCAATGATGTACAGGGTGCCTAAGGTGAGTCACATGGAGAGAAAATATTATCTCAGGCTGTCAAAGAGAGTAAACTGGTGAAGCAATGGCCATGTCTCATCCACATGGCTGACACTGAAAAAGGATCTACAAAGTGCAGTACAGGGTTACAGGATAAATCCTGAGGGGATTTGACTGACCTTGTCAGATACAAAAGCTACGTTTCTTGTTAGATAGGTCTCGCTTTATCTTGGTCTTAATCATCCAACAGAAAAGTATAAACATGAAGAATAAGAAGTAAAGCCACATTAATACCCTGAGGTGTAAAAGTCTCAAGTCAACAACTTCTGACATTGCCAGTCCTATGGAAAACCCACTACTATTATGAACTACTGGACTATATTGGAATATTTTGCTGAATTTATGCCTCTAAATGACAATGGAATACTGTTGTCGGACAAAACTAAACAAAAAATGGAATGTAAATGAATGACCATTTTGTATTTGTATATTCAAAATAGGATAGATATACAGCTGCATTCTGTTAATTCAGTGAATAGAGGGATTTGTTATAATAATGTTTGTGGACAAGATATCTTGTTTGCATCTTGTGCAATGAATATCCACTAAGACGACAATACGCAATGTATTAGTTATTGAAACTGTCTTACTAATCTTTTTTGAAACTGTTTCATTGCTACTTCTTTCTCAATAAAAATAATTTAAAATATTCTTATACTTGTTCACTTAACTCTTTGAATATTTGTACTACAGTTACAACTGTTTTGATATTATTGCATGATAATTATAATGTTTGTCATTTGTTTGATATTAATTGACTGATTTTTGTCTTCATTATAGGTTTATTGTTCTATTAATTGAAATTCCTATTGATGTTTAATTATTTAGCAAGCATTGGAGATTTTTAGTTTATAGAGAATTTACATTTTTTCTATTTTTATTCATATTGAACTTTTTTGCCTTCACTAATTCCTCATCTGTATATGCTTATCATGATTCAGATGATTAATCAAGGACAGCCCTGTACAGACAGCACAAATTCTCTCCATGTGCTGTTCTTCCTCCTCTAGTACGTTGTTCTTGGATCTATGACTACCTTGGTCTTCCTAGACTTCCAACTTAGCCATTTGAGTTCTGGGAATCTTCTTGGCTCATGACAAAATTATGAGTATATCTTCAAGTGGCATCCACTTAAATATAAAGGCTTCAAGTTTATCATTCTCTATAGTTGAGTAATACTCCATTGTATAAAAATACCACATCTTTTGCATCCATTACTCAGGTAACAGGTATCTTGGTTGTTTCCAGGATATGTGTATCACAAATTGTGCTGTTTAAACATAGATGCACATGTATCACTAGAACATGATGTTTTCAGATCTTTTGTGAAAATTTACAGTAGGGTGATAGCTGGTTGCAATGAGATTTCCAGTCCTAGATTTTTAAGGAGTGTGCACACAGATTTCCATAATGGTTGCACCAGTCAGCATTCCCACCACCAGTGGAAAAATGTTTCTTTTTCTCCATAGCTTCTCCCACATTTGTTGTTGGTTGGTTTCTTTATAATAGACATTCTTTCTGGGGTGAGATGATATCTCAGTGTTGTTTTAATTTGCATTTCATGGGTGGCTAGTAATGTGGAGCATTTTTTTATATATTTATTTGCTTGTATAATTTCATCCTCTGAGAAGTGTGTGTTCATCTCAAATGCCCATTTCTAGAATGGGACTTTAAATTCGGGGCCCTAGTGTTTTTAGTTCTTTATAAATTCTAGAGAGCAGACCTTTGTCTGAGGGCTCATTAGTCAAGATTTTTTTTTGCAAGACAAAATATACTTTATTTCGACAGTAAATGCACATAGTGCTATAGGTAAGGCATGCTACTAAGAATCTGCATATCAAAGGCTTGTATGAAAATCAATGGGAATGAATGCCGCTTGAAGATTCACTTTATGTCAAAGACAGAGTTTGTATCCATTTATTTCAAATGCAATGTTATACTATTTCTATTTAATCAGACAGCTATACCTCCAACCAAGTGCCCAACAGAAAGAGTCACTTCTAGTAACAAATATGTCACCAGTTCAACTAAGGCATATTTCCTTTCTAAACAAAGACCTAGAAATTGAGCATGCAAATATCCATTCGTCTGAATAATGAGCCAATTTTATTGTCATTTATTCCACCAAAAGCAAATACTAGAATATGTAAAAGTAGTTTGGATAAAGAAACTTTACATTTTAATACTTTGCAGTGTTATAACTTTAGGGCTAAAATAACTCCCGGAGTCAAATTTGATCTCTTTCCACTAGAAGAACCAAGTACAGCTCTGACTCCAATGGCTGGACTCTAAGGGAAAGTTCAGAAAAATAATGCTGGTGACCAATCTAGTTCTTTGATGGAACTATCAGGCTCTCTAGACTTGTCAGAATCTGCACCATTGAGGCGGCAAAACTGAGCCGCTCGGTACTGAGTATTTTTAGATGAACCACTTCATTTCCCTTCTTTCAAAGCAGATGCAAATTAAATGCTCTCTGCATGGATACACACAGACATTCTGTCCAACTGCTTTCTAATGTAAGACTGTGGGTTTTAACAGCCTTGTTTTCACTTATACAAATAATATCTTTATACATAAACCATTTAGCTTAAAAGATGAAAAGAAACAATTACTATGAAAATTACTTATCAATATTGTTCTTTTATAAGGTGTTTTTAAAAGCAACACAAGACCAAAAACATCCAACTATTATTTTATTTATATTACTATGCTTAAGTTACATGGAAAAAGACAACCAAACAGTTCTTCCCCATTTCAGAAAGTTTCCAATCAACACCAATTATGTGGTGACCAGTAACTAGGAATGGTGGTATCTTTGGGTCAAGACTGACAAGGAAGAGTGGGATCTGGGGCTACGGTTCATCTCCAACAAGAATATGGCACACTGGCCAGCACAAGCCGGGCTACCACTGAGCCTTTAGCGCCGGGCACAGATTCAGATCTCTTCTCTGAAGCTAGCAAATTAAGTGAAATAACTGGGTTTTAAAAAATGTTTTAAAATGAAGCTCAAATTAAGTTTAAAAACCATGCTCTTGACATATTCTCCATTCAAATTTTACATAAAACACACTTTTTCACTCTAATAGCCCAGATTTTTTTCCTCACGTAGCCCACCACATAGCTGCAGGTAGACTTTTCTGCCTCACGATGTAAACATAGGGAAAAAAGTGAACAGCATCTGCATAATGCTCTTTACACACTGCTGCTTGATGGAAAATACAAAATTAAAAAGAAAGAAAGAAAGAAAGGTTTCATCTTAGATTCTCACAACCTCTTGTTCCGCAGTTCATGAATCCGACTCTGAAGCTAAGGTGACAGTGTATGTAAGTAGATTTTTGTTTTCAGTGAAGGAGACCTGGGAAAAGATGGATTTATCTCTTTTTCTTCAAGAATTATCAGATGGTACATGCTCTTCAAAGCCCTCGCTCTCTTGAACTAGAGCACGTTCCAGGATCACACGGCCTTCTTTATAACGCTGGCTGTCTTCAGTGGCAAACTCATAGATCCATCCCAGTTTGCTATTGCAGTTTTTGCAGCTCACATCTCGAACCATGTGGCAGCCAGTGAACAGGACCCAATCTTGAACTTCACTGTACTGCAGATTAACTACCTTGTTAAAAAGAAATGCTCTACCAGTGGCGCCTGTGAATCGAGTAGAGATGAGTTCTGAGCGGTTGGTCAGGATTGTATCACAGTTTGCACATGAAAACAGCCGAGTACCACCAATATTGGAAAATTCTGCCCATTTTGATAGCTGAAGTTCTAAAAACCCTGAACAGCGATGAGATGCTTGCTGTCTGCAGCTCTTCGCTCTACAGCTCATTAGTCAAGATTTTTTCCAAGTTTGTGGGTTGTCTTTTCACTTTGTTGGTAATTTCTTTTTGACATGCAGAAACTTCTCAATAAGAGGAGGTTCCAGTTGTTAATTTTTTCAAGTGTTTCCTGTGCGATTTGATTTTTGCTCATAAACTCTTTGCCTGCCCCCATGTCTTCAAGAGTTCCTCCTACTTTCTCTTCCAGAAGATTTAGTGTTTCTCTTTTAATAGTTATATCTTTAATCTATTTTGACTTTAGCTTAGTGCATGGTGATAGAGCTGTGCCAAGTTTTAGTTTGTGGCATATAGAGTCAGTTTTTCCAGCACCATTTGTCAAAGAGGCTATCTTTCTTCCAGTGAGTATGTTTGGCCACTTTGTCAAAGATAAGGTGGCTGAGTGTGTGTGTAGTTGCTTCTGCATCTTCTCAGCTATTCCATTGATCCCGGGTCTACTTTTTACCAATACCGTGCTTATTTTATCACAGTAGCTTTGTAGTATAATTTCATCAGGAATTGTGATGTCTCCTCCCTTGTCTTTGTTGGCCACGATTGCCTTTGCTATTCTAGGCCTTTTCTGGTTCCAAGTAAATTTTAGGAATGATTTCTCTAGGTCTGTGGGGTATGTTGGTGGTATTTTTTATAGGGACTGCATTAAATCTATATAACAATTTTGGGGGTATGGCCATCTTCACAATGTTGGTTCTTCCTATCCAGGAGCAAGGAATATCTTTCCATTTTCTGAAATCCACTACTATCTCTTTTTTCAGAGTACTATAATTTTCACTGAATAAATATTTTACTTTTTTAGTTAGGCTAATTCCTAAGTATTTCATTTTCCTTGGTGCTATTGTAAAAGGTATTGTTTCTCTAATTTCCCACTCATTGTGTTTGTTTTCTGTGTAGAGAAATGCTATTGACTTTTGGGTATTAACTTTGCATCCTGCTATGCTACTGAATTTTTGTGTTAATTCTAGTAGCTTCTTGCTGGAGCTTTTTGGATCTTCCAGGTAAAGTACCATGTCATCTGCAAACAAAGATAGTTTAACTTCTTCTTTACCTATTCTTATTCCTTTTCTCTCTCTTGTCTAATGGCTCTAGCTAATGATTCCAGAACTATATTGAATAGGAGTGGTGATAGAGGACATCTTTGCCTTGTACCAGATCAGAGAGTAAAAGATTTCAGTTTTTCTCCATTTACAATTATGTTAGCTGTTGTGTTGTCATAGGTTATTTTTGTCAGATTGGGGTGGTGACCCTCTATTGCAGTTTTCTTTAGGACTTTAAACATGAATGAGTTTAATTTTGTCAAAATCCTCTTCTGCATCAATTGAGATGACCATGTGTTTTTTCTCACCCAGGTAAAGAAATTTAATGAAACACATTGTGTTGTTGAAATAAGTTCTTTCCAGGTTACATGATGCTTTTAGGTGAAATGAGATTGAAGTACCCAGGGAAGGAGGGGAACTGTAATCAAATGTCAGTGACTCTGGTTTCTCTTCCAAGGAACTGGGGTGTTTAGAACCAGGATGTCTCCAGTCCCACTGTCACTTTTCTCCACCACTAGGAAGTCTTCTTGCTCTTTGTACTGAGATAGTCATCAGTGATCCAAGCTCAGAGGTGTATCTCCCCACTGTCCAGAAGCTTCTGTACACACCCTCATGCTCAGAGGGGAACAGGGTACACTGTGGACTTGAATTCCAGTGAGAGGCCCTGTAGAGCTGACATGGATATGGTTGCAAATTCCCTTCCCATTCCAAGGGCCAAGGGACCAGCCCCACAATGACAGGAAGCAATTCACTTTTTCTAAAACTACTGAACCCAAAGTGGGGTGGTCACAACTTCTGCTGTGCCAATCAAATGTCAGGAAAAGAAAATAATGGTGAGGAATTTAATTCATCTTATTTGGCTTCACTTCATTTTGTCTGTTAAGATAATGCTCTTCTCACATCCAGCAAGCCCCATCTTTACCCAAACAAACCCTACCTTTCTTTTGGAACCGAAACATGTTGGTAAGTTAGAATCCAAGGCTCTCCTGGGTTTGTAGCAGAGACATCTAAGAGGCAGGACAAGAAACCTGTTGGTCAATGGGTAGAAATGACTTTCTCTGTGGCACCAAAGGCCAGCAGAGGGCAATGACTGTGTCAAGACCCAGTTTCTCCAGCTTCCAGAGCAACTATGGGAACAAGAGAACAGGCAGAGGCTCTAGAGAGGGTTCAGGTCTTATATGCCAGGGATTGAGGATGTCAATCTGCAGGAAAGAATGAGTAATGTGGAGCCCACTCCACCAACCCAAGACACAAATAGAACATGGTGCCATCTCCTCCAGCAGCTGCTGGTCATTAGATGGGATAGGAGGGCCAGGAGAGTGTCTGTTGCAGCAGGCTGGCATTAAGGAGGCAAAAGCCAGAGAAAGATGAAGGTGTACAGCTGGTTAAAGCAATATATACTATATACAAACTGGTTAGTCAGTCTGCCCCACTGGCAGCATCCTCACCAGGTCCAAGCACCTTGGCAGAGAGGACGGCACCAGTGGGGAGTGGAAGGCTCCTCTAGGAGCTTCTTGGAAATGGAGGGATGGGAGGAAGTACCGATGGTAACTCCTAATACAAAACCATGGAGAGAATTCTTTAAATAATGGCACAAAACTGACTGTCCCCCTAGGATTCCCGAAGGCCTCGGGCTCAGGGAGGGACCACAGTGCAGTCTCTGCAGTGGACTGGGGCATTAGCAACAGCGTTTCTATCTTTACGGTTCTTTGTGAGTTTCACCATGGTATGCTGTTGCTGCTGCTACTGCTTCGCTAAGTTGTCTTTCTTTGCTTGAAGAACCAGCTCTGTGATGCAGTTGAACATCTCTTCCACATTGACGTTCTCTTTGGCACTGGTCTTAAACAGCGGGATCCCCATCTGTCAGATGAATTTGTAGGCATCTTCTGTCTCCACCACCTTGTGTTCAGGGTCATCATTCTTACTGCCCACTAGTATTCTGCATACATCATCACAGTTCTGGTTGATTTCATGAAGCCACCACTTGACAATGACAAAAGACTCTGCACTGGTGACATCATACATCGCAATAACCACGTGGGTCCCACAGTAATGCAGGGAGGTGCTACAGAAGCACTCCGACCCAGCTGTGTCCCAGATCTGGAACTTCACGTTCTCCCCATTGATCTCCACAGTCCAAATCTTGAAATCTACTCCAATCATCGTGAAGTAGCTGCCTGAGGTAGTGTTGCCTGTGAACTGTAACAGTAAACTGCTCTTGCCCACACTGCTATCACCAATGATGAGAGGCTTGAAGAGGTGGTCATTGTCCCTGCTGATGCTGGGTGGGGGTGGAAAGTGCAGGCACGCAGGGTTGGTACTGGCCTACTGAACCACAGCTCTCTCTGGGCTGCTACACCAGCAGCAGATTCACTTCCTGAACAACCAACCAGAACTGACAGAAACACCTCCCTCTTCTCCCCTCTTCCTTCTCCTCCTCCTCCTCAGCAGGCGCCACCAGTGCCACAGATCATATGGTTTTTTATTTGGCTCTATTGATATAGTGTACCACATTTATACATTTGCATATATTGAAATATCCTTGCATCCCTGGGATGAATCCTACCTGTTCATGGTGTATTATCTTCTTGATTTTCTGTATTCTATTGGGTTTGATTTTATTGAGGATTTTTGCATCTATATTCATGAGGGAGATTGGCCTGGAGTTCTCTTTTATAATTGTATCTTTCACTGGTTTTGGTATCAATGTAATACTTGCCTCCAAAAGTGATTTTGAGTGGACTGCTTCCTTTTCAATTTCATTGAAGAGTTTGAGGAGTATAGGGGTTTTATCTTTTGTAAATTTGTCATAGAATTCAGCTGTGATTCCATCAGGACCCGGACTTTTCTTTGTCAGTAGGTTTTTTATTACATTTCATATTTTATTGGCTGTTATTGGGTTATTGAGAGTTGTTATATCTTCTTGATTCAGTTTTGGTAATTTGTACCTTTCTAGGAATCA
Organism: Octodon degus; assembly: GCF_000260255.1. Taxonomy (NCBI): domain Eukaryota; kingdom Metazoa; phylum Chordata; class Mammalia; order Rodentia; family Octodontidae; genus Octodon; species Octodon degus. The sequence continues at coordinate 3,539,428 of NW_004524807.1, forward strand.
GTCCATTTCTTCTGTCTTCTATTCTGTGAGAGTAAAGATTCTCAAAGTATCTATTGATAATCTTCTGAATTTCCACTGGGTCTGTGGTACTTTCAACCTTTTCATTTCTTATTGCTTGAAATTGAGGTTTCTCTTTCCACTTTTTGAAGAAGTTCTCTAGGAGATTATCAAATTTACTTAATCTTTCAAAGACCCAGCTTTTTGATTTGTTAATTCTTTGAATTGTTTTCTTCATCTTGATTGAATTAATTTCTGCTCTAAACTTTATAATTTCCACTCATCTTTAGGCTTTGGTTTTGGTTTGCTCTTCCTTTTCTAGACGTTTGAGATGCAGCATTGGCATATTTATTTGTTCCCATTCTGTTTTCCTACTGTGTGAGTTCACAGCTATAAATTTCCTTCTAAGAACTCCTTTCATTGCATCCCATAAATTCCAAGGAGTTGCTCTTGAATTTTCATTGAATTGTAGATATTGTTTAATTTCTTGTGTAATTTCATCTGTGATCTATTAGTTGCTGAGGAGGGTGTTGTTTAATTTCCATATGTTTATGGGGTTTCCTGGTTTCTTTTGTCTTTCATTTCCAGTTTCATTGCACAGTGGTCAGCATGCATGGAATAATTTATGTTTTCTTGAATGTACTAGTTCATGACCTATGAACTAGTATGTGGTCTATTTTAGAAAATGTCCTATGTGCAGCTGAAAAACATGTGTATTCAGCTGTGGTTGGGTGGAACACTCTGTATATGTCCACTAAGTCCATTTGTTCCATGTTCTGGTTTAATTCTGCTGTTTCTTTATTAATTTTTTGTCTGCTTGACCTATCTTTTTGAGATAAGGGGGTGTTAAGGTCTCCTGTTAAGATTGGAGATTAGATACCACAATACTGTTAAGATTGTGGTATTGGATATTAGATTTTTCATGTCCATTAAAATTTGTCCTATGTAGTTGGGTGCTCCTGTGTTTGGTGCATACGTATTTATAATTGCTACTTCTTCCTCTTGAATTTTTCTCCTGACCAGTATGTGGTGGCCTTCTTTATGTCATTTGATCATTCTTGGTTTGAAGTTGAGACTATCTATGAACAGGATTGCTACCCTTGCTTCTTTCTGAGGTGCTGGGGCATGTAGTATTGTTTTCCAGCCTTTGACTTTCAGTCTATGAATTTCTTTATGAGTTAAGTGTGTTTCTTTTATGCAGCATATTTATGGGATTTTGCTTCCTAGTGTACTGTGTCAGTCTATTTCTTTTAATTGGTGAATTAAGTCAATTTACATTGATGGTTATAATTTAGATATATAGACTTATGAATGACATGTTATTAACCTGCTGTTTTTTACCCCTTTTTCTCCTGTGCTTAATTGTTTGCCCTGTTTGGTGGGTTGTTTGGGTTCTCATTCATGGAGTTCTAGTCATTTTAGTCCCTGTCTAGAATGATTTTTAGTAGTCTGTTTAGGGTTGGTTTTGTCATCATGAAATTCTTTAGTTGTTCTTTGTCATGGAAGTATTTCATTTCTCCATCAAACTTGAAAGAGAGTTTTGCAGGGTATAGTAGTCTAGGCTGGAATTTGTTTTCATACAGGACTTGCCATACTCTCCTCCATGCTCTTCTTGACTTCATTGTTTGTGAGGAGAAGCCTGCCATTATTCTGGTGAGCTTTCCTTTACATGTAATCGGTTTCTTTTGTCTAGCAACTTTCAGCATATTGTTCTTTTGCTGGATTTCTGGGATTTTTACTATTACACATCTGTGTGTGTGTTTTTAATTGGGTTGATATTATTTGGAGTTCCATATGTTTTTGTTACCTGAATATCAGATTGTTTCACCCTACATGGGAAGTTTTCTACTATTAATTCTGTCCAAGTTTTTTATATCATTTTATTGACTCCTTTCTGACTGATTCCTGTTAGTCTCAAATTGCTCATCTTCATCATCTTGCAGATGTTGAGTTATTTTTTCCTACATCCTTGTTGTTTTTAAGAGATTTTTTTAAACCCTTTAACTGGCTCAGATGGTGTCTTCAAGATCTGAAACTCAATCTTCACTTTCATTCAAATGGTTTTACCATCTTGTTATTGAGATTTTAAGTTCCTCTACACCTCTTTGACTCTGTTTCATTTCTTTTCTCTATTGCTCATTCAAGGATTCCATCATTTTTCAATTCTCCTTTAATTTTTTACCAATGTCTTCTTTTAATTCTTTCATTATAGTTATCCTTTCTTTTTTTCTTTCAGATATTATTTCTGATCTGGTTTCTTCTATATCTGTCTGCAGTTGTTTCTTTAATTCAGATGTTATTAATTCAGAGATTTCATCTGTGTGTTTCCCAGCTTCTTCTATGCTAGTGTCTCCTACATTTGTTCTGGGTAGGCTTGGGTCCTGAGATTGCATTTTGCTCCCTCTCTTGGTCATTTTGTACAGCACTGTCCTCTGATCTTTGGTGTAGACTTCTGGTGCAGTTTTAATCTTAGAACCTACCAAAATTCTTACCCAAGAGAGATTATATGGTTAAGGCAGTTATTGTTTTGTATTGACAGAACTACAATTAGTAATCCTAATAATTGGCACTGATATTTATCAGTTGACAAACTTTTGTAACTAATGGATTTGTATTTCAGAAAGTAAGAGCAAGCATCGTCTGTATAGCTAAGCAGTTATTAAGGTGGGGATTTGTATTTAAGCTAGTTATTCTAAATTCTGTATGATTACCTGCTCTTGATATACCTGGGGTCCCTTCCAGATAGACTAGTTCACCCAGTTACCTTTTGCCCCCTGTTTGGTCAAGAGAGAAAGAGGGCAGATAGTCTTGTACATCTGGGTCTAGCAAAGTATGTCAGCCTCCTGGTTCCAGATCTACCAAGTTTGAACTTGTCATGATATGCCTGGCTTGGGTCTGGCTGCTGTGCTCACCTTCTTCTTGCTGCAGCCTATGGAAGTGAACTCAATGTGGCCCCCTGGCAAGATGTTCTTCTCCTGGATTAGCTGGGTGGTTCTGGCCCCTAGCCACTCTACAGGGACTTCAGGTGGACAGTTTTATGCCAGGCCTTTATGCAGGGCCTGGGCTGGGTCTGGAGGGGTCCTGAGAGCACTTTGGAAGGTCTCACTCACACACTGGACCTGGGCTGAGTCTGGAGGTGTCAGGCAGTTGCAGGGGAGCAGAAATTCTTCCACACACATGCCAGGCCTGGTCTGAGTCTGGAGGGGTCCAGTGAGTGTAGCAGAGCAGAAGCTTTTCCACACACATGCGGGGCCTGTGCCAGGCCCAGAAGGGTCATGAAAGCATGCGGAAGGTCTCCCTCACATGCTGGATCTGGGCTGGGTCAACAGGGGCCTTGGCAGGCACAGTGGAGCAGAAGCTCTCCCACACACATGCCAGGCCTAGGCTGGGTCTCAAGAATTTTTTAAAAGACGCAAACCTCCAACCACAATATCTGAGATGAACAATGCTATGAATGGGATTAATGAGATCCTAGATATTTCAAAAGAAAAAAAATCAGTGCACTTCACAACATGGCAGTAAAATCTAATAAAATAAAAAAATATGGGCCAGGGAGATAGCTCAGAATAAGTGCTTGCCTGGCAGGTACAAGAGCCTGAGTTCAATCCCTGGTTCTACAAAAAAATACATACATACATACATACATACATACATACATACATACATATTCAAAAATCAGTAAACAGTAGAATAGCTTTATATGGCCTAAGATAGTATAACTGAAATTTCTTTTAAAAGAAAAGGACACAAAAAATATTTCTGAAAAATAACAATTCAAACATTTGTAAATTTGATGGAAGAATATTGAAGATAATAAGAATGCAAGGCTGTTCTAAAAGCTGAGTCTAGTAAAAGAAATGGATATCTAAAATAAGCACAATAAAAGTTAATGCATGCTAGAATAGACACGTGTATAGACAATATTTGTACACACAAAGGATATATCTACAAAATGAATTTTTTCTTTTTAATTTAGTACAGTGTCTACAGGATCTCACTAGGTAAATTGGACTCACAGCCATTCTCCTGTTAAAAGACTTCCAAGTGCTAGGATTATAGACATGCACCACCATGCCCAGATGGAGGGCTGGCACAGCAGGCCCAAGAATCGAATTCCCAGCCCCTGCACCTGCCTAAGCAGACACTAATCCACTGAGCTATTTGGCCAGCCCACAAAGTGGAATTTTAAAAGCTAAATTTAAATTTGTTAGGCAAATAAATTATAGAGATGGACAGTATACTAGAAGATGGTATTACAATCAAAATGAATAACATGAACAACAACAGCACGAAGCACTAAGATATGAAGTTGCATAATGTCTTAGGAAAGAATTGAATCATTGCAATGCATTGCTGAGCTCTCTTGTTGCTGTGGCCAAATAAGTAATAGTCAGAATTCACAAAAAGAAATGGTTTATTTGACTCACATTTCCTGAGAGTTCACCTCATAGTTCTCTGGCAGAAATATCATGGTGGAAGGATGTGGTGGAGCAAAGATACACACTTCGTGGCAGCCGCAATGCCATTCAAGGTCACCCTGCCAGAGAGAATGACGAAAGGGACCAGACACAGATTCCAAAGTGACTCTTCCATGACCCACCTAAATATATGCTTTGGCAGCTCTCAACCCAGTCAAGTTGACAATTAAATTTAACCTTTATAAACAATGATAGAAAGGGGAAATGATACTAGAGTAAAATGAAGAACATAGTCCCTATGTTCATTCTCTGTTAGGGTATTTAGATTGAAAATTATGGGAGGCCATTATAATATTTTAAATATAGTTAATTTGGAAGTTTAAAAGTTAGTGTAAGTACAACCCTAGAGGTAGAGAAAGCAGATAGAATCTGTATCAGTTACTGTAGTTACTCAAGGTCTGACCTAAGTCAAGCAATGGATTAAAGAAGAGAAGAAACATTCCAGGGTTTGAGGACACATTCATATTGATATTTTAAAATTGTCATCAATAAGCATGGGTTTTCACTAATTATAAAAAGATGAACAAAAAGGAATCAAGGAAAACTGTCACCTGCTCATAGGTACTATTTAGAAATACAGAGATGTACTGCAGTAGCTCTGCTTGGCTTCGCAACAGACTGGCCTGCCTTTATGTTTTCCTACTCATCATTCCTCCATCTGCTTTTTGTCTTCTAGGTACTTGTTAAACTATTTTGTGTGTTCATAACAGCCCATCCCATTCTTTTCATTGTATGTTTATTTCATTATCATTACTCAACTCTCATTTAAACATTTGCATGGGAGGGAGATGTATCCAAAGGAACTGACTTTATCTGTCACCTTGGCTGATAGGTCTGATACCAGTTGTCTGTGAAATTAAAACATGCCTGATTCAGGACAGGCCCTTGGTTAAATGCTTTTCTGATGGAAAATTGGGTATACTTCTTGGCAGGTATGCTTAGTTGAAAATATTTTAGTGTGGATTGTGGTTCAGTGTTTGGATTTCAGTAGTACAATTGTTATGGATCTTGTGAGTCAGATTAAACTTTTAGAAATGAAAATATTTTATGAGCATTTCTGTCAATTATTTTGCTGTCAATTACCTTACTTCATTTGGTTTAAGTGAGAACAGCCTCTTCACTTCTCTTCTGGTCTAGTATCAACGTCCACTTTAGAGCACTTCTCATTTCCTCAGAACGAAATGTGTGCTGAGTCCAGGGATCGTGGTTAGTGATCACATCCAATGGAAAAGGCAAGAGAAGCAGCCAAATGGACAGGAAACAGCTGGAAATAATTGAACAGAGCTATAGAAATTAAAAAATGAGGAATAAAACTAAAAACATGACTAATGGTTAATATCCAATGTCACAAAATATTTTGCAAGTTCTAAATTGTCTTTTCCTGGGTGTCAACTTTACAATTCTATGTATATTTTGTACCTAACCCTTCCTTGAATGAGAAAGAATCATACCTATATGTGATCAAATCAGAATAGAGGAGCAGTGATAAAGAAAGACTAAAATTTTACTGTGCAAAAGAACAAATGGAAGTTTCTTTTGACATCAGAATGTCTCTAACTTTATGTTTATTTTAATTTTTGACATTTAGTTAGAGAATTTTCATCCAGACCAGTTGGAAACCACAATACCTTCTCCTGGATCCATTAGTTCAGGAATTCATGACATTCAGTTGCACTGTCTTAACATCCCACTATTTTATAAAATTGCCTCTCTAATTCCTTGATATCTCCAACAACAACAGAGTCATATTTGCCAAAACACAGTAACTTCCTGTGAGATACCACCAAAGGAAAATAATGGCACCATGAATATTCACATAGGAAAATATGAGTTTTGCCTTCAGGGATAAAGTTATTCTCCAAGTGCACCAGAAACCACATCCTATTTCAAATACTTTCTACTTGCCAACCTGACTGTCCTGGCATCCCCGGGCTTCCATCAACATATTAGTAGAACACAGGTCAAGTTGAATAAGGAGATGATGTTTTCCTACTAAATATTAGAACCTTGACTTTAATGAGAAAAAAAAGACAACTCCAAAACTAATTATGTTTTGAATTTGCTTCAGAAAATTGTAAGATAGAAATTTTGTAAAGTGTTGCTATTTTGATCAAAGTAAAAATTGCATATGCTAAATTAATCACCACCCTGCAACAAATAAACAGAAATGTCTTCTATTTAAAGTACGTACTTCTCATAACAAAAACAGTGGCAGAAAAAAAACAGAAATACCTTAGTAGGAATCTCTATGCCAGAAGAATCCAGAAATTAAACCAAACCACCATCATCTAACAGATTGAAGCAGTGATGAGGAGACTGAGGTTCTTTAACTGGCAACATTAACTCACATCCATTACAAAAAACATCAGTCTTTCCTAAAATAAAAAGTAATATCTCATTATTTCTCTGGTACATTAGCATGAATAAAAGGTGGATTATATTATTTGTTGTCTACATAGTGCCAAAAACTAAGTACACTGGGTTTTTGTTTTCTTGGGGTTTCTGCTGTTTTTAATTTCTTTATAATGGATAATACTATTTTTTTCAATGTGTGTGACAATCACATGAGTTAGATGGTATCATCCCTACTTAAATTTTAAAATCTGTGTTTACACAAGTCTGACACAGGCCAGCTCCCATGGCCAACAAGTAGCAGAGCAGGGTTCCAATCCAGTCTGGATTCTTATACATTGTCACATTGCCTCCTCTTTCAGGTTAAAAATACATGCATAAGGTTCTTTCATATTCCAGTTGTTCTCCTTTATTTGTCCTGTTATAACCCTGAATACTTCCTAAAACAATAATTGCTGAATTTATCATTGTTTCACGAACCTGTTGATTGCTATATTTATTGCCCACATCACCAACTAAACTGTAACCACTTTGATGGAGATAAGGTGACCATCTTTCCCACATTTTTGTCTGAAGCATGTGGACCAAAGCATTAGGATCACAATAAATCCTCGTGGAAATTAGAGACAATGTAGTCATGCACTTTGTTGAAGCTTATCCACTCATACTTGAGAAGTTTGGTTGCCACCAAACTATAATCTGTTCTTTTAAGTATTTATTTTAAAGAGAAAAAAAAAACAAATTTCAAAACAAGAAAATAAGAAAGTAACAATGGTTCATACACGCATGTTATGTCTTTAAATTAGTTACTGAGTACAAGATACAAGCGTATTAGCACAAACCTTAGTTTCAACCAAAAATCAAATTAGTAGTATAAGTATCCTATTACATATACATATATATGTTCATATATATATATATATATATATATATATATATATCTTCCCATTTCACAATATATATTGTACATTTTACAATTTATGAACTCTTTCAACTTCTCATATTAGGAAGACAATATAATATTTATGCATGTGAGTGTGGTTTATTTCACTTATGAGTATGGTCTCAAGTTTCATCAATTTACCTATAAAAATTTGAAGTTTCTCCTTCTTTGTGACTGAGTAGTACTTCAGTGTACAAAAATCAACACATCTTTTTTATCTATTTCTCAGTTGATGGAATTTGGGTTGTTTCCAAGATCTAGCTATTACAAATTGCACTATTATAAATATGAGTGCATATATATCCCTGTGATACGACACTTATTTTATTTTAATTTTTTTTCTTTTCTTTTGCATCTTAGGGAAGGGTCTACAGGGTGTTCAGAGTCTCACTACTAGATCAGACTTGTAGTGATCCACCTGTTTACAGCCTCCCAAGAGCTAGGATTACAGGTGCATGCCACCATGCCCAGTCTCAATTCCCATCTCAGCGTGACCCAGGGGTCAGGGCCAGCATGGCAGGCCCGGGGATCAAACCCCCAGCCCCTGAATCTGCTTGCAGACACTTTAATCCACAGAGATATTTGGCCAGTCTTGATATGATGTTTTTTATATTTATGGGAAGATACTCAGAATGGGAATATCTGGCTCAAATGGAAGCTCCAATCTTAGATCTTTGAGGAATCTCCACATTGATTTCCACAGTGGTTGCAGCAGTCTACACTAACACCAACAGTGGAAAAGGGTTCCTTTTCCCTCACAGTCCCACCAGCATCTATTATTTGTTGATTTCTTGATGATAGCTATTCTTTCTAGAAAGAGATGAAATATCAGTGTTGTTTTAATTTACATCACACAAATGACACAATGTTGAATATTTTTCACATGTTTACCATTTGTATTTCTTCATCTGACAAGTGTGTATTCATCTCAAATGCTCACTTTTTTATTGGGTCATTAAATTTTAGAGGATTGATGTTTTTAAATTCTTCATATGTTCTTTTTTTAAAATAGGAAGCTGAAGTTTATTTATCATATCATATGCACAAATCATATCTGAGAACTGAGTAAAACTATTATTTACATAAAGAACAGATTAAAAATATATAGTATTTGAGTACAATATCCGGGTCCAAGTAGTCAATAACTGATATATGGTCATTTGCACTGCTATACAGAACTAAACTGGAAGTAAGCACTGGCAGTGTATTTCTCAAGAGTCAAACATTCATGAACTTCATGTACTTGGTTTTGCACCTGTAGAAGATACGGTTTCTTCACACGCGCCACTCTCTAAATCTTCCACTTCAGAATCCTCAACAATTTCCTCTCCAAAATCAAATTCCTGGCTGTCAGATGATTCTGAGCTATCCAGAGGTTCACTAGACAGTCTCTCAATTACCTCTGCCATACACTGTATGTGTTCTGCTACTTCGGCCAATTCTTTATTCTCCTTTCTCAGATGGGCAATTTCACTGTCGTTTTGTTCACTTTCTTTATGAAATTTCTCATTTTCCTTAAGGGATTCATATTGGGCTTTCTTTCATTTTCCTGCCACTTCTTTCCAATACTGAGAAGATGGATTTTTTTAATCATAAGATTAAATGCTTCTTGGTTACTCTTCCATGATTCTTATTTTCATTAGACTCTGGGTCAATAACTGCTCCGGAGCTTGAAGTCTTAGGTGTTAACTGGTCATTTGAGTATCTCCCTCTGGATAAGCCTTTAGACAACTCATTCTCTCTTCCAACAAGATACCCAGCTGCAGAAGGCTGAATCATCTTCAGAGTTCTTGGTGTAGGCTTATTGTTTACATTTTCTTGTGTTTCTTCTTGTTTCTGCTTCATACTGGGATTCATTATACACTCTTCAGATGGTGTCTTCATACCAAGAGCAGGCAGCAGTGGCGGCAGCACCTTGCATGAGGCCCACAGACCACCTCCATCATCCTGCAATCACCAGACTCTCTTCATATGTTCTTAATAATAATCCTTTACCTGAAGAACAGCTGGCAACCACTTTTTCCCACATAGTGTGTTATCCCTTCATTCTGTCAATGGTTTCCACTGCTGTTCAAAATCTCTTTAATAAGATGAGATCCCAGTTCTTGATTGTTTATGATAGTTCCGGTGTTATTGAGATTTTATGCATAAAGTCTTTGCCCACACCAATGTCTTCAAGAATTTTACCTTCTATCTTCCAGAAGATTTAATACTTCTATTTTTGCCTTTACATGAAGTTTGAAGAATTGTTGCAGTTGAAACAAAACAGGACACTTGTTGATTATTATTATTATTATTATTATTATTATTATTATTATTATTTTAATGTATTTGGTACAGGATCTCACTATGCATCTAGGACTCCTAGAGATCCTCCTGTTTTCACCCTACCCAGTGCTGGGATTACACGCACGCACCATTCAGTGTGCCTGGAGGCAGGGCCAGTGCAGCATGTGGTGGGAGGGATTGAACCCGATCCCTGTGGTTGCCTAAGCAGGTGCTTAGTCCACTGATCTATCTCAGTGGCCCTAATATTTCTATTTTAAATTTTGATATTTGATCCATTTTGAATTTAGTTTAGTGAATAGTGAAAGGAATGGGTCCAATTTTAATCTTCTGCATGTGCAGAGCCACTTTTCCAAGCATCATTTATTAAAGAGACTATCATTCTTCCAGTGAATATGTTTGGCACCTTTGTCAAAGATAAGGGGACTGAGTATGTTTGGAATTGTTTCTACATCTTATAATCTGTTCTATTGATCTTCAGGTCTCTTTGCCAGTACTATGCTACTTTACCACAATAACTTTATAATATAATTTCAAGTCAGGGATGTGATGGCCCATGCCTTGCCATTGTTGCCCAGAATTACCTTTGCTATTCTAGGTTTCTTCTGGCTTCAAATGAATTTTAAGATTGTTTTCTCTAATTCTGTAAGACAAACTGTTGAAATTTTTATTAGAATTACATTAAATCTGTATAATGGTGTTGGAACTCTATCCATTTTCACTGTATTTGTTCTTCCTACCTAAGATCAAGGGATATTTTTCCATGTTCTGATATTCTCTTCCATCTCCTTTTTCAGAGCACTGTAGTTTTCAGTGTAGAGGAATGATGGTTGCTATATTGTGTCAACTTGAGGAGTCTAGAAGCTTAACTAAGTAACTCAGCAATTCTACACCTTGGAATGAAAAGGATATGTCCTTACCACTCTAAGATGTTGATCATTGTGTTAATTTGGGAGTTTAAAAGTTCGACTAAGTAATTCAGCAAAGGACCATTGTCCTTACTTTAACATCCTCAGATTTTTAAAAGCAGGGTGTGGAGATGGTTTGAGCATGGGAGGACAGCTGATCTATAATGCAAGGGAGGAAAGAGACTTGCCTTCCTGCCCATTCCCCCCACTTGTGCTCCTGCTGCTTTTGCTGTCTTCTGCCACCTTGGACTGTTGCCCCTGTGCCATACCACCCTGCCTTGAAGCTAGGTGATTGTAGAAGAAAACCTCAACAAACTGTGAGCTAAATAAATCTTTCTTTCCTTAATTTTATATTTAGGACAGGGTGTACAGGGTCTCATTGTGTAGATTGGACTCATAGTGATCCTCTTGTTTACAGCCTCCCAAGTGCTGGGATTACAGGGCCACGCCACCACACCTAGTCTCAGTTACTCTCTCAGTGCACCTCTGGGGCAGGGTCAGCATGGCAGGCTTCTAGGGATCAAACTCCCAGCCCTGTGTCTGCCTAAGCAGGAGCTTTAATCTGCTGAGCTATTTAGCCAGCCCTTCCTTCCTTATTATTTTATTTTATTTTATTTTATTTTATTTTATTTGTGTGTGTGTGTGTGTGTGTGTGTGTGTGTGTGTGTGGTACCAGGGATCAAACTCAGGACCTTGGGCTTGCCAGGCAAGCACTTATTCCACTGAACTATCTCCCTGCCCATTCCTTCCTTAATTTTAGACATTGGGTATTTTGTCTCAGCAACAAGAGAAAAGTAACAAAGATAATAGGTCTTTTATATCCTTTATTACATGAATTTCTAGGTATTTCATTCATTCACTTTTTCTTTCTTTCTTTCTTTCTTTCTTTCTTTCTTACTTACTTTCTTACTTTTTGATGCTATTGTGAAAGTTGTTGTTTCCTTGATTTCTCTCTCCAAGAGTTTGTTACAGTGTACAGAAAGGCTATTGATTTTTGAGTGCTGACTTTGTATCCAGCCTTGCTACTGAATTTGCTTATCAAATCTAGCAGTATTTTAGTGATGATTTTGGAGTCTTCTATAGAGTATCATGTCATCTGCAAATAATGACAGTTTAATTTGTTCCTTTCTTATGCCTATTTTATTTCTTTCTCTAGTCTAATTGCTCTGACTGAAGTTTCCAGGACTATGCTGAATAAGAATCATGACAATGAACATCCTTATCTTGTTCCTGATTTCAAAGTAAAGCCTTTTAGTTTTTGTCAGTTTAGTATGATGTTGGCTGTTGGTTTGCCATAGATGATTTTTATCAGATTGAGGTAAGGACTATCTACTCTGATTTCTGTAAGGTTTTTATCATGAATGGATGTTGAACTTTGTCAACAGGATTTTTTTTGCATTTATCGAGAGGATCATATGATTTTTGTCCTTGACTTTGTTAATATGGCATATTACATTGATTGATCTTGGTTTATTTGGGATTTTTGTATCAACTTGATGCAGCTTTGGTAATTGATATCTAAGAATTTGTCAATTTCCTTTGTGTTTTCCATCTAATTAGAATGTAGTGTGTCAAAGTATATATACATGGTCTTGATTTCTACATGGTTTATTGTGCTCTTTCCCCTTTCATTCTTAATTGCTTGGATTTGAGAGTTTTCTTTCCTTTTTTGATAAGGTTGGCTAATGGTTTGTCAATTTTATTTAATCTTTCAATGAACCAACTCTTCAGTTCATTGCTTCTTTGAATTGCTTTCTTAGTCATCAATGTGTTAATTTCTGCTCTCACTTTTATAATTTCCTCCCTCTTATGAGTTTTTGGATTATCCTGCTCTTCTGTTTCTAGAAGTTTGAGATTAACTATTAAGATTTTTATTTGTGCTTGCTCTCTGTTTTCCCAATATGAGTATTCACTGCTATAAATTTTCCTTTTAGGACTGCTTTAATTATGTCCCATAATTTCCAGTATGTTGTATTGTCATTGTCAGTTAATTGTAGAAATTGTTTAATTTCCTCTTTAATTTCATCTGTGATCCATTGTTTGTTCAGGAGGATGCTATTTAATTTCCTTGTATTTATGAAGTTCATATGGTTTCCTTTGCCATTGATTTCCAGTTTCATTGCAGTATAGTCTAATTATGTGTATGGGAAATTTTAATTCCTTTGAAATTACTTAAGCGTGTTCTATGAGCTAGTATGTGGTCTATTTTGAAGAACATTGCATGTGCATCTCATTAGAATGTACACTCTGGGGCTGGCCAACTAGCTCAATAGATTAAGGGGCTGGCAAAACAGCTCAGTAGATTAAAGTGCCTTCAAGTAGGCACACAGGCTGGGGGTTCAAACCCAAGGCCTGTCATGCTGGACCCACCCCCAGGGGCACACTGAGAGAACAATTGGGACTGGTCATGGTGACACACACTTGTATCCCAGCACTTGGGAGTCTGTAAACAGGAGAATCCCTATGAGTCCAATCTAGTAGTAAAAACCTGAACACCCTGTAGACCCTTCCCTAAATTACAGGAAAAAAAAGAATGTGTACTCTGATGTTGGGGAGTGGAACAATACAGACATCCACTAAATCCATATGTTCTAATATTTAATTTGTCCTAATATTTCCTTTCTGATTTTTTTCTACTTGACATGCTAGTCTTAACAGATCCTTTGCCTTCTCTTACCTTCCAAGTCATACATAGTCATGAATATATGGAAGCCTTTCTTTCTCCCAGCATCATTCCTGCCCATGTTGAAATCCTGAGTGTCCTTTTGACTCTTAACAAACATAAATTATCTTCTATTCCATTTATTTCATACTCCTTTGTATATTCAATTTTTGATGTGTAATTTATCCTTATGAATATTTAAGCCCTTTTTAACCTCTAAATTAAGAGAAGCATGAAGTAAAATGTGCTGCAATTCCTTATCATCTCCCCTCAAAAAATATAAAGTAGGTAATGCTTTATTTAATAAATAAGTGAATAATGAAACTAACAAAAAAACATAAAAAGTAGATGTCAGTTGTGATAGTATATATTTGTAATCCCAGCAATCTGAAAGGCTGAGGCAGAAGAATCACAAGATCAAGCTCAGCCTGGGAAACTCATTGCCTTAGCAAGACCCAGAATCAAAATAAAAATAGGTAAAAGATCTGAGGATATATCTTAATGGGAAGACCATGGGTTCAATCCCAAGTGCTGGAGAGGTAGAAAGAGAGACAAAGAGAGAGACAGAGACAAAGAGTGGCAGAGAGACAGGGATGGACACACAGAGACAGAGAGACCTACAGAAGATTTAAAATAAACTTAAATAGTAAGTTGTGTAACTTAGGTCAGGGCACTTTACTACTGGAGAGAGTGGTAATTTATCTTTAGCCTTTCTTTTACCTGAAGGCAGTAGTAATTTCACTAATTAATTAGAAACATACTGAATTATAACAATGGCATCCTTGGTTCCATTCCTAAGCAAGAGTACATGCTATTCCCAGACTCCATACCCCTTCCAAGAGGAAAGGAATGCTGCCAAGGACACTACTTGGGTGCCCTCTTCCTTCTTTTCCTGAAAGTTTCTGTGTTTGTCTACAAGCAAAGATATAGAACAGAAGCAAAAGCAAATTATCAATGGGATTTCCAGACCATGTTAGCTGTTGCTGGATAAAGACACACGAATAAATCATTATTTCATCATTGTCATCTGCCTGCAGAGCAAATTTAGCATCTCTAACCTGTCATAATTTAGACTGCCAATAAACAAAAACTGAATTGCAGAAGAACTGAAAAACTGGTTCAGCAGAAGAAACATGTGTTTCTTTAAGCTAAATGAAGCTTGAAATGTCTAGTCCAGTCAATATCTCTTCATACAATTGTCATGGCTAAATTTTCCATAAAGTAATAAACAGCAACTGAAATAGATGACTAGCTCAGTATGCTATAATGTAGTTTCTTAGACAGGTTTATGTTTATCATGGCATAGGAAAATCAGTTCCTTAAGCTGTTTATGGTGCAGCAACTGAAATTTACTCACAATCTGAGCAGTTTGTGAGGAGCTGGTCCTTTAGTACCCCGCTCCATGCAGCTGGGCTTATGTTGCTGATTTCTACCATAAAAAAGAGAGGGGAAGCCCCAAGAGTCAGACACATAATATAAATTTTAAAATAATGTATCCATGGATCTGACTGTCCACTTGTGCTCTGTTAAGTTGTACCTATGTTATATTACTCAGCATGTGGTTTCAATTGTGAAAACAATGTGCATTTGTTCAAAAGCACCCTGGTTGTTCACTCCTCACTATGTTTAAATATGCCATGGCCTGTGACCCCCTTTTAAGGGTCAAGTGTCTGGCATATGCCTGCTGTGTTATAGTTGGTATATTCTTCTGGATTATCCAAGGTGTAGAACCAGAATCTCTGATGTCACAGGCCTGTATATGTGTAATATTATGTAATGTTATATAATGTATGTATACCAAACAAGAAGAAAATTAGTGGAAAAAAGGACAAACAGTCCATCGGCATAAAAGGACCATTTCCTTGCTATTTCTGGACTGACATATAGCAGACTTTAGTTCTTGCACTCTCTCTCTCTCTCTCTCTCTCTCTCTCTCTCTCTCTCTCTCTCTCTCCAAAATATAAAAGAAAAACTGACCCCTTTTAACTGTTACTCAGAGACTTCTTGCCACACACTAAAAGATTATATTACACTTTGGAATTTCACAGCAAAATTTGATACTACTTGGTATTTATCAAAACATTTATGTTCACAGCTTTGCATACTTTGGCATCCATGATTTATGGTTCCCACACCTCCTAACTTTTAGAGATGCCCCCTTAAAGAGGACATAAAATGTTAAAAGAAATTTGTTGATCTTATATAAGCATGTACAAAAATGCATTTTTTATTTTCAGCCATTAAGGATTTTTGTGAAGGAATGTTGTGATGTGATTTCCCTAAATGCAAAGAAGCTAGAAATTATAAGGGTTTTTGTTCTTCATATGCAAAAAAGAATGAAAGTTTCTTTCAGCTCAAGATACATTTTCTGATTTTATATAGTTTTTTTTTTATTTCCCTTCTACTATTGTTCTACACTTTTACTTCCTTTATGTATAATGGTAGATGTATTCAAAGAAAGAGTGCTATCTTCAAATCAGAAGATCTGCACACAAATTCTGTTTCGCCAAAGCCCTAGCCATGTAAACTAATTCAAATCATTAAAATTTTCTTTGGTTTTGATTCCTCAAATTTAAATAGCACTTAAAATTTTTCCTCACAGGGAAAGTCTAAAGATGAAATGAGACAATTATCAATAATTTGTCTGTTAAAGTATAGACCACAGAGTAAAAGAAACCAAAGATTGAAATGCTTGGTTTCTATATCTACCAGGTAAAAGAAGAAAAGGCCAGTGAAAAACAAGTGCTGAAAGTCAGAATAATTTTAGAACAAAACAATAACCAGAATTTATACTTAAAGATATTCCTACTTTGTACTATAGTAAAAAGGATACCTTCCTCTCCTGCCCCAAACAATGAGAGTCATACTGCAGCCATAAGGCTTTTCATTCTATGTTGCCACCCATTTATACCCCATGACATCAGAAGAAGCAATGCAGACGAGACAAACCATTTTGATTGAAGATTAAGTAACTTAATCTTAAATAAAAATGTACTCAACATTATTAACATCTAAAAGAACTTCACCAACATTGCTTAGCCCATCTGAATATTCTGTCCTCAAATTATATCTATCTTGGTGACATTTCTTCAACCTAAGATGCATTTGAACAAAAATTACATCTCAGCAGAACTAACTTACAGAGATCTTACTCTCTTTTTCTTTTTTACCCTAACAAGTCAATTCATGAAGCAGTTGAAGCTTATTTAATATAGGGCTACTTCTGAAGTTCCTCCAATTAATCTTACCTTCAGTGGTATATTCAAATTGGGGTATATTCAAATTGACACAGAAACATTCTGCTGTGTCAGGTCCTGCTTTACCTTGGTCTTAACCATCCAGCAGAAAAGTATAAAAATGAAATAGAAGAAGTAAAGCCATGCTGTTATGTTGAGCTATAGGGGACTCAGGTCAACAATTTCTGAAATTGCCAGTCAAGTGGAAGACCCAATACTATTATGGGCTACTGGACTCTTTTAGAATATTTTGCTGAGTTTACACACCTATAATATTCAAATGATGGAATTTAACAAAAAAGGGGATACAGATGAATGTCCATTTTGTATCTGTGTATTCAAAGTGGCTAGGATAGACATATAGTTACATTCTCTTAATGAATAGAGGGATTTGTTCTAATGGTATTTGTAAATAGGATGTCATGTCCACATCTTGTACAGCAATTAACCATTAGGAAGAATGTATGCAATGTGTTAACTATTGAAACTGTCCAACCAATTTGATTTGAAACTGTCTCATTGCTATTTTTTTCTCAATAAAATTATGAAAAAAAGCATTAAAAAACCATTCAGCTGTGTCCTCGAGGCCTGAGATAGGAATAGAGATCACATTTTACAGAAGAAAAACAATAGCAGTAAGGCTTGGAGCTTTATTTCCAAGTACAGCCTGCTTTTCACCCTCAGCTATCACATCTGGAAACACACATTCACTTTATACCTGTCTCCTGATCTCTAGAATAAACTTTACAATTAGCTATCTCCCTTGGGTGTTATGCAGCAGTGCAAGCTATTCCAAACACTAAACTTATTTTCTACCCACCAATTCTCCCTCCGAAACTTGCTCCTTGGGTGTCCGGATTAGATGTCTTATAGTAGATCTAGAACTCAGAAGCACAGGAATTACTCTTTATCCTTTCCAGTCCCTCTCTTTTCTCACTAGCTATTGCGTATTGTCAAATTCATTTCTAAAAAAGTAACCACATTTCTCTTTGACTATTACTGCTTCCAGTGTCTGGTCTCACCATCATTTCTTACAGAAGCACCACAAGTTATTCCATTCTAAGGCTCTGATATGCCATTGAAACCAAAATATCATTCTATATCATAAATCACATTAATTGATTCCATTAAATCTAAGTCTAACCCTAACTGTAAATTTCATGATGTGTCACAATATGGTGCTTATTCAGTTGCCAAAGGAAACTTATAGCATCACATGAAAGGGGAAAAAATTAAGTGCCCAACTAAATAACTCAATAAAAAGGAACAAATTAAAATTAAGTACCCAATTAGAAAAGCAAGATAAAAACATTTAAGAAGTAAAACAAAATAAAATGGAAGGAAATTAATAATAATGAAAGTAGAAATTAATAAGCTAAACTGAGGATGTAACTAATAAATTTCATAGAATATTATTCTTTGGAAAGAATTAACAGACAAAAACTACCTAATCTAATTAATGAAAAAGAAGAGAAAGCATAAACACACAACATTAAAAAAACTAGAAACACCTAACTACCACAGAAAAAGTTAAAACAATGAGCTTATATATGAAAATCTAGATCAAGTTGCCTATGTATTTATCCTGCAACCTAACCATCTCACTGCTAGGACTACAGCCCAAAAATACACTGGAAAATGAAATGTACACAGTCCTACTCACTACAATACTATTTGTATTGGAAACAGACCAGAAACAATCAAATCCTCATCAACAAAGTACTGGTTCCACTCTATCATATTCCTATGCAGTTTTCAGGCAGAGAGAAGGGACTGCAATGTAGGGATATGTTGATCTCTCTGTGGTCCCTGGGAGAAAACAGAAAGAAGTTAGAAAATAAAGACAAGAGAAAATAGCTGAGATGAAGTAGTGGCCCATGCCTGATTGGCAAAGCACACACCAACAGTAAGGACATTTATTTGTCCCTTCCCAAAGTTAGTATCATGTGACACAAGGTTGCCTAGCAACTAATAGCTGACATTGACCAGGCAGAATGCTTTTCTCACCCCTGAGGTAAGTTGACTGCTTTAGGCGCTGAGGCCTTGTCCTGCCCTCACACATATGACCAACTTCCAGTTTCAGCCTCCCACCACTACAACTCTCTATACAATACTAGGAAGTACCTCCATAGATAAATTAACTAAAAGAACAAGATAGGAAGATAGTACCAATCATTCATCCATGAAATAGAAGTAATACCAATATATAGTGTAGCACACACTTATACTACAGTTTTAAAAAATAGAAAACATATATATTCCTAAATTATTACTGTAGGGTTAGAAGTGACAAGGTAGAAATTTCAAGCATAGAAGCGAAGTTGCTTTAAAACTTATATTTAAATATGCCTTTTAAATCATACAATTATTTTATACATTATTATAAAAATTTACTTTTCATTCCTAAAAATTTTCAAGAAAAGTAAACATATGCCCTATGACACATAAGCTTAATTGTCAAATTTATTGGCAAAGGGATTAATAAAGCACACTCTGCGTCTGTCTGGGTGGTTGTGCATAGAGGCATAACCTTGGTACTGAGCCAGGTCCCTGACCCTCTCCTCTCTGCTGCTGCTCCCTTCTCTGCTTTCTGGCAACCGTAAAGTGAGCAGCTTTGCTCCACCTCGGCCTTTCACCGTGGTGTCCTGTCTTAGAGACACACAGTTAAGGAGGAAGACACTTTCTGACACCATAAAACAAGTTGAAGATCTCTTTCTTTAAATTAAAAATGCAGGATATTTTTAACAGCAATGAGAAGAAAAAAATATATATATATATATCCTTACAATTATCTCTAAGCAAAGTTTTATAAATATATTTTAATTGAGAAAATGTGAGCACCGATTGTAAATTTTATTTTACTATGGAATGTTTGTTATTTCCAGATGTAATAACTGTGACTGCATAAATAATAAAGAATTTTATGTTTTATGGGTACAGAATGAAATATTTTAGGTATTTTCAGATACAATGTCTGAAGTTTGCTTCAGTATTTCTGAAGGCTGAAGATATGGTTCAGTTGCATAAGAACCTGCCTGGTAAGTGCAGGATCCTGAGTTTGACGCCAGGTGTAAAAAAAAATTTGTGAAGTAGAAGGTAGAGGATTCTGGACAATATTTATATACCTTCTTTTTCATTATGTTTTCCCTTTTATGTATGTTTTCCAATTTCTACAGTAAATCTTGGAAAATGTAATGGGTGGCGATAGTCATAATTAGATAAAATGAAATAGGATAAATAGGGTATTTAGGGGCAAATAATTGTTGATCAAGAGTTAAGATTAAGACCAGGTCGTACTTCCCAGCCACGTGCTCTCTCCATTAGAGCAGAGAGCAGCAGCCAGTCATTCCTGTCTCCACAATCTTTTTTTTATGTAGTAGAACAGAAGCCTATATAAATTTCATAGCCTAAGAGGTGGAAGGAAGAAAATCACTACTTTGCTTTCAAAAAATATCCAGCATGGTGCCTAAAGAAAATACCTGTTCCATGATATGCCAAAAGATGCCAAAGATGTTTGATATTTAGACAGACAGGATAAACCAAACTGCATATGTTGCAGGTTAATAATTAGCTTCTCTTCTGGAGGGTTAACAACCTAAGTTAGCAGTTCAAAATTGGAGAAAAGGAAGGGTTGCAAGGACTGTCAAAATTTTGGCCCGAGCCTTTCAAGGTCAGTGAGGACTCAGGACATAGGAAAACCTGTACTATAACAACATTTAACTCATTTGTGCTCCAAATTTTTTGATCAAGAAGATTATGGAGCTACAGAGGAATGTGATCGATGATGTAGAGTGTGCCTAGGGAGAGTCACATGGAGAGAAAAAACATTCTCTCAAGCTTTCACAGAGAGCACATTGGTCAAGCAATGGCCATGACTCATCCACATGGCTGACACTGACAAAGGATCTACAAAGTACAGTACAGGGCTACAGGATAAATCTTTATGGTAC
>NW_004524807.1:3560489-3572431 GCF_000260255.1 Octodon degus
ATATATAAAAAGATCATATATTTATATATACAAAATAGGATAGATATACAGGTACCTTCACTTAATTCAATGAGTAGAAAGAGGTGTACTAATAGTGTTTGGACAGAATATCCTGTCTGCTACTTGTATATTGGATAATCACTAAGATAATGTACAATGTATTGATTGTCAAAACTGTCCTATTAATCAGCTTTAAAACTATCTCATTCATATTTATTCCTCAATTTAAAAAAGGAAAAAAATTACACTTTCAAGAAAGTTTTGGGGCCAGGGAGATGGCTCAGTGGAATAAGCGCTTCCCTGGAAAGCGCAGGGCATGAGTTCAATCCCTGGTTCCACCAAAAAAAAAAAAAAAAAGAAAAGAAAAAAGGAAAAGAAAGTTTTTACTTGTTCAAAAGGACCTAAATCAGAGCATCAAACAAAACTCAGGCTATAAATGAAATAAGCAACATGAAGAAAACAAACTATTTTTAAACGAACTTTATACACAGACTCTGGGTGGAGATCAGTTCATATCCATATATTCAGAAACATTAAGATTTTCCACCCCCGACATACCACACTCCAAGAAAACAAATATAAAGTTCTGTCATTCTTTAATGATAGAAATAAATCTAGTAACTACGGACAATGCTTAGATGTGTAAAATGTGCTATTGGCAATAAAAGAGCTCCCTGGGCTCACTGGGTAACACTTCAGAGGAAGAGCTTGGTGGGTGAGTTATGGCCTCAGGTCCTGCTTTGCTTGCTAGGCAGTGCCCTTTAAGGTCTCCACGCTGAGCTTCCTATCCAGCACAGATACGTTGATCCTTCCTAGACCCAATGGGTCCTCTGCACCATAAGGAAACTGAGTTGTGAAATTAGGTAACTTTTTAAATCTAATAGCTACTCTGTTGAACTATAAATCTATTTGACTGAAAAAGGCAGAAAAGAAATATGGCTGGCCAGTCAGCTCTTCTCCAAGCATGTGGGTTCACATTTCAGTAAAACTGTTTCAAATACTTTAAAATTCAGTTCTATTATTAATGACAGCAGCACTTTGAAAATATTAGTTGTCTTAACTAAATCTACATTTAGGAATTTTGCGGAAATTTCCAGCCGTGCTTAAATTCAGTCACTATTATTTGAATCGCTTTATATTCAATTTAGGATTTTATGGCAAATTACATCAGATCCTCCACTGACTCAATCTCTCTCTCTCTCTCTCTCTCTCTCTCTCTCTCTCTCTCTCTCTCTTCTCTCTCTCTTTCCTTCCCTCACTCACTCACTCTTCCCCTCCTACATTTGTACATTTTACATTTTTATTTAAAACATTTCCACTGTTTCTACTCATAATGTGGAAAACAGGAGAAAAAGATGAGAATGAGGATGAAACTTTATACAATTTATTATAACACAAAGCTTTTTGTTATACTCCAAGTTTCTGGTGTCTTAAGAACAAAGAAATGTACAGGTAATCATTGATATTACTCTGCAAAAACCCACACTGGCCTTTCCTCTCCCTTTCTTTCTGTATCTTCTTCCCCTATCACCACCATACCTATAAGTGGTTATGTAAACCGTATAGTTAGGTAAAATAAATTAGCTAACTTCATAGCATACTGTGCAAGCTTAAAATGCAGTACTGCAAACACTATGCAGTACTAGGGAAAAAGAAATATTAAGTACAAAGTATTGTGTATAGTATATAAGACTCCAGTTTTTGTTTCTTTGTTTGTTTTCATTTATTGGGAATTAAACCTAAGGACATGCACATGTAGACCCTCAACTACTGAGTTAAGCCCCTAGCCCTTTTTATAAATTTTATTTCTGACAGAATTTCAATAAGTTCTTTATGTTGACCTCAGTTTTGTAACCCTGAAATCCTCCTGCTTCAGCATCCCACATGGCTTGTATTATTGGTGTGCAACAACTGTGCCAAGCTATAAAACTTATTCTTGCATTATTCAGAGAAAAGTATGGGAAAATGAGTAGTCAAATACTTATTCTGTGTGACAATGGACAAATTGTTCTTAATTTTCTCAAATACTAACCATATTAGGGTTGATGTAAAATAATCCTGCTTTGGTCTAGATTAAAGCATAAAACACTTTAAGAGGAAAAAAGAAGGGCTCACACATCTAAAAAATAAATGTACGTGTGAAAGCTCTTAACTAAAATGAGAAGAATGTAGTCACAGGGATTGGGATATCACACTGACAACTTTTTGGAATTCATAAGTAATACCATCTCAGAGGATGTGGACCCTATTCCTACTTCAACTGATTGTCAAAGCATAAGGCTGAGGTAAGCCAAATTATGTGAATTCCAAATATTTGACACTGGAATTAATCTTGAATTCATTGTGGATCAATGCCTTCTATGCACTTGGCTGAAAGAAGTTGTTACAAAAGATGGCACTAGAGTCTACAGACACTGCTTTCCTCTGGTGTCATCTTACCCTGAAAATCTGCAAACTTCCTAAAAGGACAATGTTACTTGGACCTTTCTAACTCCATGTACTCCTTGTGACCAATCCTTTGCTTTCCCTATTGTGTTTACTAAATTTACCTTAAATTAAGTGTACCCAAAAAATCAGTCTACATTAAAAGATACACTATATGCTTCCAAAAAGTTTGTGGTTGCATACACACGAAGGCCTACAAAAAGATTTCATCTCCAATCTCAGAATCAGTAAAAATCTTCTTTATCAGCTTTCCTTGCCTTGTTCTTCTTACCTACTATTTACTCTTATTTTTATTTTGCCATATTATTTGATTCTTTGAAGTTGCCTTCAAAACAAAGTACATGACCAAGTAATTAATTAAAATGGAAAAATTATATGGAAATTAGTACTTCTGAGGAATTTAATATGTAGGCACCATTCAGCAGACTAAATCCCCTCAGGTAGATAAAATGCTCAATATCATTTGTTAAATTATCATTATTTGTATCACACTGTGATGTCCTAATAGTGTTCATTACCCAAATGTGAACGTACACACACACACACACACACACACACACACACACACAAATAATGCAGTGACCTTGAGTACCACCAGCATCCTGTTTTTTCTACCCCAAATTTTGCCTAGAGAGTGTAGGAAATCCATAAAATGAGTTGTTGGATAATGAATTCCTGATATATTATTTTTTGTTTCCACATATTTTAATATAAATGTTGAGTGAGAGTTTGAATATTTGTAGTTTGGTAGAGTATAACTAAAGTGTATTTTAGACGGCTTGAGTATTAGACAAATGCTGATAACAGACACTAATAATATAATCAAGGATAGTTGATTTTTTCTGAGACTTGTTTTTCAAATCAGTACTTTCTGGTGTTCTCACACAGATAAATAATTAGAACCTGCTACCCAGAAGTTCAATAAACATAAATCTCCAAATTTTAGCCTCTCTCTGATCATGCATATTGCTAAGTAATGTCACAGATGTGTGTGTGTTTGGAGGAGGTTTAGATGTGCCCGATGACTTTACCACCAAATGATCACACACATTTCCTTCTATAACTGTACTCACTAATCACAAACAATCCATGTTTCCCTCCTGAGCTCCCATTCTTGCTGCCTTAAAAATGTTGGGGAAGCAAAGGAGTGGAGACAAAGGAAGGGAGAAAAGAAGAAAAAGGAGAAAGTTAAGAAGAATATGGAAAGCATTTGGCAGTCTCACTGGAACAAAAAGAATGTACATCATGACCTCTACATTTGAACAGAATTTTCAGAGTATTGTGTGAAATCCAAGTGAATGGCACCCTTCTTTCTTCAAAGGTACTAACTGAAAGATTGCTCAGCCTGAATGTTTAGCAACTTGCTGGATCTACACTTTGCTTTTAAGTGCATACTATCTGCAAAACGAAGCTTTAAGAAATCACTGGCTTTAGGCTAACAGAAAACAGTCTCACTGCAGTCATATGGGTGAAGGAAGCTAAATGACAGAATAGCCAGCTGTTCCCAGGTGACTTATGAACCTGTGTAGTCATTCTTCATGATAGAGAAGACTTCTTTTTGGTGAGTCCTTTTTATTCTTCATTGACTCATATAAAGCTTTTTACTCTGTACCTAATGCTATTTTTGTCTCTTCAACCAATTCCACCCTCACCTCAGAGAATAAAAAATAACTATTGACCCAGGAGACCTTTGTCCATGGCAACCTCACCTTAGCATACTCCATTTGTTTCATCTTCCTCTTATCATACAGCAGCCCAGCTCTATTCTTGGGTCTCTTTCCCTGATACAGGGCAGCACATTGCTGGGAAATGTTAGCTTTAGTGTTTGCAGGCATGGGGCTAAGATGAGGTATCAAGTGACAGGCTTTCATCTGGATATAATTTATTTATTATATCAGTACTTTATATTAAAGAAAGTGCACTAGTGTGAAAACTGAAGGAGAAACATATTTTGGTTGAGGGATAACCTGGAAATTATTAAAGTCAAAAGCTTCTGGGTCAAAGGGTAGCAGCCTCATGGTATTAGAATAATATGTTAATGTTTAAGTCACGTAACCTCTGTGGGTCTTTGAGACACCTGTGATGGAAATGGTTTTCACACTGCTATAATGATAACAAATAGATGGGCTCACTACTTTCATTTTGAATCTATTCATGTGACTAAATTTTATGAGCCAGTAAAATAAATCCTAATGTAAATGTAAAGCATTTAAGTAAAATATCACCCTAAGCCAATTTTTTTCAACACTGTTTTCTCTTTTTACTGCTTCTCCTGTCTCAACTTCTACCCTCTTCAACTCCCTTTTCTCTTCTTCCTTACTTGGGTTTCATTTGATGCAGCCATTATGGAGGCAATCAAGATCTTGGGCTTCCACTGGGACAAGGTAGGAGGCACATTAGCTACCCTATACAGTGTTTTCTGTTACTAAGACTGACACATTGACTATAGTTTGCCCTTTGCTAGACAGTATTGCAAAGCAAGTAAAAAGCATGCCTCAAGCAATACATTATTTATGCATGCTTATTTCATGTTATTTTTGTTTTCCTCATTAGTGCCCATGTATGTGTATGCACATGTTCATTCATGTGCACATGATTCTCAACATATGAACTTTCTCTACATATCCCAGAAGTTACAAATGCCAACAGCCCCTCTGATGACAGGCCAAGTTCCTCTTTCACCCATAATTGATAAAATTATCTAAACTGACATTTGCATTTATTATTTGAAATGCACAGGTCAAATCTCTGATTCTTTCATATATGCACATATCCTTTTGAGAAAGATCTCCCTACTTCCTATTAATCTAGTTTTCTATTTTGCTCTTCAGCCATATTTTTTACTTTCTCAACTGTAATTTGCACTAAGTTGTGTCTCCCAAAAATTCACATCGCTGGTCACTCAAGAGATCCAAATTAAAACAACACTAAGATTCCATCTCCCTCCAGAAAGCATGGCTATCATCAAGAAGTCAACCAATAACAAATGCTGGAGGGAGTTTGGGGGAAAGGAACACTTCTTCACTGCTAATGGGAGTGCAGACTGGTGCAAATACTTTGGAAATCAATGTAGAGATTCCATATGCAACTAAGATTAAGGACCCCATTTGACCCAGTTATTTCCCTCCTAGATATCTTCACAGAAGAATTAAAAACTTTATGCCACCACAACATATGCACCTATGTTTATAGCAGCACAATTTGTAATAGCTAGATCTTGGAAACAACCTAAATGTCCATTAGGTGAGAAATGGATAAAACAATGGGGCTTTTTTCTACAGTGGAGTACTGCTCAACCATAAAGAAGGAGGCTTTCATAAGAAAATGGATACAACTCAAGACCACACTCAGAGGTGAAAGAAACCATATTCACATGTGTAAAAACATCTTATCATCTCTATGGTGTGAGAATTGGAGAGAGAAAATAAGGTTTAAAGTGTATAATGGATATTGTTAAATGGGAAGAAATTGTTCTAAAGGAAGTAGGAGTTGAGTGGGTGAAAAGGGACAGAGCAGGAGGGAAAGGTGAAAAATGCAGGTGAATTATACTATTAGTGTTTCTTCATTAAAAATGAAGGTTCCTGTTAATACAGATTGGGGAAATGTTTATGCCTATGTCTTCTACCCTGACTAACTACTTTAAACATAATAACATGTGTAATGTATTAACTATTGTTATTTCCCTATTATTTTGTTAGGAAATTTTCTTTTACCATTTTCCCACAGATTTTTTTTAAAATTTGTTTAAAAACAAGTTTTAACCTCCAAAGTAGCTATACTTGGAGATAGACCCTTTAAGAAGTTAACTAAGAGACATATAGACATCATTTTTTAGGTTCCTTTAGGATTATATCTCTAAATGCTGTGTGGAAATGGCAGCATTCTTGTCCTCCCCTCTTTGTCTCTCTAACACTAACATCTTACCCTTATCCCAGTATTGGATCCTTCTCACCTATTATATCTCTGAACTGCTGTCATGCAAAGTTTGACTTTGCAATGAGGTAGATCTTAATCACTTTCCTGAATCATCTCTAAAATGTTAGAATAAAGTTTATATTTATAATATTAATGTTTGTAACATTAGATAATGCTCCTAGTATTAATAATGCTCCTAGTATAAATTCCAATACCCAGTGAACACATAGTAATGAATTCCAACCACATATCTATAAATTCTTACTATAAAGGTAAGAAAAATCACTAACAATCATCTATTAATATGCAAATATCTAAATTACTGGAATTGAAAATATGTGAATATTATACTGTTATATTATTGTCCGAACAACAAGCTAAGTGATGTTAATCTTTGATATGTTTACAAATTCTGACAGCTATAGATTTAGGCTGTGGTAAATAGTATTTTCCAAAGATGATTGTCATGGTACCCCCTTTCTAAAACTTTGCCACTCCTTATTAAAACATGAGGTCTAGTTCCCCTGTCTCTTTGTTGAGGAAGGACATTTTTTGTACAAAAATGTCCATAGAAGTTTCACTCAAGTACTGCACTCCAAATTGGAAGCAATGTACAACAAACTGTCATCTGTCCTTACAGTGAAATACAGTTAATTGTTTCCTAGTTAATTCTAGAAAATACATGAATGAATCTCAGAAATGCTGGGCTAAGCACAAAAGATTATGTACTGCAGGAATCTGTTGCCTTGACATTCTTAACAAAATAAGAAAAAATTTATGGTGGGAAAAAATCCTAAATTTGCCTTGTGAATACCAAAATTGACCACGGAGCTAATGAGGAGACTTGTGGTGATGTCTTGACTTGTTAGGGCTTTGGGTTACACAGGTATATCTGCTTTTCAAAATCAGCAAACGTTCTAGGTACTTTACAGTGTGTACATTTTACATCAAAAGAAAAGTGTTTTAAATAATTACTGAATTCTATTTAATGATACACATTCTGAAATATTTGAGGGTAAATGTATTGATGTCAGTAATTTACTTTGGTTTTTTAAATTAATTTATTGAGAAAGAAATAGCAATGAGACAGTTTCCAAACAAGGGTTAGTTCATGTGAGCAGTCAATAAAATATGGTAGAAATAATGTTGGATGACTTCTAAGATGAGGTTTGAAATGGCATTATAACTTCCTTCTTACTAGTAACAGCAGTTACTCTAGAAGCCTAAACCAACAAGTAGGCAGCCCAGATGCCCTTTGGCTGCCATGTTATGTGAAAGCCCAAAGGAAGCCTATGCAAGGAAACTCTAATGAGAAGATTCTTAATGCTGGATCAACAAAACATCATTAGCCCACATTTTTTTAAGTGTTACATGCCTGTAATTTCATACTTGTAATTCCATGACTCTGGGACACTGAGGCATTATGATCCTAAATTCAAACCCAACCTGTAAAGTATAGCAGTTTTAGCAAGATTCAGTCTTTGGGCCAGCCAAATAGCTCAGGAGACTAAAGTGCCTGCAAGCAGGTAGAGGAGCCTGGAGTCTGAGCCCCTCACCTGCCTTGCTGGCCCTGTCCTCAGGGCATGCTCAGACGGCAATTGAGACTGGATGTGGTGGCATATGCCTGTAATCCCAGCTCTTGCGAGGCTGTAAACAGGTGTATCACTACAAGTCTGATCTAGTATTGAGACCCTGAACGTCCTGTAAGCCCTTCCCTAAAAATAAAAATAAAAATAAATCAAATCCTGTCTCAAAGTAAAAAATAAATAAATAAAAACAAAAAAAATGTGGATGTACCTCATCCTCAACCAAATGTTCTAGGTTCATCCATAAATTCCTTACATTAAAAAAGGCCTGGCATACTGTGGACACCTGTAATCTCTGTACTCTGGAAGCCTAACATAGGACCAGACATTCAAGTCCAGCCTGGAAAATGTAGCAACCTAAAAAGACCCTGTTTCAAAATTAAAAAAAAAAAAATGCTGGGACATAGAGCTCACTGTGAAATCCCAGTGTTCAGTGCTTGGTTCAGGTGGGAAAAAAAATAACTTCAACCAGAAACTGCATTAACAGAGACAAGATTTCATCTCCAAACAGGAAAATATAAAAAAATAGGTTAATTTTAACATTAGACTGTTTCTCAAACTGAAAGATTTATAAGGCATTGAGAGAAAGAAGCAGTAAATGAGTATATATTGTGTGGAAGGGCTCACTCCACTTAGATAGAACTCCAGACTCTAGGCAATTAGAATAATTCTAGCATCTACCTGTTAGAGATGAAAGACCACACAATACAGATTCTGTTTTCTAGTCCAGATGGCTGATGAATTAAGAAAGATTAAGCTTTAAGTCAAAGGTTTTAGAAGTTGATCATGGAGGAATAACACAGGTTGAGTGATAGTGAAGGAGCATCAAATGAAGGGAAGAACAAAATAGGGAAACAGTCCAAAGCATGAGAGCCTCTTTGGTCAAGCTCAAAGGAGTTGTGCATAGTTTACCTGAGGAACATCTTAGGCAAGAAGAGCATATAAAATGTAAAGATGGATGTAAGAACAATGTGGAGGAAGTCTAAGCATAAAAACAGACACACACTCACAAATAATCAGTAGTGAGGCTAACCAAATTTCACGAGAATGAGTGGTCACAATATCAAGGACTTCGAATGTTATTAATGGCTTCAGATTTATCCAACAAAAAATTAATCCAAAAAAAGGGGGAGAATCTCAGGAGGCAGCATACTAGCTACTAGGCTCCCTTGTTCTATTCCAACTGGAACAGCAATTTGTTCATTACAAAGTGACTTTTCCAAGTAAGTTTTCATTTGAAAAATATATTTTTAAATGTTGGGGGGGCAACTAGCATAAGGGATAGAGACTTCACTATGCACTCTTGACCAGGAAAGTAATGAGATGAAATCAGTGTTTGAGGATCACCCATAGTTTTGCTCAGAGTGTAAGAAAGTAAATAGAAACAAGATGAAATGGAGAACATAAGAAGATAAAAGGACAGGGAAAAGAAAGTAAAGACTGAAGAAGCTCAATGCCTCCTTCCTTGGCTGTCTGCTGAAAGCTTCTACCTTTTACCTTTTGGTCTCTGTGCAGTAATCCCACTCCTTAATCTTTTTTGGCTCTGTCTCATTCTGTACCTTCTTTTTATTCACCAGTTCTCTGCACACACGCTGGGATCACATGGCTGCCTTTGACTGGCACAATAATTCTGTGTTCTTGTCCCTTGGCTTTACATTACACATGTAGGTCTCGCCTCCCCTAAGTAATAACATCTTCTAAAAATATTTTATTTTCAGTTCTTAGCCCTCTCAAAATTCTTTACAGACATTACCTCATTCATTTCTCTTGAAACTAGGTGCCCTGATGACAGAGTAGCCCCCAAACTATTTGTGTAAGTTTTAGGGTATATATTTGCCTAGGACCTCAAAAGTGTCAATCCTGCCTATTTAGGATGAAAGATGGGGGTTCTTAGCTATCAATAAGTGCCAAACACGCTCTCATTCAAAGAGAGCAAAACTGTTCCAGCCTCAATATTTTCAATGCCTTGAATTAAAATAATAATAACAAAAAATAAAATTTTACTATCTACCAAAGAAAAGAAACAGCATGTAGCCATGTTTCTTGTAAATTCTAAAATTTTATTTAAAGGAACTTTTAAAGTACTTAAATTATCTTTTGAGCATTGTTGGATTCTCATGCCCTCTTAAGCATAGCACTAAATTGCTCTTACACACACACACACACACACACACACACACACACACACACACACTTCACACACTAATATTTTTAAATCTTTTGTGTAAACCAGAAGGCAGAAATCATGGAGAAAACTTTGGAAAACCATCCTTTCTCCACAGTTCTCACTCCACTGTTCTTCCCTAGTCTTTAGTCACTTGGAGTTGTAGCAACTGTAACTTTTTAGAAATGACTGAACTCATAACATGGGAAAATATGAACATTTTATTAACTTAGAGAAGATTTCAGCCTAAATAGATGTTTCCCTCTGCTGAACATATGTTTAAAAGATTATGGGAAAGAATTTTAACTTGAAGCTTCAGTACCAATGACTCATTTGTGTATTTTTATAAGACAGAAAATTTATTTCACTTCATCTACTCAGCCGCTAAACCTTGGTCACACACCTTGGTGACCAAGTAGGTAAATTTAATTAATGCTACAGTTCAAAGTAAAAATGAAATACTAAAAAAGGGTGCAGAGAGTTAAAATATCATTTTAGAAAGTAAAAAGTCCCCTGAATGTGCAATCTTTGTCCTGAGACCAAAGTAAGGATTAAAAGAATTTTCCAGGTCATATGATGGGAGCTCCACAACTGAAAAGATGGCAACTTTCACAAGGACCAAGGTCTACACTACCACTTAGATATGAAAGCGCACACCACCAGCAGTTACTTTCAAACACAAGCCTTTTCTCTCTTTATCTGAAGAAACCCTATATTCCTCACAATAAAAAATCAGTTCACTTGGATTTATGGAATTTTTCTTCGTTAATATATTGGAAAAATTGTATTAAAAATCCTCATGCTATAGATCAGTTTAAATTGCTGACCAGCTCTCTAAACCTGTTTCAAGAGAAATTATAGCAGTAATTACGATAGTAACACAACAGTGACCTTGACAAAAGCTGCAACTTTCCATTGTTCTCGTCCCCACCTGGAGACCACCCAGATCCATCAGACACGCATGGAGATCCTAGGAACTGCTCTGTGTGAGTCTCCTAAACAAATGTCTGGAAAGTCTCATGGCTAAGCGTAGGTGTAGGAGCTTTGCACAATAAATAATCAGCAGAATAATCCTAGCCTAAAATTTGTCTACTGTGATTTACTTAAATATCAGTTCAAAAGTTAAAACTGAAGATGGTAGTTAGAAAACTGTCATTTTTCTTTAGAAAATTATTTATTGTTCTTCCTTCCCTGATATAACATTCTGTTTGAATGTTTATCAAGACATTTACAAACATTATTCAGACTGCCTACATTTAAGTCTTCCAGAAATATCGTCAGAAAAAAGATGCATTTTCACTAACTTAAAAATATGTACAAAGGTGTGGTTCATGACATATGCTAACCTTTCACGGCTTTGAAGAGCTTCTCTCTTCATTCCTTAAGTCAAAGAAGCCATCTCCCAAAGATATGAAGTGCTGGTCAGCATTTTTATGTTGTTATTGTTGTTGTTTTGGTTTAGTTTTGTAGGAAATAAACCTATTATAAATAGAAGTGACCTTTGAGAAAAGCTTTCTTCCCCGGAACAATTATATATTTTCTGTATTTTTCACTTGGCTCACTCTATCTCAGGCAGCTAATACTTTGAAAGAAACGTAGGAATGACTCCCACTTAGAGACAGGCCCTCAGATGGCCAAAGAGAATCACAGAAGTGCCTAATGAGGAAGAAGAATCTAGCAGACAGCTCCTGGCTCTCCCAGTCCAGGCTTTATGCTAATATGTCCAGAGATATCCTGAAGCTAACTCATTGGTCCATCCTGTTTCACAAAGGTGAAACAATAAGCAGAGATTTGGGCCTTCGTCCCTCTTTAGAAATGGAATGCTTATTATT
>NW_004524807.1:3575626-3587087 GCF_000260255.1 Octodon degus
AGGGGCTGGGAGAGGGTCCGGCCCACGCTGCGCCTGGGAATGCTTATTATTTAAGAATGTTCTTTACAGAAGCATTTGCAGGTATACTTATGAATATATAAATGGCTCCTTTTATTTGCTTCAGGAACTGTCACTCTCCATTCTGACCCTATAATAGATACTGACCAAAGGCCACCACCAAAAGAAGCCTCAAGGTCACTAGGACACTTGAATATTTCTGCTATCTCATTATGTCATATAGCATTCTGCTCTCTAACCTCTTTACATCATTGTACAATAAGTTTCATTAAATCATTTAAAATGAAGGAAAAAAGGAATGAAAAGTTATTTCAATAAAATTTCGGTTGATTTACTTCTAAAAAATCTAAATATAGCTTAATTACTTTAAAACACATAGTAAAATGAAATTGGTATAAAAACAACTAAGAAATATATGTGGAAAAGTAATGAAAAATCTAGGAAATCTTATAGTCAGGTTATTTCTGAACACAAATCATAAAATTATATCCTAATTTAACAAGCCAAAACTGTAAATTGAAGATCATATTTTGTTGGTGTTCCCTACAGATGAAAGACACAATCAAACGCTGATGAGAAAAGCTACACTCAGAAAATGTTTTGTCTATATATAAAAGATAGGAGTTTAATTACAATGTTTAAAAAATGTCTATTGTTTTTAACATTTTTAAATTTATTTTAAAAAATGGGCTAAATAGCTCAGAGGATTAAAGTGCTTGCAAATAAAATTAATAAATTTTATTGAGAAAGAAATAGCACTGAGACAGTTTCAAAGCAGGGTAGTAGGACAGTTAAAATAATTAATGCGTTGCATACTGTTGTCTTCATAGTTGTTATCCATAGCACAAGATGCAGACATGATATATTGTTTAAACACTATTAATACAACTGGGTATGGTGGCACATGCCTGTAATCCCAGCTCTTGGGAACCTGTAAACAGGCAGATCACCACAAGTCCAATCTAGTGATGAGACCCTGAACACCCTGTAGACCCTTCCCTAAAATACAAAAATAATAATAATAATGATCAGTACAAACATTTTGTGATTTTCTACATCTTTATTAATAAAATTTCTCAGAAAAAGCTTTACCATATGTGCATATTTAAGCTAGCTAACATGTAAATGGCACAGTAAACAGTTCAAAGATTCATATTTAGCCAAGGGTAGCAGGCGTGCAATGTGCTGCTCAGATTCCTTATCAAGAAAGGCCTCAGTGTCTACACATAAGGAATATTGCTGGCTGACAGAGTGCAGCAGTTAGCTCTACAAGTTCTGCCCAGTTTTAAAACCAAGGTCATATTCTTCTCAAGGTTGTCCTTAGGTAATGACTAATTGAAGTGGTTATACAGGGTGTATGTTATTTTGAACACATCTGGAGATATTGGAGTATCTCCAGATGATGATTTTTGTGAGACAGCTCTCTAGTGAGCTGGCAGAAAATTTAACAGGCCTATATTCCAATCTAACAACTGCACAATCCTGCTTCCTTCCTTTACCTGCAGTAAGTGTTACACCCAAATAAGCCCTCCACATGTTTCCAGTGTACTTTCTGGAATTTAACAAAGAAAAGTCACCACACATATATAATGGCTCAATTTGTGCAAGGTAGTCTTACCACTTATTGAACTTTTCATTAGAAAAATGGAAAAATGACAGTGATATTATCACAATAAAGGAACAATATAACTGACTTCCCACAAAGGCAGAATGTGGGTCCACAACATATATATGGGATGCCTACCTCCATAGAATGCCAAGAATCTAGAGCTAATATTCAGACTGGATTGAATACTCTCAACTGTGTAATGCCAGATTTTCAGAAAACCTGCCATATTTTCTAAGTACAAAGGATCATATATTTCATATATTCCATGAGAAGGTTCTTTAATAAAATCTTCCCAGTTGAGTAGAAAAATGCCGGTAGGTTCAGGTATACAGAATGAGACTGCAATCAATACTTGATACCATAAGTTAAACCATGCTGTGCCAGCAAACCTGACACACGTGTAAGCCACTGTCTTACATAAACAACATTTGGTAGCTACTCCAAAGTACTTTTCCCTGTCCCTGTCAATTCTGAATATTAATGATTCAATTTAGTTTAAATATTTACATCACGACCCCCAGAAGAGAAAGAAGTAAGACTCAATTATGGGGGGAAAAGTATTTCAGCTCTGCCAAGGATTAGGTCAGACATGGTTATTGAGAGGAAAAGACAGTATGCACATTCTAATTTACTTTCCTCTCTCTCCTGGGCCTCTTCACACCTTGGCCAGGAAAAAGTCAAAAAGCAGAACTCAACAATTTATGTAACACTATGGAATTGATGGAAGGCAACTATGATATATTAGTACAGCACAGGGCCTCCATTTGAGGAGAATCTGACTTCTCCCATGATTTCTTGTACATAGAACATCTTATATTGCCAAAGAAATTAAATCTGAAGCTTAAAGAATGCACATGTAAAATATCCACCAATGACACTACACTTCTTAAGTGGTAAATCTCTTAGTCCGTGAGAACACGGTGCAGGCATTATACCCACGAGATCCCTCGGATGTGTCCTTTGGAACCCGATAATCAGTTATTTCCATCTAAACTTTTTACTGTAAAACCTCATACTGAGATTAAAATTTAAAACAAAAATTGAGACAAGGACTTCCTACTGTTACAGTAATCACTAGAAAAGGAGATATTTAAGAAATTGGATAAGGGTGTTTCATGATTTATGGCTTTACTTAGTAACTATATGACACTTTTAAAGTCCTAAAACAAAAGTTCTTCTGTACATAATTTGGAATCATCTATTGTCAATGCTACTTAAAAGAAAAAATAGCTAAATTCAGATAGATCCTAATACACTAGAGCAAGTAAACATTTGAGAATGATAGGACTTTGCCAGAATAATTAATAACAAGCCCTTTCACCTTTTAGTCAATGATTTATTCTAAGTTTTCTTGGATTATTTTTATCTTTTATTCATTTCAATGAGAACAAAAGATAAAATAGGAATAAAACAGTTTCAAAAGAGGTTAGTAGGACAGTTACAATAAATAATACATTGCTTATTGTTGTCATCATAGTAGCTACTCAGAGAACAAAATGTAGATGTGATATCTTGTCTAAACAATGTTAATAAAAATCTTCTCATTGAACTAAGAGAAAGTAGCTGCTATCCTAACTATCTTGTATATACATATACATTTTTTCACTACAAAATGGTCCTTTATTTATATCCCTTTGTTGTTTTATTTTGTCAGAGATGGGTGTTCCATTGCTGTTAGAGAAGCTGTATTTGGAAAAGTCTTTAAAGGACCTTTTCATACTTGAAGCCAGATTAAAGCTGTAGGTACTTGAATTCAGCAATATAACCCAATATAGTCCAACAGTCCCTAATAGTAGTGGGTTAACAGCAGAACAGGCAACTGTTCGAAGTTGCTGACTTAAGCCTTTTACAGCTCAGTATATTAATATGGCTTTACTTTGTATACTTCATGGCTATACCTTTCTGCTGGATCATTAAGACCAAGTTAAAGCAAGACCTATATAACTAAAAATGTAATTTTTGTACCTGACAAGGTCAGTCAAATCCCTTAGGATTTACACTGAAACCATATACAGCACCTCGTAGATCTTTTGTCAGTGTCAGCCATCTGGATAAGTCATGGCCATTGCTTGATCAATTTGTTCTCTGTGAAACTAGAGAGAATTTTTTCTCTCTAGCTTAGGTACAGTATACACAATCTCCTTGTGTACCACAATCTCCTTGATCAGGAAATTTAGGACACCAATGAGTTACAGAATGTCACATAATAAGTTCTTCTATGTCCTGAGTCCTTGCTGACCTTGAAGGGGTTGGGCCAAAATATTGGCTATCCTTGAAACCCCTCTAGTTCTCTAATTTTTGATCTGTAAACTTCAGTTGTTAAACATCCAGAAAAGAAGCTTGATGATACTATTATCCTGTAACAGAGACAGATGAGCTTAACATTACTATGTCTGAATATCAAATGCCTTAGACATAACATGGAACAGCTATTTTCAAGAAACCATGGATATTCTAAAATTTGAATTCCTATAGAATGTGAGAAAAAACAATTACAAATTTTTACACAAAAATTTAGAAATCAAACCACATACAGTGCTGTAGTGGGACAATCCTATGACATCAAGATGAACACACACTTCTCATGAAAAAAATATGAGAAGCAAATAAATACATAAAAAAATGCTCCACATCACTAGCCATTAGTGAAATGCAAATTAAAACAACACTGAGATACCATCTCACCCCAGAAAGGATGGTTGTTATGAAGAAATCAACCAACAACAACTGTTGGAGAGGTTGTGGGGGAAAAAGAACCCTTCTCCACTGCTGGTGGGAATGTAGACTGGTACAACCATTATGGAAATCAATGTGGAGACTCCTCAAAAAACTGGGACTAGAAATCCCATTTAAACCAGCTATTCCTCTACTGGGAATTTTCCCAGAGGATCTGAAAACATCATATCATAGTGATATATATGCATCTATGTTTATTGCAGCACAATTTGTGATAGCCAAATCTTGGAAACAACCAAAATGCTCCTCACCTGAGAATCAGATGAAAAAGATGTGGTGTTTTTATACAATGGAGCATTAGTCAGCTATAAAGAAAAATAAACTTGAAGCCTTCATATATGAGTGGATGCAACTTAAATATATACTCATAAGTGAAATAAACCAGATACAAAGGTGTAAATATCATATTGTCTCCGTAGTGTAAGAACTCAAAAAATCATGTTCATAAAGAGGATCACTAAGGCCCAGGCCGTTCTCAAGAGTTTGAAAACTATGCTCCACTTTTCAAAATGAAGCATGTCAAAGGACTAGTGAACATACTTTAAAACTACCACAGGTGGCTCCAGGGAAAGATTATACCTAACACACCAAATCATAAGTCACTCTCACTGGTTTCATCTTTATCTCCACCAAAAGTCAGCATCAGGTATCAAGTTAATACTGGAAATATAAATAGTATCATTATGCCAGATCATCTACAAGTTAAACGCATCCTTACCTAAAACCATAATGACATACTACTACACACAATTTAGAATGATATACTTTTTAAATGAAGTATTAAAAATATCAAGAATTTGCAAGGATATAGAAAAGTATGAACTCTTATACACTACTGGTAGAAATGTTATGAGAACAGTCTAATGATTTCTTATACAATTAAACATGAATTACTGTATGACTCAGCAATGCTACTCCTAAGGATGTACCCAAATAAAATGAAAATGTATATTCACATAGAAGTGTGTGTGTGTGTGTGTGTGTGTGTGTGTGTGTGTGTTATAGATAGCATCATTATCAAAATCCCCAAAGTCTGGAAATTACCCAAATGTTTTTCAGCTGCTGAATAAAATGTAGTGGTATATCTATACAATCAACTGTTGGTACATGTGACATAAAATAATCTCAAATATATTATTGCTAAATGGAAAAAATTCTAAGTCAAAAATCTATACACCATGTGATTGAATTGATACAACACTTTATAAAAGGAAAAACTACAGAAACAAAATAAGAGAAGAACAGAGGATGAATTAGCTACAAGGAGAAATGGGGAAATGTGGAGGAGCAATAGAACTCTGTGTCTTGGATATGGCAGTGCTTACATGACTTGGCATATTTGTCAATACTTAGAAACTAAAAAATACATTTTATTGTACATAAATTGTACTTTAAATATATTTTAAGTCGGGCCAGATAGCTCAGCGGATTAAAGCTCCTGCTTAGGCAGATGCAGGGACCTGGGTTTGATCCACAGCATGTCATGCTGGCCCTGCTCCTGGTGCATGCTGAGACAGCTGTTGAGACTGTGTGTGGTGGCATGTGGCTATAATCCCAGTAGTTGGGAAGCTGAACACAGGAGGATCACTACAAGTCTGTTCTATGTAGTGAGATCCTGTATACCCCCCTATAAATAGATAGATAGATAGATAGATGATAGATAGATAGATAGATAGATAGATAGATAGATAGATAGACAGATAGATATAGATATAGAGATATATTTTTTAAAGTTTCTCACCTTATTCCCTCATATATATGCAGTTTTGATATATACAATGTAAAATTCATTTCCAGAGCTATAAGGAATGACAAAACATCGACCAACTCGCTTCTCCTTTTGTCTCTGCCACTCCCCAACTTACATGACAGTTCCTTAACTGTCACTGTAACAATCCTCATTAGCACTAAGAGGTGTCAGTAAACATCCTTTAGGTCTCTATTTAGCTTACATAAAATCCTCCCATAACTTCTAATCAATCCTCAGTTAGGGAAATAAAAAGCACACACCAAAGCAGCCAGAGTCAAACACTTTTATTCAACATTCAAGAAGGTGGAAGGATCACCTCCAAAATAAATACATCTCCCAGCAAGTATTGATATGTAAAACTTTAAGTCCCTACATAATATGAAGGAAAAAATTTTAAATTTAAAATATTAATAAACAATTATATATTTTAACACAAATTTAGAAATCTAACCATTTATAGCATTGTAAGAGGACAGTCCTGTGACTTTTTTTTCTTGTCTCTTGTTTTTATTTATTACCATTTTTTAAACATTTAATTGAGAGACAGGATGACAGCAATTGATATGACATGACAGCAGTACATATTTAGAAGACCAGAATAAGAGGCATTCCAAGTATGACTCTAATATTATACATTGCTATCTTCAGTGCAGTTGCTTAAGTCAACAACTTCTGACATTGCCAGTCCTATGGAAAACCCACTATCTTATGGACTACTGGACTATATTAGAATAGTTTGCTGAATTCACACACTTACAATATTTAAATGACAATGAAATACCCTTCTCTGACAAAACTAAACAAAAACAAGGGATACAAATGAACAACTATTTTGTATCTGTATATTCAAAATAGTTAGAATAGATATACAGCTGCATTCTCTTAATTCAACAAATAGATTTGTTCTAATAGTGTTTGTGGACAAGATATCATGTCTGCATCTTGTACAATGAATAACCACTAAGACAACAATATGCAATGTATTAATTATTGAAACTGTCCTACTAATAGGATTTGAAACTGTCTCATTGCTATTTCTAAATAAAATTATTAAAAAATTAAAAAATAAGAGAATATGCAATTAAGAAAAAAAGAGTACATCTGGCTCCCAGAAATTAACCACAGTTATTGATGAAAACTAGTTCAGCTCCACAGGAAAACCACAAAGCTGGCAACTTAAAAAGAGCAATATGCCTTCCTGAACATTTAATCATGATCCCTCAAAAACCCAAGGCCAAAGCTAATATAGCATCCACCCTCGGCCAAAACCTCACAATGCATCATCTTCCAGACGCAGTGGTCATACTTGTCTCCAATAAACCAATAAACCACTAGGCAGCGCACACTGAGGGACAGAATCTAATCATCTTCAAAACTCAAAAATGCCAACAGAAATGGAAAGCTATATCCACACAAATAATTTATAAGTGATTACACATCAGCAAAGAAAAATTGAGTTGCCAGAAATTGTTTTAGCCCAAGATAGGCAGGAAACTTGGATGCAATCGGTAGTATGAGGTAAAGAGATGATGGTTCCCTTTGCCATGAAAGTCTTTTCTCCAGATTCCTGACCAAGTTTTGTAAACTAAAGCTTGGTATCAGATTTCTCTGTCAATTATTCTCAAGAATGTCCTTTTAGTATTAGATGCCCTACTAATATTGAGGCTTCATATCTTGTAGAGGAAGTTCTATGACCCTTGCCATGCTTGTCTCTTCTTATATTTCATTAGGATTTGGCACAGAGATTTCAAAACT
Source organism: Octodon degus (assembly GCF_000260255.1). Taxonomy (NCBI): domain Eukaryota; kingdom Metazoa; phylum Chordata; class Mammalia; order Rodentia; family Octodontidae; genus Octodon; species Octodon degus. Next base: position 3,583,495 of record NW_004524807.1, read on the forward strand.
ATGTTCCCAGTTATTTGCACAAGATTGTTTTCTGGTAGTAATATTTGGAGTGACCTCTTGCCTCTCATTTGAGTTTATTCAGAGAATGTCTTCATGTTAGTCACTATTTTCTTCAGTTTTCTGTAGCCTGTCTTCTCTTGTGCTCCCTAAATAAAAGAATCTAGTTAACTAGAGTGCCATATTATCTTTATGGAAAGCATCTGCTAAGGTTTATGTATAGGTGTCCCTCCAAAGCCTCATGCAGTCATGGAGCTGCTGCTGGAGTTTGTGATTGATTATTGTGGGTGTGGATGCTGTACCTGTCCTGGGGCAGGGAATTTGCTTTACAATGTAAGGAAGGATGAAAGACTAGTTAGCTTCCTGAGCTCTTGCCACCCCCTTTGCTCTTGCTCTCCACCTCCACCCTGAAAGTTTGCTCTCTGCCATGTGCCAGTCTGCCTTGGAGCCAGGTAAGAATGGACTGAAACCTCCAGTAACTGTGAGCTAAATAAACCTTTCCTCCCTTCATTTTGAGTGTCAGGTATTTGTCCCAGCAATGACAGAAGAGTAACTGAGACAGCATCCCAATCAAATATATGTTAAACAATCAAATATACTTTTTGGATCAGGACAGCAAGATATTACCACTTGTACAACAGACATTAATATGTTTTCAAAACTGGTTTCTCAAACAAAGTCCTCTTTTCAGTACTTATAATCAATTTTATTGAAGTATAATTTACATACAATAAAGTTCAGCAATTTTGACATGTTCCTGTTGGCTTGAGTCATACATGACTGTCCACTAAGCAGCTTGTAACACTGGTGATGCAAATGATACAGTTATGCTGGGACAGTCTTGCATGTACCACTGGTGGTTCAAGACACCAGGCAGCAAGGCAAAAATCATGGCCCTGTCATAAATATGTTAATATAAGTCACTGAGTTTTGACAAATGAATAGTTATGTAATAGTCATCAAAATAAAAAAATACAGTATTTCTAAGAACTCAGAAACATTCCCTCAAGCCCCTTTGCAGTCAGAGTCCCTTCATGTATGTAAGTCTCCAATTCTCTTTATCACTATAGTTTTGACCTTCTAAAATGTCACAAATAAAATGATACATTCTCTAGTCTTTTGTATGTGGCTTCTTTCACATATCATAAATGCTTTTGAGATTTATGCTCTTGTACAAACCTGTGAAAGGCATTTTGTGTTGATAAGTATTCGATTCCATGTATATACCAAACTTTGAATATTTATTTATCAATTCAGTGATATTTGGATTATTTCTGTTTTGGAGTTATTCTAAATGAAGCTGCTAAATATTTTGTATAAGAGTTTTTTTACATTTTTACAGTGTTTCCGGTTTGGTGTCCTCCTCGGGAGTCAATAATGGCTGTGCCAAGACTCTGGCACTTGTGCATGCTGGGAGAATCACCAAGAGGAGAAGCCTGGACACCGGGGCACAAAAATGGCGCTGTTGAAATTCAGAGATATGGTCATTGATTTCTCTCTGGAGGAGTGGAAATGCCTGGACCCAGCTCAGCGAACTTAGTATAGGGGTGTGACATTAGAGAAATACAGAAACATTTTTCCCCTGGGTCTCACTGTTTCTAAGCCCCACCTGGTCGCCTGTCTGGAGCAAAACAGCGACCCCTGGAATGTGCAGCCACGAAAGAGAGCAGCTGCACCTCCAGGTAGGTAGGAGTGGATGAAGCAGTGCACACAGCTTTTGTGAAGTCTCATGCAAAATACATTGAACATGAGAAAATTGATACTGTCGAGACACCCCACAACTGCAAAGAATGTGGCAAGGCCTCTAGTAAAGGCTCATCCCTTACAAAACATATGACAGTGCACACCAATGAGAAACCCTACAAATGTGAGGAATGTGGCAAAGCCTTTAACCGAAGCTACTGACTTAATAGACAACGGAGACTTTATACTGGTAAGAAATCCTACAAATGTGAAGAATGTGGCAAAGCCTTTGTTGGAAGCTCCAGAGCGACTGAACACCAGAGGGTTCACACTGGATAAAAGTCCTACACATGTAAAGACTGTGGCAGGTTCTTTCATCAGTGCTCAAACTTTGTTGAACACCATAGAGTACACACAGGAGAGAAACCATACAAGTGTGAGGAATGTGGAAAAGTCTTTAGAGTGTCCTCACATCTGGCTCGACACCAGAGAAATCACACTGGAGAAAAGCCCTATAAGTCTAAAGAGTGTGGCAAAGCCTTTGTTGAAAGGTCAAGTCTTATTTAACACTAGAAAGTTTATACTGTTGAGAAACCCTATAAATGTGAAGAATGTGGAAAAGCCTTTGGTAGGAGGTCCATATTTATTAAACACCAGAGAGTTCATACTGGTGAAAACCCTACAGATGTGAAGAATGTGACAAAGCCTTTGATCAAAGGTCCAGACTTATTCAACACCAGAGAGTTCATACAGGTGAAAAACCCTACAAATGTGTAAAATGTATCAAAGCCTTTGTTGGAAATTCAAGCCTTACTGAACACCAGAGACTTCACACTGGTGAGAAACTCTACAAGTGTGCAGAATGTGGCAAAGCCTTTGATTGAAAGTCTAGACATATTCAACACTAGAGACTTCATACTGGTGAGAGACACTGTAAATGTAAGGAATGTGGTAAAGCCTTTGTTGGAAGCTAAAGCCTTATTCAGCTCCAGAGAGGTCGTACTGGGGAGAGATCCTACAAATGTGTACAGGGTGGAAAAACCTTTGATCGAAGCTCCAGACTTCTTCAACACCAGACAATTCACAATGGGGAGAAACCCTACAGATGTATAGAATGTGGAAAAACCTTTGATCAAAGCTCAAGCATCATTCAACATCAGAGAGCTCACACTAGCAAGAAACCCTACACATGTGCAGAATGTGGCAAAGCCTTTGATTGACGATCTAGGCTTATTCAACACCAGAGAGTTCACACTGGTGAGAAATCTTACAGATGTACAGAACATGGGAAAGTCTTCAGTCAGAGCTCAAGCCTTACTCAACACCAGAGAGTTTGTATTAGGGAGAAATCCTACAAGTGGGAAGAATGTGGGAAAGCCTTTGATCAAAGCTCCAGACTTCACCACCAGATTTTATACTGTTAAGAAGTCCTACAAATATGCAGAATGTGGCAAAGCATTTGTTGGATGCTGTCCTATTACTTCAGCATAGGATGCCTTGAACTTGAAGTCTTCTCTTAGAAGTTTTCCAGCCACTGAGCCTTCACTGTGTTTGTTGGATATAAATTTCCGGATGCATTTTTCTTTATGTATAACTGGGCTCAAATCCACACTCAAGTCTCATTCCCTGTGAAAATACTGCTCAGTAAAGTCAATCTTTACTGCCTTTAAAAAAAAAGAGTTTTTTGCATTTGCATATGTTTTAATTTCTCTCAAGTAAATAAGTAGAAGGGCAATTACCAAGTCATATGGTTGGTATGAACACATTAAGTTGAACATTTTAGTAGGTGGATATTATTTATTTGTGGTCTAATTTTTATTTCTCTACTTATTATATTGATCTGTGTCTTTATGCTTAATTGACACCAACATATCTTTTTGTAAAAATATGTATGCATATATTTATTTATTTAT
>NW_004524807.1:3587772-3588859 GCF_000260255.1 Octodon degus
TATATAGTTTGAGGCAAATTTCAAGTTCATTTTTTAAATGCACATCAAATCACTTTATCACTATTGCTATGGATATTATCTTTTCTCCTCGTAAATTACCTCCATATTTTTTGCTGAAAATCATTTTGTGGGCAGGCTTATTTCTGGAGTCTATTTTGTTGCATTTATCCACAAGTCTAAACTTCTACTGACAACAGATTTTCTTGGTTATTAAAACTTAGAAAGTTTTTATATGAGGTAGTATAAGTTATCTTTGTTCTTTTCTACATATCATTTGACTGTTCAAATCCTTTGTGATTCTATACAAATTTTACACTCAAGTTATTTATTTTTACTTTAAAATCATAAAAACCTCCTAGGACTTTTTGCAATTGCATTGAACATAGAACTGTTTGAGAAGAAATGACATTTTAAGTATATTAAATCTTATAATCAACATAGTATATCTCTCAACTTACTTAGTTTTGTTTAATCAACCTTAGCCAATATTTTCCAATTTTCTGTATAAAGCAGTTACATAAAATTTTACATATTTATTCCTAATTATTTCATTATCTAGGTCACTGGAAATTTTACTGTATGCTTTTTAATTTCCATTTCTACTTTCATTGTTCACTGCTACTATGGAAATAAAGCTGAGGGCTGGGGGAGATAGCTCAGTTGATTAAGTACCTGCTTAGGCAAGCACAAAGACCTGGGTTCGATCCCCTGCACCACATGCCATGCTGACCCAACCCCTGAATGCACTGAGCTGGCCACTAGAACAGGGGTGGTGGCCCAAGCCTGTAATCCTAGAACTGAGGAGGCTGAAGACAGGAGGACCACTATGCCCTTGGACAGGGTCTGTGCTGCATGTGATACCTGGTATCAAAATCAGTACATGTGCTTGCCTAAGCAGGCACTTAGCCGCTGAGCTATCTCACTGGTTCAGTAATTCTAAGCTCAGTAAATTCCATATTTTCTTTATAGGTAATGAAGTTTTTCACAGAAATATAGCTATGCTTCTTTTCCAATGCATGTCATTTCTTCCCTTGTCTTGCCTAGTTTCATTGCCTCGCATATCCACTGAAATGTGGAGCATGAATGA
>NW_004524807.1:3597154-3610913 GCF_000260255.1 Octodon degus
TATGTTTAGCCCCCATTAAAATTTTTAAAAAGTAGTAGTATTATGTCTTCTCTAATTTCTTGCAGAATTCAGCAGATAATCCATCAGGGCCTGAGCTTTTATTTCTTGGGAGGTTTTTTAATTAAATGTTTTATTTCATTGATTTATATTGGGTTATTTAGGATTTTTATATCTTCTTGATATAGATTTCATAATTAGTAAGCATATAATAGGAATCTGAACATTCTATTGAAATCTGTCCATTTCTTCTTCATTTTCCCTGTTATTAGAATATAGTTTGTCAAAGTAGGTGCACATGATCTTGATTTCTGCACAGCTGGTTGTGATTTTTCCTTTTTCATTCCTAATTGCATGGATTTGAGTATTTAGTTTCATTTTTTTGATCAGGTTGGATAAGTGTTTGTCAATTTTATTTAATTTTTTAAAAAACCAACTCTTTGATTCATTGATCATCAATGTAGTTTGAAATCTTCTGTCTTGTTATTTGTTTCTCTGTATCTTGTGCTATCTTTTCCCTTTTTCCTAATTACTTTCTAATAAAATGAACATTCTTTAGTATTTTATTTTATCATTGTTTTCATTTTGGCTAATGCACTATACAAGTATTCCTCACTTTATAATGGGGTATGTTCCAATAAGATTATTGTAAGTAAGTAAAATATATTGTAAGATGAAAATGTGTTTAATATTATAATAAACTCATTCTAAAGTAAAAAAATTGTAAGGTTTTTTTGCACTTAGGACAGGGCTACAGGGTGTAAGGGGTCTCACTGCATAGATTGGACTCACAGTGATCCTCTTGTTTACAGCTCCCCAAATGCTGGGATTACAGGCACCCACCACCATGTCCAGTTTCAGTCACTGTCTCAGCACGCCCATGAGGCAGGGCCAGAATGGCAGGCTGAGGGACCAAACTCCCAGTCCCTGAGTCTGCCTAAGCAAACACTTTAATCTACTGAACTATTTGACTGACCAAAAATTATGTTTAAAATTTAGGGACTGTACCTCTTTGATTTGTTAGCTATTCTTGTTGGATTTAAAATATGCTTATTTCTTTATAGTTTTGCTTAAAATAATAGTGTGAAATTCAATTGAAAGTATTGCTCATAGCATTCTTTCATTTTCTTTTTTTGTTGTTCTTTTTAGTACTTCCCAAAAGTTACTCTTGAATAAGTTATAAATCTCACAATGCATAGCTATTACATTTGCTTTAAATAATCAGTTATCTTTTAAAGAGATCTAAAGACATGAAAATGTATTTATTGCACGTTTCATAGAGACAAATTTCCTCCTCATGTAACTACCTGAGATGCACCTTTTCACAATTCTGTACCACAGATCCACTAAATTTTTTCTCAGATTGTTTGTTGCCTACAGGACTTTTGTTTCAACTTCATTTTTTAAAAAAATTAACAGGTACCAATTTGAGGTTGATGATTTTTTTCTTTTATTCTCTTAGAAAAAACAGTTGCTTATATGTTCAATTAAAAACAAACTAAAAATATACAGATGATTAACCAAGAGGTAATACAAAAAGAAATCCTTGTTAAAATCATTTTATGCAATAAAGCAAGAAAAAAGAAAAGATCTATGAGACATACACAAAAAACAGCAAAATGGTAAATTTCAACCCAATCATATTGATAATTACAGAAGAATGGTCTATCACAGTAGAGATTATCAAATTAGTTATAAAATTCACTTTAAGTACAGAAATGTATAACATATATAATATAGTATATTAGAGAGAGAGAGAGAGAGAGAGAGAGAGAGAGAGAGAGAGAGAGAGAAAAGATACACAAAATATACAATACAGAAGCTGTAGCATTTAGGGCCATCGAGATAGCTCAGCAGACTAAGTGCCTGCTTAGGCAAGAACAGGGACCCTGGTTCAATCCTCAGCACCATATGCTGTGCAGGCCCCACCCCTGGGCATGCTGAGCCTGTGACCAAGACTGGGCATGGTGAGGTGCACCTGTAATCCCAGCGCTGGGGAGGCTGAAAACAGGAGGCTTAATACAAGTGCAAGTTGTATAATGCAACCCTGTATCAACTATGTTAAAACAAAACTACAGCATTTATTACTTTAAAGATTTTGTTTCACTGTATTTATTCTAACTTACAGTTTACTGGTAAGCCTATCATTGTTATTTTTGTCTTTCTACTGACTATTGTAATATTTTATAGATGCTTTCAGCATTTCTTCCCATTACTGTGGTCTGAACCCAGTGTCTTGGCACTGAGCTAAATCACTAGTTTTTTTAATTACTTTTTATTTTCAAAAAGGAAATCACTAAGTCTTAAATTGCCCAAATTGGATACAAATTTTTGATCCTCCAACTCAATCTTTCATAGTGCTGGGATTACAGGCATGTGCCACCAGGCCTAGCTGAAAATCAATCTCTTTATCACTAGTTTTTATCAAATTGATTAAATATGGCTTGATATATAGTTAAGGTTTGTGCCTAGTTGTCCCCCCAAAGCCTCATGTAAGTAATGGGGCAGATGTAGCTGGAGAAGCAACGGGTGGATTGAGGGGCAGGGCCAGAGAAGCATGAACCATTAAACTGGCTAGCCTGTGCTTTCTCAGAGATGTGGACAGGGTCACCCTGGACATGGCAGTACCCCAGGCTCTTCTTCAGTGTCTTGAAACCTCCAGTAACTGTGAGCTAAATAAACCTTTCTTTCCCTCATTTTGAATGTCAGGTATTTGTCCCAGCAATGAGAGAAGAGTAAGACATATACTTTTCTTTATATTTATTTTGCTGGATGTTTCCAAATACAATGAATCTGTGTTTACATTTTTCACAAACTTGAGAAATATTTTGGCCATTACGTCTGAAAAATATTCTTTAGGTTCCCCTTCTCTCTTAATACTACAGTTATACATATGTGAGAGTGCTTGACATTTTCCATAGCTAATTAGATCTATATACACTGTACTACTTTGTCTTCATTTTAAATCACTTCCATTGTTATGTACTTAAGCATACAAATATTTATTTCCTAAGGGCAAATAATTTAATTTATTTTGTAAAGAAATTATTAAGGATAAAATACTAACCAAAAAAAAGTAAAAAAAACGGGTTAATCAAAAGAATTCAAGAAAAAATCAAACAAAAAAAAAAAAAAGATTTAATTAAGAAATATCCAAGACATTAAAGTAGAGTTCTAATCAGTCTAAATTGGGAATGCAGCACAGAAAACTCAGTACTTCAGAGGTATGGTTATAAAATTTTGAAGTGTATACAAAGTTAGAGGAAGTGTAAGTCAAGGATGAAGTTGTTTCAAGTATTATCAATGAGGAAGTTCATGTATTGTTTGGAAGACATATTGGTTAGGTGAAGATAGCAACAAAAGTGACTTTAGACTGAGTACAGTTTAATATACAAATTGAAGCATACAAGAAGAAATTGGATATAAATAACTGTTACTCAAGTACACAGTCAAGTGTAAATGTTTTTATATTTAGTCACAGTTAGCAAGATTGTACCTAGAGGAGTTGATAAATACTCTCAGCTCTATACACTTAGAACAGAACAATATGTCCAGGTGCTCACTCTTTAAAAAATAATCATAGGTAGAGAGTGGATAAAAACACAGTAAAACTGAAAGAATAGTCCAAGGGAATACAGAATAGGTTAAGGTCATAAAACGGTGAAAGGAGGATTAAGGGTGTCACTTGGAGTATCAATATCATAAAAGTGAGAAATTTTAAATAAGAATAAGAACTGAAATGTTTTCATCTTGATGATAGTCAATGGAGACAGAGTCAAATGTACACTGGAAATGTTTAATCATCAAACAGGGAGCAATAGTAATACTGTCTTGCAGAAAAAACTTTAAAAAGTTTCAGATGCTTTCTACTATTCTAGCCAGTAGCAGTGGAGAAAAAGAATAATTTCTAATTAGATGTCAAGAACTACAAAATGCAAATATGTCTATGAAAAAATTAGTGAATACTCTGTCACATGCAGTGCAATACCAAGGCAACCTCATAAAAAGAATTTACTGTGTGCCCTCATCTAATTGATTTACAAGATCTAGCACCATAAAACTTTTATCTCTTCCCCAGAGTCAAAATTACCACACAACCTAAGTATTTTGAATTGATTCAGGACATCAAAGTGATCACAGAAGCTCAACTAAAGGCACTGAAGAAAGAAGACCTTTTCTGGAATGGACTAGTTATTTTGAATTCAGTTTGTCCACTTGAAATTGTTTTACAATAATCAAAACCTCAAGACTCAGATCTCGTAGATCAGAGCCAACCTTTTTGATAAATTTAGTACAGTCTTAGAGACTAGATAGGTTGTGACATGCATCCTTCCTAAAAACTAGAATAGATTTTTTACTGTATAGTGGTATATCTGATGGTCTATGTCTCTTAAAGGTACAAATGTAATTTGAAAAAAAGAAGAAAAAAAGAATGAAAGAAGATCCCCATAAGTATCTCAACAAGTGGCCAAGAATGATAGGATAAATGTGTGCAAAGTGAGGGGGAGAACTGGGGAGGCAGGTTAATGGCAATGTAATAAATTTTTAATCAACCATTCATCATATTTTTCTCATATCTTGTACTTATGCAAAGTATATTTCATTGATGCTCAGAAACTGAGTGTTGGTTATGCTATCACCATCAAAATAACACACTAGTTATCTCTTTGCCCCCACATAAATCCTTATCTAAAGGATACTCCCTTCTAGGGAAGAAAATAATCTGTACACAGAGACCTCTGAGCAATACTCCCATTTCGAATCATTAGCAACGCTCTTTGATCCTCTGTGCTTTCTCTCTGAATTATTACCTTAAGTGAGTGGTTTTCATACATATTTACACTGAAGACAAAAATAAAATTATTTTTTTTTCTCTTGCAAATTGATTGATGAAGTCAATCAGAGAACCTGGAAAGAATACGCTGAGAGCAGAAATAGCAAAAACTAAAGTACAAAAAAGCAATTAAACCAGAAGCACAGCAAAGGCATCTACTAGTGTATACTGAACTCAGAATCCATGTCACCTATAGGGCCTCAGAGGTGGCCTTACTCACTTTGGGAATCAATTTCATATTACAGATCAAAACTTGTCTGGATTTCTACATATTTCCAACTAGTAAGAAATTATTAAGACACAGATTCATTACAGAATCATTATAATAGGAAAAAATTATACAACCTACACAGTAAACAAGTTTACATATCAAAAATATCCATAAAGTCTAATTCTTAAAACTATTAAATATATGCAGTAAAAGAAAATAGAAGAAAATGCATAGGCCTCTATGAAAACACTAAGCCACCTGATCTTTGACAAAGGGACGAAACACACTTACTGGAAGAAAGATAGCCTCCTTAACAAATAGTGCTGGAAAAACTGGCTCTCTACATGCCAAAAACTGAAACTTGACCCAGGTCTAACACCATGCACTAAGCTAATGTCGAAATGGATTAAAGATCTAAACATTAAAAAAGAAACAATAAATCTCCAGGAAGAGAAAGTAGGAGGAATTCTTGAAGACATACGGGTAGACAAAAGGTTCATGAATAAAAATCAAATTGCACGGTTAACACTTGAAAGAATTGACAACTGGTACCAACACTTATTCAGAAGTCTGTGTACATCAAAAGAAATTACCAACTTAGTGAAAAGACAACTCACAAATTTGGAAAAAATCTTAATAAGTACTCAGACAAAGGTCTGCTCTCTAGAATTTATAAAGAAATAAAATACATTAAGGCCCCTAAATTTAAATACTCAATCCAGAAATGGGCATCTGAGATGAACACACACTTCTCAGAGGACAAAATTAAGGAAGCAAATAAACATATGAAAAAATGCTCCACATCACTAGCTATCCATGAACTACAAATTAAAGCAACACTGAGATACCCAGAAAGAATGGCTATCATACACAACTCAACTAACAATAAATATTGGAGAGGTTGTGGGGAAAAGGGAGCCCTTCTCCACTGCTGGTGGGAATGCAGACAGGTGCAACCATTATGGAAATCAGTGTGGAGACTCCTTAAGAAGCTAGGACTGGAAATCCCATTGAAGCTAGCTATCCCCCTACTGGGAATTTTCCCAAAAGAACTGAAAATGTCATATCATAGTGATATATGTGTACCTAACATTTATAGCAGCACAATTTGTGATAGCCAAATCTTGGAAACAACCAAGATGCCCGTCACATGAGGAATGGTTGAAAAAGATGGGGTATTTTTATACAATGGAGTATTACTCAGCTATAAAGAATGATAAACTTGAAGCATTTATATTTAAGTGAATGACACTTGAAGATGTATTCATAAGTGAAATAAACCAGACCCACATGTAAATATCATATAGTCTCCCTAGTATAAGAAATCAAAAGAAGAAATGCAAATAGATAGGTGTAACAGAACTAAAAGGAAAGCGCGAACTTGAGGATTGGACAATGAGGAGAGGGTAAGGAGAAAAGCTGGGAAATAGGACAGGGAAAAAGCCATACACTTGTATGCACAAGATGGGTAAGGCAATGATCCTGAGAAACATCAGCAGGTTTTTGAAACTAGAATTTAATTGGTAGGATTCTCAACCTGACTAACTAAATATGCTGATATCTGTGAACCAAGGAACTGCACTGAATAGAAGAGTCACACTTGGAATCCCTGTAATTCTGGTCTTCTAAATGCATCCTTCATGTCATGTCATACCAATTATTACCATACTGTCTCATAAGTAAAAGTTTTTTTTAAATGGGAAATAAGAAAAAAAAAAAAAAAGACACAAGAAAAAGAAAAAAAAAGTCACAGGACTGTCCTGCTACAATGCTGTATATGGTTAGATTTCTAAATTTCTGTGTAAAAATATGCGTTTATTCCTATTTTTTAACTTTTTTTCTTCATATTCTGTAAGGACATAAAGTTCAACACATCAATACTTGATGGAAGATACCTGTTCCACATTATGCCTAAGATGTTCTATATTTAGAAAGATAGTTAGGGTAAACTAAACTGCAAATGTTGCAGGGTAATAAGTTTCTCTTCTGGAGGCTTAACAACCTAAGCTTCTAGGCCAAAAATTGGAGAAAAGGAAGTGCTGCAAGGTCCGCCAACATTTAGGCCCTACCCTTTCAAGGTCAGTGAAGACGGAGGACATAGGTGAACCTGTACTGTAACATCATGTAACTCAGTTGTGCCCCAAATTTTCTGATCAAGGAGATTATGCAGCCACAGAGGAATGTGATCGATAATGTATAGTGTGCCCAAGGACAGTCACAGTGAGAGAAAACTTTCTCTCAGGCTTTCACAGAGAGCAAATTAGTTAAGCTTTGGCCATGACTCATCCACATGACTGACACTGACAAAGCATCTACAAAGTGAAGTACAGGGTTACAGGATAAATCCTGAGGGGACTTGACTGACCCTATCAGATACAAAAGTTACATTTCTTGTTACATAGGTCTTGCTTTATCTTGGTCTTAATCATTCAGCCAAAAAGTATAAAAATGAGGTGCACAAAGTAAAGCCATATTAATATGCTGAGCTGTAAAAGGCTCTAGTCAACAACTTCTGCAGATAACCCACTACTATTGTGAACTTCTGGACTGTGTTGCATTGTTTTGCTGAATTCAAGCACCTATAACATTTAGATCCCAATAGAATACCCATCTCTGACAGGACTGACCTGAGAGGGGGGGATACAGTGGAAGGACCATTATGTATTTGTATATACAAAATAGTTAGAATAGATGTACGGCTGCCTTTGCTTGGTTCAGTGAGAGGAAGGATTTGTAGTAATAGTGTTTGGATGGGATGTCCTGGCTGCTTCTTGTGCAGTGGATGACCACTAAGAAGATAGCAATGTGAAATGTATTAATTATTGAAAATGTCCTATTAATCAGCTTGGAAAGTGTCTCACTGATATTTGTTTCTCAATAAAATTAAAAAAGACAATAGAAGAATGAAAAATTATCTATGGAGCCTTATTATGCAAAAAGTTAGATTAAGATATGTGAAATGATTTCAATTTTGTAAATAACAGATCCACAAATATACATTGATATCCAGTCAAGTGGAGGCACTCATAAAGATGGAGTTACATACAATTTTGTGAAAGTCATCTATCTCTAGATTACCTTAGTCATTTTATCTGGGCTTTCTAAGAGCAACAAGTTTCCCAAACAGCACATTAGAGAAGTTCTATGATGTCATTTCTTATTTTGTCAGTGAAGTACTCCACCTTAGAAGGAAGGCCATAATCTCAGAGTAAGATGGAAACACCCCTGGGGTAAGGTGGGTATAGGTTGTAGAGAAATAGGAATTATAAAAATAAGGAAAAGTAGAAAGATGGCTAACAAACATTTTCCAAAGTTTTGTATTATAGTATGTTGTTCTGTCACCTCATAAGTATTCCAGTAAATGTTACAGCACTGGACAATACTCCCAGAGTAAGCTTTGTGGTGAAACTTGAGGAAAATGTTGCTAATTAAATGTGTTGATTTGTTTTGATGAGAGTGTTTGCATATGGAACAAAGTACTCAGGCTGGATTATAGAGAGCTGCTTTTATTTCACATGGAAGAATACCAAGCCAGTCTCACTCTACAAGTGACAGCACTGGGCATGGATTCAAAGAGGAAAAGAAAAATATGGGTATAAATACCACTAAGCAAAATACTCACCTTACTATTCAAGGGCTGGTGAAGCAAATAGTAAGAGTTCACACAAAAGGCGATAGAAAGCAAAAACTCAAACATGAAAGGCAATTGCATTAGTGATGGCCAAAACATGTCAGGAACTGAGTAGTTGAAAAATGGGTTCACAGTGAGAAATACAACTAACTTCTCACATTATGTAACTACACCACTGATCACGAGGAGCCCATTCCCTACAGGGCTTAGAATACACAGCATGAGCCAAATAATTTAGAGTGGAATTTTTAAAAGATAACTAAATCTTTTGAACCCTGGGTTATCAAAAACAAATGACAAAATTCATTCAAACCTCACCCAGTCAGTTATTTCCAGAGCTCTTAGTAAGTTCATCTGACTTTTATAAGATTGAACAAATTAGAGCTAAAACTGTAGCATAAGGGGGTATAGGATAACATCTTTAGAAAAATGTGAGTTTTGAGAGCTAGAGAAGTACCATACTTCTCATTTATCATTAATTTATAAAATGAAAAGTTTTACTCCAGAGGTCAAGCTTCATTTCAAAAATAAACCTTGAGTATGAAAGCAAATAAATTGCTGATTATTTCAAAATTCTTAAGTGCTTCTGCAATTTAATGCCAACCAGGGCACCATTTACATCTACGAAAGTAACAAGACCTTGTTGCACCCACCCCTACCACCAGCAATATGGACATTTGGAAAGCAAAAAGTAGGTAGAGGACTGAGTTTCATTCAGACACGGCCACAGACATTACAAGACCTCTTCTAAAAACCACTTGATTTGTATAACAGCAAGGTTAAAACACCTTGCCAATAAGCTGAACTCTGTTTTATTTTAAAAGTACACCAAGAAGAACACTAAATGCGTTTCTGACATGAATTTTTAAGTGCATTTATTCCCTTTATTCTTCATCTTCCACATTCAGTCCTAATTTCTTGGAAAATCTATAATGCCTCTAAACTTACTAGAATCGTTATTTGATCCTATACATGCATTATACATGCTAAAGTAGAACACAGAAGTACAGAGGCCTTACTTTTTGTCATGTTGAATAAATAGGCAGGCCTTTCTGTCTGATAGTGTAACTAAATAAATAGCTCTACACTCTGTGCAGGATATTAGTTCTGTGAGAATATTCTTTACATATAAGTTTAAATGATTAAAAGGTTGAGAATAACCTCCCTGAATGTACAGATTTTAACGTCATAACAAAAATTGGCATGGATAAAGGGATTGGAAAAGTGAACTAATGAGCAAATAAAGACTTGAGAATGCTAGTTAAGAAAATGATCAGCTAACTCAGTATGGTGATGCATACCAACAATCCAGCACTCTGGACTACTGATGTTGGACAATCACAAGTTCTAGCTCAGCTATGTAACTTAGAGAGAAAATGTCACAACATAATTAAAAAAGTCTGGGGACATAGCTCCATATAAAGTCCCTAGAACCTATGCCTAAGGTGGAAAAACAATGATTAGCAAGTTTACTGACCAATAATTTTTCCATATTGCTATATAAGTGTATCTATCATGCAATTCACTCAATGAAGACTTATATAAATTCTATGTTATTCTAAGGAAGAGTTTGATATTTCTTAAGAGTAGAAAATAGGTCTTACATATTATTATGCACTGAATCCTGGCAATGTCAGTGGATAAGCAACAATAAAACAATGACAGTAATACAAAAATAAAGGCATCAACAACAGAGAGTGTAATGATAGTAAATAATCTATGCATCTCAGTAATATCTCTGTGTTAAGGGCCTCAGTGTTCCAATTAAAAAACACAAATTGGGGCCAGGGAGGTAGCTCAGTAGCATAAGTGCTTCCCTGGCAAGCCTAAGGGCCTGAGTTCAATCCCCAGTTCTGCCAAAAAATGAAACAAAACCTGGTGGAGCAGAGAGGAGGCAATGAATGTTTGGGGGCTAGGGAGATGGCTCAGTGGAATAAGTGCTTCCCTGGCAAGCACAAGGGCCTGAGTTCAATCCCTGGTTCTGCAAAAAATAAATAAATAAATAAATAAATAAATAAATAAAATAAAAAACACAAATTGGGATTTAAAAAAAGACCCCAATGATCTGTTGCATTAAAAATCCCATCTAATCAAAAGGATAGAGTCAACCCAAGCCCAGCATGTAAGTAAGACCATCGCAGACTGCCAGATCTTCATTCGAACCAGAGTCCAGGCCCAGCATGTGAGTGGAACTTTATCCATCAGACAGGCCCAGTGTGAATCCCTGGGGAAGAACTCCCTGACTTCTCTCCCTGAGAGATGGTAGAGACTAGACACACCAGCTGATCTGAGCAGCACTTCCTTTTTTTAAATAATTTTATTGAGAAACAAATAGCAATGAGACAGTTTAAAAATCAATTAGTAGGACAGTTTCAATAATTGATACATTGCATATTGTTGTCTTCTTAGTGGTTATTCATAGGAAAAGATGCAGTAATGATATCCTGTCCAAAACACTATTAGAACAACTATTCATATCCATTGAATTAAGAGAAAGTAGCTGTATCTCTACCTATTTTGAATATACAGATACAAAATGGTCCTTCATTTGTATCCCCTTTTTTGTTTAATTTTGTCAGAGATGTGTATTCCATTCTCATTTAAGTATTGTAAGTGTGTGAATTCAGCAAAGTATTCCAATATAGTCCAGTAGTCCATAATAGTAGTGGGTTTTCTATAGGACTGGCAATGACAGAAGTTGTTGACTTGAGCCTTTAACAGCTCAGCATATTAATATGGCTCTACTTTTTATACCTCATTTTTATACTTTTCTGCTGGATGGTTAAGACCAAGATAAAGTAAGACTTATATAACAAGAAATGTAGCTTTCGTATCTGACAAGTTCAGTCAAATCCTCTCAGGATTTATCCTAAAACCCTGTACCACAGTTTGCAGATCCTCTGTCAGTGTCAGCAATGTGGATAAGTCATGGCCATTGCTTGACCAATTTTCTCTGTGTAAAAGCCTGAGAGAATGTTCTTTCTCCATGTGACTCTCAATGAAGGATTTTTTAATTCAGAGATGCAATTATGACTGGATATTTGCAAATCACTAATATATCACATAAACAGAAGCAAGTTAAAAACTACATGATCAAAAAAAACCTACATGATCATATGAATAGATGGAGAAAATATCTTCAGCAAAACCCAACACATCTCCATAATAAGGACTCTGAAAAAATAGGTATAGAAGGATCATATCAGAATTTGATAAAAGTTATTTATGACAAACAACAAGTCAAAGTGATGTTAAATGGGAAAAATCTAAAAGTACTTCCTGTAAAATGAGCATAAAGACAAGGATGCCAACTCTCACCACTTCTATTCAACATAGCATTTGAAACATTAACCAAATCAGTTAGGGAAGAGGAAGAAATGAAATGGATATACATTGGAAAATGAAAGACTCAAATTATTACTATTTGTGGAAAATATACTCTATACAGAATACCCAGAGAATTCACCAAAATCCTGAGAATTAACAATTAACTTCAGCAATGTAGCAGTGTTCAAAATCAGCAAGTAAAATCAGTAAAATTTGTGTACACTAATAACAAGTTCAATGAAAAGGAAATTATGAAGACAACACCATTCATGGTAGCAACAAATAAAACAAAATATTTAGATATTAAGATAACCAAGGAAGAAGTGAAAGATCTCTGCAAAGAAAACTGCAGTACTCTGAAAAGGAAATTGAAAAGCACATCAGAAAATTGAAAGATGCCCTCTGCTCTTAGATAAGTGGAATCAATATTGTTAAAATGGCCATTATCCCAAAACTGTTATACAAATTTACTGCAATCCCAATCAAAATACCAACAGTGTACTTCACAGACTCAGTGAAAACAATCTTAAAATTCATATGGCACCATAACAGATTCAGAATAGCAAAAGTGATCTTGAGTGACAAGAGAAATGCAAGAGGCATCACATTACCCGACCTCAGACTATATAATGAGGCAATAGTAATAAAAACAAGATGATACTGAAACAAAAAGAGTCATGTAGATCAGTAGAACAGAAAGAATAGAGAAACATTTATCTATTTGACCTTTGATAAAGGGGCCAAAGCCATTGGAGGAAGGATAGCCTATTAAACAAATACACTGGGAAAATTAGAAATCTGTCTGCAGAAGAATTAAATGGAACTTACATCTCTCACAATACAAAACTCTAATTAAAATGGCTCAAATATCTAAACATTAAAGCATAAACATTGAACTTACTGAAAGATAAAATAAATAAAATATTTGAAGCCACACATATAAGGAAAGTTTTGCTAAACATAGCCACAACTGCATTAGAAGTAACACCAAGAATCAACAAATGGGATTATATGAAATCTAACAGCTTCTCCACGGCAAATAAATCATAAAATGAAGAGACAATCTACAGAATGGGAAACAGTTGCCAGCCATTCTTCAGACAGAGTACAAATACATGCAATATACAAAGAACTCAAAAAAATTAGGCCATCTAAAATAAAGCTCCAATAAATAAACGGGAAAGTGAAATGAACAAACACTTCTCAGAGGAAGATGGCCAACAAAAATATGAAAAATGTTCACTTTAACAATACTAATATTTCATCTTATACTAGAAAGAATGTCAATCATCAAGAAGTCAAAAATAACTGCTGCAGTGAAAAAGGAACTCTCCTACATTGTCAGTAGGAATGTTAACTAGTGCAATTATTTTGGAAATCAGTACAAAAGTTCCTCAGAGAACTAAAATTACAAATTCTATATGACTCAGCTACTACCCTTCTTGGGATCATCTCCATAGAGCTAAAGATGTCCTACTATAGTAAAACATGTACCATTGTTGACAGCTGCCCAATTTATAGTACTGAAACTATTGGAAAAATCTTCCAGCTAAATCTAAATCTTTTTTATTTTTGCGGAATGGGGGATTAGAACTCAGGCCCTTGCGCTTGCCAGGGAAGCACTTCTTCCACTGAGCCATCTCCCCGGCCCCTTAAATCTAAACCTTGAAGCAGGCTTATATCCATCAACAGATTACTGGATAAAGAAAAATTATAGATAGATAGATAGATAGATAGATAGATAGATAGATAGATAGAT
>NW_004524807.1:3611596-3613390 GCF_000260255.1 Octodon degus
ATATATATTTTTTTTTTTCACTATAAATTGGCCAAGCAATGGCTGTGACTCTTTCACATGACTGACACTGACAAAAGATATACAAACTGCTGTACAGGGTTTTAGGGTAAGTCCTGAGGGAATTTGACTGACGTTTTCAGATGCAAAAGTTACATCTTTTGTTGTATAAGTCTTGCTTTATGTTGTTCTTAACCATCCAACATAAAATATAAAAATGAGGTATAAAAAGTAGAGGCATATTATTATGCTGAGCTGTCAAAGCCTCAAGTCAACAACTTCTGACATTGCCAGTCCTATGGATAACCCATTACTATTGTGCACAACTGGACTGTATTGGATTACTTTGCTGAATTCATGCACCCAAAATATTTGAATGGCAATGGAATACACATCTCTGACAAAAGTAAACAAAAAAGGGGAGATAAATGTGGGATTTTTTTTAGAAAAGGAGTAAGCTGCAATTATGTACAGGTATGCACTCCTCAGGATGACTGTAAACTCCATGTACTGCAAACATGCGCTAATTTTAAAAAATACTGGAATTTGAACAAGATCTGTCTAATCACAACTTCTTCTATAACAGCATCTGGAACAATGTGGAATAGCTCATAATTCCAGCAGCTCCATGAGATTAATTTCATCCAATCCCCTCAATACAATCCCAACTCTCAAAACCAGTGTGCTACAACAGGGACATGGTGACCACCCTGGAATAGGATCCCCGTGGCACAGCCAGATTGTCATCATCATACCTCATGTATAAGACTTTTAAAAATCCAATGACATCCTCTGTAATCTAGACAGAAACTTCAGAAGATGAAAGGGAATAGATGTGTGTGTCTAGAAATGGGGAGGTAAAAGGATACTAAGAAAAATAAAATTAAAAAAATAAGATGACACAAGCATAAAGGGAAAGGGGAAACCACAGGTTGGGACAGACACCAGATTATTATTTCAAAGTTATTACTCTGCTAAATGAAACCTGGGACTTAAGATGGAGGAAAAGTAAGTGTGAAGTAAAGAGAGACTTCGCCAATGTTCCTAACAAAAATAAGCAGCTTCTCTAGTGTAGCTCATTGTTTTGTACTTTCTTTAGCCTTCTTACTAAATTATGAAATGACAGCCAGTTTTATAAATCCTTTTCCACCTTTTTAACTTTTCTAATATAGGTTAAAATTGGAATTTTTTCTGTGCCTTTTCAAGAATGGATTTCTTTAGACTATTCATCAGCTACAAGACTTACACATTTCTACTTCCATTTCTAAGGGGTTTTGGCCTATTTTTTTTTCCTAGTTGATCTCTTTAGTACTCCATCTTAATTGGTTTACCTAAAGGAAGCTAAATTTAAGTAGTTTACCTACCAGTATTTTTTCTTATAGAATTAGACAACTACGCTATGAATTCCAGAACCAACCCTTCAGGATCACATTAGTTTAATATGACTTTTGAGTTTTAAATTACTATAATCAACTGCTTCCTCATGCAGTTTAGTACAAGGGATTTGTCCTGCCAAACCTGCTCTTACTTGCACATTAAAATTCCCCATCACCCATCCTTTACTGTAACAAATGTGTCACATTGCACAACATCAAAGTAATAGTTACATGAAGTGTGAGGCACTGGACAAGGTGCCATTCCACAATCATGAACAAGTGCCATCATGTCTCTTCCCTTCTTCTGTAGCTAAGCTGAGAGAATTCTCCAAAAGAGTTAAGAAATTATGATAAATAATTTCCACTATATATTCTCTTTGTATGTTAAAGAGGAGGTCGGGGAGATGGCTCAGTGGAATAA
>NW_004524807.1:3614205-3678605 GCF_000260255.1 Octodon degus
CCCCCATTTTTGTTTAGTTTTTTCAGAGATGGGTATTCCACTGCCATTCAAATCTTGTAGGTGTGTGAATTCAGCAAAATAATCTAATATAGTCCAGTAGATCATAATAGTAGTGGGTTACCTGCAGGACTGGCAATGTCGGAAGTTGTTCACTTGAGCCTTTTACAACTCAGCATATTAATATGGCCTTACTGGTCTTCTAAATGCATACAGCTTCTAACGCCATATCAATTACTGACTGCTATACTCTCTCAAGTAAATGTTTGTTTTAAAAAAGGTAATAAAAGAAAACAAGCAAAAAGAAAAAAATGTCATAGGACTGTCCACTGTAATGTTGTATATGGTTAGATTTCTAAATTTCTGTGTAAAAATGTGAATTTTTTCATGTGTTATTTTTTTTCACATTTGATAGGGATTTAAAGTTTAGCACATCTTTCTTTATAAGTAGTACTCCATTGTAAAAATAAACCACATCTTCTGCCACATATTCTTGTTACCCAATCTGAGTTTGGATCCTAAGTATACTCATTCATACACATTCAACATTTGCCCAGTGACATGTGCCAAGTATGACTTTAGATACCCAATGTGTAATGAATAAATTAATCAGACAAAATTTGTGTATAATAATGACTTGTCTATAAATCTCTTACAGGACTGCATTCAGGATTGCAGGCATGAGAGAAATGAAAATGTACTGAAAGAACCACTAAAAGGAAACATTAGGAAACAAATTTAGAAGGTTGTCAGCTTTGTTGCAATTATTACTTGACATTTTATAACTTTGTTTTTCTTACATATTTTAAAGTTCAAAATGACAGAATTTTTTCGTCTATCTTTGCCCCTTTCCCTCACCCCAGTTGTTTATTCCTTTTGCTCAGTTTCTTTTTCCATTTACTATATCCATTGTTCCTTTCAGATTTTATTTATTCTTTCATGTTCTTACACTAGGGAGACAATATGATGTTTATACATGTGGATCCAATTTATTTTATATATGAGTATAGCCTCTAGTTCCATCCATTTACCTATGAAAGCCTGAACTTTACCTTTCATTGCAGCTGAGTAATACTCTATTGTATAAAAATGTATATTTTTATCCTTTCCTCTGTTGATGAGCATTTGGGTTGTTTCCAATATTTATCTATGACAAATTGTGTAGCCATAAACATGGATTCACATATATCACTGTGGTTTGATGTTTTCAGTTCTTCTGAAAAATATACCCGATAGGAGAATAGCAGGTTTGAAAGGGACTTCTAATCCAGAATTTTGAAGAATCTCCACACTGGTTTAATAGAGATTGTGCCAGTCTACACTCTCACCAACAGTGTAGAAATGTTCCTTTTTCCTCATAGACTCTCCAACATTTGCTATTAGTTGATTTCTTTATGTTAGCCCTTCTTTCTAGAGTAAGATACAATCTCAGTGTTTCAATTTACGTTTATCTAATTATCAGTGCTTCTGAACATTTTTTCATTAACTTATTTGCCATTTCTATATCTCCAATGGAGAAGTATATATTTTTCTCAGATGCCCATTTTTGAATTGGGTCTTTCAATTTGGGGGACCTAATATTTTTTAGTTCTTTATATATTCTAAGTAGAAGTACTTTGTCTGAGTGACTGTTGGTGAAGATTTTTTTACCAATTTATGGGTTTTCTTTTCAATCTGTTGGTGATTTCTTTTGATGTGAAAAACTTTTCAATAAGATGAAATCTAAGTTGTTGATTCTCTGAAGTATTTCCCATGCAGTTTAGCTTTTCTTCATGAACTTTCTGCCTGCCTCCATGTTTTCAAGATTTCTACTTACTTCTAGCAGACTTAGTGTTTCTGTTTTAATGTTTAGATCTTTAATCCATGTTAACCTTATATAATTTAACTTTATTTTAGTACATGGTGCTACACATGCATCTACTTTTAGTTTTCAGCAAGTGAAAAGCCAATATTTCCAGCACCATTTGTAAAATAGGCTATCTTTCTTCTAATGAAAGTGTTTGGCCTCTTTGTCAAAGATAATGTGTATGAGTATGTTTGCAATTTTGTCTTCATCTTCTAATCTGTTCATTAATCCTCAGGTCTATTTCAATTTTTTGGCCAGTATTATGCTGATTTTATCACAGTAGCTTTGTAGCATAATTTCAAGTCAGAGATTGCAATGCCTCCTGCCTGCCTTTGCTGCCTTAGGATTGCCTTCGTTATTCTAGGTCTTTTCCAGTTCCAAATAAATTTTAAGAATGGTTTCTCTAGATCTGTGGAATATACTGATGGTATTTTGAACAGTATTGTAATAAATCTGCATATATTTCTCTTTTTTTGGTATAGTGTCTCACTATGCAGTTTGGAATCATAGTGTTCCTCCTGTCTCAGCCTCACCAGCTCTGGCATTACAGGCATGTGCTACCACACCCAGTTTTTGGCCCAGCATGCCACACTCAGTGTTCTAAGGCTGGCATGACATGCTGTAACAGGAATCAATCTAGAGACCTTGCATTTGCCAGGCAGGCACTTATGCTTCTAAGCTGTCTCCAGGCCCTTTATCTTTCTGTTTTCTGAAGTTCTCTTCAATTTCTTTTTTCAGAGAATTATAATTTTCATTCATAGGTCATTTACATAATTTGTTAGATTAATTCCTACTTCATTTTATTGCATGCTATCATGAGATGTATTATTTCCCTAATTTGTCTCCCTGTGAGTTTGTTTTTTTCTGTACAGGAAGGCTATTGATTTTGGGGTATTGAGTTTGTATCCTGCTAAACTATGGAACTTTTTAAATTAATTTTAGGAGTCTCTTGGTGGAGTTTTTGGATCTTCCATATAGAGTATCATGTCATTTAAGAATAATAATAATTTAACTTCTTCCTTTCCAATTCTCATTTCTATTATTTCTCTCTCTTGTCTAATAACACTGGATGATGTCTCCAGAACTTTATTGAATAGAAGTGGTGATAGTGGACATCCTTGTCTTGTACCTGATTTTTGAATTAAAGCTTCCAAATTGTGTCCATTTAGAGTAATATTGGCCATTGGTTTGTCACAGAAGTCTTTTATAAGTTTGAGGTATATAAGCCATCTATTCCAATTTTCTGTAGGACTTTGATTATGAATGAGTGTTGGACTTTGTCAATAGCTTTTTCTGAATCTACTGAGATCATCATGTGACTTTTGTTTTTGGCTCTGTTGATATGGTGCATTATATGTATAGATTTGTGAATGTTGAACTTACCCTGAATCCTTGAGATCAATTCCACCTGATTATGATGTGTAATCTTTCTGACTATTTGATGCATTCAATTTCTGGTATTTTACTGAATATATTTGCATCTACATTCATGAAGATATTTGGCCTTTTGTTCTCTTTTTTGATTGGGTCTTTCTCCAGTTTTTGTATTAGTGTAATATTTGCCTATGAAAATGTGTTAGAGAGAATTGGTTCCTTTTCAATTTCATTGAAGATTTTAAGGAGTATTGGGATTAAATTTTCTTGAAATTTCTTATAAAATTCAAATGTGTACTAATTTCCATCAGTTTTCTGAAAGTAGAGTTAATGTTTAAAATTTTCACTTTTAACTCTATATGCTAACATCTATAATCTGAACAACTATTTCAAAGACAATAATATATAGTACAAAAACCATGGTAGAATACTCCTCATCTTGTTCTTCTAAATGTACACTGTTTCTAATGTCTTATCAATTATTATTATACTCTCTTTAAAATAAACCAAAAATAAAAATTAAAAAGATCATGATAAAAAATTAAGGTTAATTGAAAACAAGTGTTAATGTTTAATTATTTGACCAAACTTGCATACCTATATATGTTAATCTGAGCAACAGATCTGACAACAAAAATATGTAATATAAAAACCATTGTTATTTTTTATTCTTGCTTTGAAATTCTGTACCATATGCATTGTTGAATATTACTCTGTTTCTGTCTTTGTTTTTCCTATTTGTTTTTGCTTTTGTTTTTGCTTCTACTCTATAAAATAAAATTAAAATAATTGCACTGAGAAAAAAATAAAAGAGAATTCAGATGTGATTCCATCAGGACCTGTGCTTTTCTTTGATGATAGGATATTTTTATTATATTTTTAATTTAATTGCTGATATTGAATTACTCAGAATTTTATACCTTCTTGATTTGGCTTTGGTAATTCATATGTATCTAGGAATCTGTCCATTTCTTCTGCATTTTTCACTCTGTGAGAGTAAAGATTTTTAAAGTAGTTTTCGATGATCTTCTGAATTTCCACAGGCTCTGAAGCAATTTCACCCTGTTCGCTGCTTATTGATTGAATTTGAGTTTTTACTTTTCTTTTTTCCATGAGGTTGGCTATAGGTCTGTCAATTTTGTTTAACCCTTCAAAGAACCAGCTCTTTGGTTTGATTAATTCTTAGTAATGTTTTCTTTGTCTCAATTGCATTAATTTCTGTTCTGAGGTTTATAATTTCCTCCCTTCTTTGGGCTTTGGGCTTGACTTGCTCTTCTTTTTCTAGAAGCTTATGGTGCTGCATTGGTGTATTTATTTGTTCCCATTCTGTTTTCCCAATGTGAGATTTCACTGCTATGAAGTCTCCTCTGAGAACTGCTTTCACTGCATCCCACAAATTCCAATCAGTTGTGTTTGAATTTTCGTTGCATTTTGATATTGTTTATTTTGTTCTTTAATTCCATCTGTGACACACTGGTTGTTGATGAGGGTGTTATTTAATTTCGATATGTTTTGGGGACTTTTTCCGTTTCTTTTCTCATTAATTTTGTATCATTTCACTATGGTCAGATAATATGCATGGGCTAATTTAAATTCTCTTACATTTATTTAAGCATTTTGCATGGACTAGTGTGTGTTTGGTCTATTTTACTGAACATCTATGTGCAGCTGAAAAGAATGTGTATTCAAATATTGTTGGATGGAACATTCTAAATGTCTACTAAGTCCATTTCTCCAAATGTTTGTTTCAGTTCTGCTACCACTTTGTTAGTTTCTTATCTAGTTTACCTATCTCTTTGAGATAATATGGTGTCAAGTTCCCCTGTTAAGACTATGCTACTGTTTATTCAATTTTTCTTGTCCTTTAAAATTTGTCTTATATAGTTGGGTGCTCCTATACTTTGTGCATCTATGATGTTTATCTCTTCCCCTTGAAGTTTTCCCTAACATGTAGTTACCTTCTTTATCTCATTTGATAATTGCTAGCTTGAATCTCACATTGTCTCTAAATAGAATTGCTTCCTTCTGAGTTCCTGTTGCATCAAGTATTGTATTCCATCCTTTGACTTTCAGCCTATGAATTTCATTTTGAGTTAAATGTGTTTCTTGTATACAGCACATTGCTGAATTTTTTTCTTGACCCACTCTGCCAGTTTATCTTTTTTTAATTGGTGAATTGAGGCCATTTGTATTGATACTTATATATATTGGCTTATCTTTGTCATGTTATTTTGCTGCTGTTTGTTCCCTACTTTTCCCATGTTTAATTGCTTTCATATTTGGTAGTTTCTTTCTTTGTTTGTTCTTGGAATTGTGGTCATTGTGATTCTTTTCTAGAATGTCTTTTAGTACTCTGTGTAGGGTTGGCTTGGTTATCATGAATTTCTTTAGTCGTTCTTTGTCATGAAAGTATATTTCCATTAATTTTGAAAAATAATTTTGCAGGGTATATCAATATGGATTGGAAGTTGTTTACTTTCAGGACTTGAAATATTTCACTCCAAGCTTTTCTTGTTTTGATAGTTTGTATGGAGAAATCTACTGTGATTCTGATGAGCTTTCCTTTAATTGTGATTTGTTTCTTCCTTTTTCAACGTATTTGGTATAAGGTCTCATTATGCATCTCAGATTCAAAGTGATCTTCCTGCTTTCAGCCTCCCCAACTCTGGGATTATAGGCATGCACCACCACACCCAATCTCTGTATCCTGTTCAGTGCAGCAGGAGGTGGGCCCTTAGCATGTGGTGCCTGGAATTGAACCCCATCTTCGCACTTGCCTAAGCAGATACTTTGTCTGCTGAACTATCTTGCCAGCCCAACCTGTTTCTTTTCTCTAGCAGCTGTTAATAGATTGTTCTTGTGCTGAATTTCTGGGATCTTTATTATTATATCTCTGGGTTAGATTTATTTTGGTTGGTGCTAGTTGGAGTTTTATATACATCACCTATTAGTATGCAATATTTTTTCTCCATGCTTTGGAAGTTTTCTTCTATTACTTCTGCAAAAATAAGCCTTTTTATATCACTTGTGTTGTTTCTTTCATTTTCACTGACACCTACCAGTCTTATGTTGTTCATCTTTGAGTCATCTTGTAGCTGTTGAATTATTATTTCTTGTTCCTTGTTTACTCTTAATAGATCTCTCCTTTCCTGGTCACTAGCTGCAATAATGTCTTCAAGATCAGAAAGTCTATCTTCAGTTTCATTCTAATGGTTTTGACAGCTTTTAATGTAACTTTTAATTCCTGGATATTTCTTTGAATCTGTTTCATGAACTTTATTTCTTTCTCCTATTTCTTTATTTCTTTTTATCAATGTCTCCTTTAGATATGTTAGATATGCTCAGCAATTCTTTCATTGTGCTTATCATTTCATTTTTTACCTGAGAGATTATTTCTGATTTGATTTCTTCCATACCCTTCAAAAGTTGTTTCTTTACTTCAATTGTAATCATTTCAGAGTTTTCTGTTGTGTGAATTTCAATTTTTTCTACACTGTTATATTCTGGACTTGTTCTGAGTAGACTAGGTGCCTGGGACTGTATTTTTCTCCTTTGTCTTTTCATTTTTTATTTGAGAAAGAACTTTTCGTTTTGATTTCTATGGTAATGCTTGTGAAATTTTGATAGTAGACAGCTAAATTATTATATCAAGGCCACCTAGGAAGAGTCTGTTCTTCAGGGATATCTTCTGTGTTTCAGAGATTCTTGGTTTTTGTCTGCCCCAAGATACTGCCTTCCCATTTGAAAGCGGGATGTTGTCCTCCTACTGTCCTCCATATTTAAGTGTAGGTCTTTGCTGATGATATTCCTCAAGTGCTTCCTAATGTTGTTACACAATGGAGAACAAGTAATTAAAACAGAATTATATCCAAGCTACAGTAGTATAATTAGCAGTATTAATAATATTAACCAAAATTTAGAAATTGACAAACTTTGGTTAACTATTGGTTTTGTACTATAGACCAGAGGAGCAAAATCTATAGTTATATAACAAAACAAATCATAAATTGGAAGCTGGTATGCAAAGTGTTTCTTCCTGTTAGAGTGGATTTACCCTGTATTCATGTGGTCAGACCAATTTCCAGGTACTAGAAGCTTCATTTCATGTAGGGGTTGGGCCAGGCACCTGGGTTCCTCTGGCCAAGTTAGTTCCCCAGAGTTCCAAACACCACTGTACCAGCCACCACTGGAAAATCCAGTAGGCTTTTCTTTCTCTGAGGAATGCCACTTTTTATCATTTCCACTAATGAATAAAGCTCTTTCAATTAAAATTTTAACAATAATGGGCTGGGGAGATAGCTTGGCAGTGTAAGCACCTACCTGGCAAGCACAAATTGCGAAATTTGATCCCCAGTACTGCATGCCATGCTCAAGCCAGATGGCCCCAAAACCAGGAGCACACCTGTAATCCCACTGCTAGGGATGCTAAGACAATACAATCACTATGTGTCCGAGCTGTGTAGTGAGACTCTGTATCAAATAAATAACACTTTAAAAAATAAAATTTTAACAATTCTAGCTATTCATTAAAATAAATCTTTAAAATAAAGGGTGTTATGGGCTGGTGAGATGGCTCAGTGGTCTAAAGCACCTACTTAGAACAAGCTTAGCAAAGCACAGGGACCACGGTTCAATCCCCCAGCACCACAGGCCAGCCCCGCCCCCTGGTGGGCTGAGCTGGCCACACACACACACACACACACACACACACACACACAAATAAATAAAAATTAAAAAAATAATAAAATAAAATAAAGGGTGTTTGATATTGTCTGTCTTTCATAGATTTTTCTAGATGATGGCAACTAGCCACTGTCTTCAAGAAGATGATATGTAATGATTGCAATAATATTTCTCTTTATAAAAACAAATAACACAATTTTCTCACTAAAAAATAGTCTGTCTTATTTATAATACATGAGCTAAATAGCATGAGTAGTGCATGTAGATCTGTATAAGGTAGTATTTATGTACAACTTCAGATAATTTGATTTGCAAGACCATAGCTACTTGCTCAGTGTCATTTCTTGCCCAGAGAAATAGCTCAGTAGAATAAAGACTTGCCTGACAAGTGCAGGGTCTTGAGTTCAATCCCTAGTACTGGAAGAAGAAGAAGGAGAAGGAGGAGGAGGAGGAGCAGGAGAAGGAGGAGGAGGAGGAGAAGGAGAAGGAGAAGGAGAAGGAGAAGGAGAAGGAGTATTTTAAAAATATACTATCCTTTACCAATAGCTGTTCCTCTTATCTTAGAGATAGTGGCTGTTTTCAACTTAGAATAAATTTGAATCTTTCTGTTTTCCTGCTTCTATACATGATAGGGATCAATAACTGAAAATTATTCTAACCAGAGTCTATTGGTAATATTGCCCCACTCAGCCTCATGATCTATACAATCTCTCATGACTACTTCCTAGGGTTACTCCTCAGCATAAAGTCCAAGGCCCATCATACAGCTGGTAGTCATCTCTGTTTCAAGGAAATAATTCTTATCTCATAGTAAAGTGAGTCTGGACTTCTATACAAGACAAACTGGCAGGCAGAAGCAGAATTTAGAGTTCTCTTCAAGAGAGTGTTACTGATAAATTCTTTCAGAAGTAGTTTCAAATGTAAACCTCACACAAAAGATTTACTGTTTCAGGGCTTCTCTGATGGGACAATTTTAGGACAGTTGTGTTTGGAGATATTTTGGGGGAAGAGGATAGTATAGCACACCCACTTCCTTTGTGGAACCATTTTAGTAATGCAGCATCACCTCATGTGAGGCAACCGATTCATCTGTTTTTCCTTCCATTCTAATAATATACATAGGAAAGAATGGATCTCTTAACTCTTACATAAAATTTAAATGAAGTGTGTCATTGTGATATATCTTATATGTATTTCCATCCAAGTTAAATACATATCCATATAAAACTAAAAGGTTCATTCCCACTCAAAGGACTGTGAATGTCCAAAAATAAGCTAGAGATACAGTAACAATGTGTCATTTTTCCCTGCCCAACACTCAGATTTGCCACAGGTATCCATCTCTATCATGTAAGAGAGTTTCAGAGACATTATCTGAAACAATCACTTGTGTGATTTGGCTTCTTGAGCAGAGTGTCTCAAAGCCTCAAAATGTGTGTTTTTTTGTCTCAACAGAGGTTAACATTCAAAAATGGATATGCCTCCCTCCTAGTATAGATCTATGTGGCTTCCTCAGTTCCTATGTCTTAATGTCCTTCAATGCTAAATCCACAGTTGTCCAATAAGTCTCATTTTTTATGCATTTTTACCGTTTAGCACTTTACCGATATTGTTTGCTAGAGACATTTTCTATTGCAATTGAAGAAACTAATCCTAAAAAAAGAGTAATTTCAATGTAGTAAACCCTTGCTGCTTGCATGAAATCACTCTACACATGCCCTGTCTGCACCATTTTTGTAGCAAGCTGTATCTACTTCAAATTTGGGGGAAATATCAAGCATACATGTTGCATTTAATTTTTTACACCCTGAATTCTCCTTGGTGTTAATTGAATCCCAGCCTCTGGCCTTACCAGGATGGACATTGAGATGGATGAACTAATTAGATTTTTTTCATTTTAATTGGATTGAGACTTAGTTTGAAGAGAAAACTGCTGATTCTTAATAGTTATATCCCAAATGTCAAACAGTAATATTAAAATATTTTAAGAGGAAAAGTGACCATAAGGGGTCCAAAAAGAAAATCACCACTGTGAAAATCACCAATGTGGAAAGGTCTGGAATAAATACAGAAATATGTTTGTTTCAATATTTATTTTATATAAAAGGAAATTAAAGAATGCACAATGGTTATCTTCAATTATGTAAAAAGCCATCATGTGCAAAGATCAAAACTTAAAGTAAAAGGTAAATGTTAAAAGGTAGCTTATTTAGTTCGATATTAAAAAAGCCTTTCAACTATAATTTTCTTAATAGAGAATGAGCCACAGCCTGAGACAGAAAGTTTTCCATTTCTGCAAATGTTTAAGGATACGCATAAATGGCACTTGTAAGAAAAGCTATAGATTTCAACTCTCAGAATCTATATGTCTATGTGCCTCAAACTAAAATATAGTTGCTGTTTCACATTCACAGAATAATTCTATCTAATATCTATTACAAGAAAAATGTTTCATATAGGCTAACCATGTATTTAAAAAAAAAAAAAAACTCCTGAAAATTGCCCCCAAATGTTGTACACTTTGCCTTTTGAGTTCCTCTCTGGAACTGTACTGCTTGGATTCATGCCTTGTATGTTAAATGTAATTGATTTTTCATGTATGATTTACAAAATAAGTTACCATTTTCAAACAGAAAAAAAAGTCTTCTAGGACAAACCAGTAGCAGATGTACCTACTTATACTTTGAGTTGGCAAATTCAAGATGGCTTCATCTCAGAAAAACAAGAACAGTTTATTGGCTAAAGTTTTCATAGTAATCTGAAACAAGTTTTTCTACCATCATTCCTATTAGGGAATATTTAAGTTCTGCATTTATAGTGTCTAATAAGGGTGGTAGGCACATTTTTATGTAGCTTTTCTTTTTAAAAGACTTGCAATTCAGTGGTTCAAGAAGGAACAAATAAAAGTCTCTACATTCCAAGCAAAGTACAGACAATAAAAAATTGCTTTAAACAACAGTTTAACTTGAGCTTGTTATGGTGTTGCAATACCTTTGTAATAACACCACAAGAGGTCCTGATGATGTGACCTCTGCATAGAAACATTGTTAACTTTATGAAACACACCACTGTAGCAGAAAACATGGATTATAAGCAGCTACATTTAATGGTACATAAATCTTAATTATTCTCTTTCCTGTCCTCTTTCCACCAATTTTAACATTATCATAATTTAAAAATCTCTCAAAGTTGACCATTAACATAGAAATCTTAGAAGTATACCTTCAAATATTTCATGTAAATTTCTTACCATATATAGATTGTCAAAGTTTAGAAAGAAGTATTCTGAAATAAGCCCTCTATGAAATTCAAAAAAAAAAAAGTTGTCAGCATTTTACTTCCTTGAGGGGTCATATCTACAAATGATTTATGGGATTAAACTCATTAAATTAAATAATTGTAAATTAATTGGTATAAGGAGATGAAAATATCCAAAAAAGAGCATGTCATACTATCTTAGATAAAAAATCAAACTAAATAGCCAATACTACAGCAGGAAATATGTAGTAATTTTTAAATTGTTTACATAATTAAAAATAGAGATCAACATACAACTTCCTTTCCATTGCCTTCATGTAATATTTTAATATCTTTTACAACAAAAATATGTTTCATACAGGCTAATCATGTATTTTTTTAAAGAATTAAAAATTATCCCCAAAAGTTGTACACTTTACCTTTTGAGTTCTTTCTTGGAACTTTGCTGTTTGTATTCATGTCTTGAAGGAATGAGAAATGTTTACTAAGAAATCATTCACAACCTACTTTTAAGTACTTATACATCTATGATATGATGTCTATATACATATAAAAATATTTTCAACTAAATTGATGAAAAATCAAATGACAAGTTAGCAAATTGCTAAATAGTTCATTACCTTTTAAAACTGACAATTTTGGGGTAGACTAGAAGAAAACAAGTCTCTACTGCACTAGTAATATATGACATAGACTTATTTCATTCCTCCGTTTTACACTTAAAGCTTAAAAGTCTTGAAAGAAACTGAATATGAAGAAGAAACTGGGACGATCTTGCTAAGACTATTAGAAATGCAATCAAGCACCTTGCAATGTATTCTAAGTAAGCAAACAGCAAACAACATCCCATGAATACTCCCTGTGAGAATACTTTGGGAGTGCAGTGCTCATTTCTTTATTTAAGAACAACAAAACACAGTATTACATTCAGGGGGTAAGGTGGAAAGTCATCTCAAGCTATAGCAAAAGGAGTCATTACAAAGAAGAGCCATAGTAAATATTTTCAACTATAAACATTTTTCAAGATTTAAAAGTTCAGAAATTTTACATATGTTAAGAAATCACATTTGCACATCAAAAGAAATTACCAACGCTGTGAAAAGAAAACCCACAAATTGAGGGAAAAGATTTTAGCCTACTGTCCTTCAGATAAAGGACTTCTATCCAGAACATATAAATAATTTTTAAAAAAGGACCACTAACTTCAAAGACCCAATCAGAAGATGCACATCTGAGATG
This sequence comes from Octodon degus, assembly GCF_000260255.1. Lineage (NCBI taxonomy): Eukaryota > Metazoa > Chordata > Mammalia > Rodentia > Octodontidae > Octodon > Octodon degus. The sequence continues at coordinate 3,626,603 of NW_004524807.1, forward strand.
AGCACACATTTCTCACATGAAGAAATATAAGTCTAGGCTTTTTTAAGTAAATTGATACAACTAGAGACTATATTCATAAATAAAATAAATCAGACCCGCATGTGTAAACACTGTATTGTCTCCTTGGTGTAAGAATTTAAATGGGAAAATAAAACTCAAAAAGTATAATAGACATTGCAACAGGGAAAGAAACTGCTCAAAATGAAAGAAAACTGGGATGAAAAAAAGGAGAAAAAAGAAAGAAAGAAGAGGAAGATGATAGATAGATAGATAGATAGATAGATAGATAGATAGATAGATAGATAGATAGAATTATAATACTAATTTCTATTTGTTTATTGAAAGGAACAGTTAGTGCTTAAAATTTTTGACCAATTTTGCATGCTTATGTCTATACAAAATTGTTGAATTCCTATGTTCTTGTTTCTTGAAATTATTGTTACTAATATTCCTATTATATCTATTCTCTTTAAAATAAAAGTTAAAAATATAAGTTATAGGAATTCAAAATTTGGCTCAATAAAATAAAAACATTTTAAAATCTAAATATCTCTAGAGATGAAAATGTTATCCACTTTAGAACTTAAACCAGCTATTTCTGAACTCTTCTGGTGCATGTAAGATAATTACTAGGCAAGATGTTTCATAACATCTTGGATTTAAACATTTATTGGTGTATATCTGAACTAAATGACTTTAAAAGTACCTTTTCAGTATGAGTATTTTGAATTCTATAAAAAAATTCTATACTTCTTGATGCTTTCATTATATTCTTCAGAGAGAATTCACACCATTCCTTTAAATAATTAATTGTAATTATGGTAGAAAAGAGGACTTAAAAGAGTTAGAGGAATTAAAAATAAAAAATTTAAAAATAAAATAGTAAAACATATTTTATAAACACCGGCAAAAACACACATCCATTCAGGTATACACATACAGATTCACTCAATATTTCCTTTTTTATATATAAACTGAAAAAAAGGTATATATTTAGAATTAGCCAGCTGGACTTAGTTAAGATGACCCCAATTTTTTGGCAATATCCAATGCATCATAATTGGGAGTCAATTGAATATATGCCTTCTTTTCTCCACTAGGTCTGATTAGGGTATTAGCCTTGGAAATATCGATGTCATAGAGCTTCTTTACAGCTTATCAGATTTGGTGCTTAAAGGCTTTGACATCCACAGTGAACACAAGTGTGTTGTAGTCCTCAGTCTTTTTCACTCTATGGTCAGGGGAGCTTGATGATGGCACAGTGGTCAAACCTGTTTCTCCTAGGGAAACTCCTCAGAGGATATTTGGGCTGCCTCCGGAGGATCAGTGTCTTGGGACTGCAGAATATGGGTGATGTTTGTATCTTTTTCTTTTTGTGGCTATGGATGCCTTTCAGCATGGCCTTCTTGGCCTTCAAAGCTTTTGCTTTGGCTTCAGCTTTGGGAGGGACAGGGGCTTCCCCTTTCACTTTTGGTGCCATCTTGGTAAAAAGGCTACACCTCAGTATTTCTTAATGTTTCACAGTTTTGCGTTTTCCAGAATTTCAGAATGTTATATAGTTGAAATCATATAGTACACACAGCCTTCTCAGATTGGCTTTGTTCACTTAGTTGTGTGCATTTACATTTTTCACATCTTTTTACAGTTTCACAGCTCATATAATTTTAGCAATGGATAATATTCTACTGTCTGAATATATCATAATATATTTATCTGTTCAATATTGAAGTGATATAGAGCTTTAAAAATGTCATACCAATATGAACAACATCTTAGTTGTTTCCAAATTTTGGCGTGTGTGAGTAAAGTTGCTATAGATACTAGTGGGCAGATTTCATGTGAACATAGGTTTTTCAGTTCATTTATGTAGCAAGAAGAAGTAGCATTGCCAGATTTTTAATTTTTTTATTTTTAAAGAGAATGCAAAAAAAATAATAAAAATGATTAGACTTTATACAAAATTTAACTAAACAAAATGTTAGAACTCAAGAGTGATTGTTGTATTGCATATTGTTATCTTTCAATTAGTTGTTCAGATTAACAGATATAAGCCTGTAAAACTGGTCAATGAAATAATACAAAATTACAAAGGAGAGAGAGAGAAAAAATAAGCATCAATGGCTCCTTTCCAAATACAAGAAAAATCAGCAGTACAATTATCCAAGTTATACTTTGTATATACATATGTATTTCTTGTTCCTCTCCTTTCATTCTTTTCTTCTATCCCTCATCCCAGTTTTTCCTTCACTTTGAATAGCTTCTTTACCTCTCATACTATCAGTTGAACCTTTCAAATCCTATTTATTCTTTCAGGTTCTTACACTAGTGAGAAAATACCATGTTTATGATGCAAGTCTCATTTGTTTCACTTATGATTTTGATCTCTAATTGCATCCAATTGCCTATAAGAGATTGGAGTTTATCTTTTTTATGTCTAGGTAAAAAATCCATTGTATAAATATATCACAACTTCTTGTTATAAATCAATTGTATAAATATACCACATTCCTTAGTTGATGGGCATTTTAATTCTTTCCAAGATTTAGCTATGACAAATTGTGCTGCTATAAACATGGGCGCACATATAATATTGTGGCACAATGTTTTCAGCTATTCTCTAAAAATACACAGAAGGGGTATAGCTGGTATGAATAAAACCTCTAATTCTAGTTTTTTTGAAGATCTCCACATTGATTTCCATAATAGTTTTACCAGTCTACACTCCTACCAAAAGTGAAAACCCTCTCCAGTATTTGTCCTTTGTTGACATATTGATGATAGCCATTCTTTCTGGAGTGACATGAGATCTCAATGTTTTTTTTTTAATTTGCATTTCTCCAATGAAGACTGTTGTTGCCATCTCCCAACAAAGAAAAGTCCAGGTCTCCATGGATTCACAGCTGAATCCTACAAGAAATTTAGAGAAGACATAATCCCAATAAACTTCAAACTCTTCAATGAAATTAAAAAGGAATCAATCCTCCTAAAATTGTTCCTGCAGGCAAGTACTATAATGATACTAATATCAGAAAGACACAACTGAAAAACAGAACTACAATCCAATCTCCCTCATGACTGTAGATGCAAAAATCCCCAATAAATTCCTAGCAAATAGAATTCAGCAAATCATCAAGAAGATTATACACCAGGTAGGATTCGTCCAAGGGATGGAAGGATGGTTCAATATACGCAAATCTATAAATGTAATGCACTGTATCAGTAGAGCCAAATCCAAAACCATATGATCACCCCAGCGAATGCAGAAAAGGCTTTTGACAAAGTCAAACACTCATTCATGTTCAAAATCCTACAGAAAATTGGAATAGATGACCTCTACTTCAATCTGATAAGAACCATCTATGACAACCCAAAGGCTAACATAATTCTAAATGAAAAAAAATGTGAAATCTTTTACTCTCAGATCTGGTACAAGACAAGGATGTCCTCTACCACCATTCCTATTCAATATAGTTCTGGAATCATTATCTAGAGCCATTGTACAAGAGAGAAAAATAAAAGGAATAAGAATAGGTAAAGAAGTTAAACTACCATTATTTGCAAATGATATGACACTTTATTGGAGGACCCAAAAAACTGCAAGAAGCTACAAGAATTAATACAAAAATTCAGTAGCATATCAGGATACAAAGTCAATACCCAAAAGTCAATAGCATTCCTCTACACAGATAACAAACACACTTAGAGGGAAATTAGAGAAATAATACCTTTTATAATAGCACCACAGAAAATTAAATACCTTGGAATTAATCTAACTAAAGTGGCAAAACATGCTTACTGAAATAAAGATAGCCTCTTTAACAAATAGTGCTGGAAAAACTGGCTCTCTACATGCCAAAAACTAAAACTTGACCCAGATATATCACCATGCACTAAGCTAAACTCAAAATGGATTAAAAATCTAAAAATTAAAACAGAAACACTAAACCTCCTGGAAGAGAAAGTAGGATGAACTCTTGAAGACATAGGCATAGGCAAAGAGTTCATGAACAAAAATCAAATTGCAAGGGTAATACTTGAAAGAATTAACAACTGGGACCTTGTCTTATTAAGAAGTTTTTGTACATCAAAAGAAATTACCAACAGAGTGAAAAGCAACCCACAAATTGGGAAAAATCTTGATAAGCACTCAGACAAAGGTCTTCTCTCTAGAATTTATGAAGAACTAAAAAACATTAGGGCCCCAAAATTTAAAGACTCATTCCAGAAATGGGCATCCGAGATGAACACACACTTCTCAATAGCATTCCTGAAAAAAAAAATAGCATTCCTGAGATGAATGTGTATTCATCTCAGACGTGCATGTTTTAATTGGGTCTTTGATTTTTGAGGTCCTTGTTGGGTTTTTTTTATTATTATTCTTTGTATGTTGTGGATAGAAGTCCTTTATCAGAAGGACAGTAAGCCATATTTTTTCCCAATTTTGGGTTTCCTTTTTACTTTGTTGATTTCTTTTGACAATCAGAAACTTCAAATGGATGAAATTATAGAAGCGGATAAACATATGAAAAAATGAAAGGAACTATAGAAACGAATCAGTATATGAAAAATGTTCCACATCACTTGCCATCCATGAAATGCAAATTAAAACAACACTAAAATAACATCTCACCCCAGAAAGAATGGCTGTCATAAGAAAATCACCCAAAAGCAAATGTTGGAGAGGCTGTAGGGAATAAGGAACCTTTCTCCACTGCTGGTGGAAATGTAGACTGGTGCAACCATTATGGAAATCAGTATGGAGACTCCTTAAAATACTATGACTGGAAATCCCATTCAATCCAGTTATTCCCGTACTGGGAATTTTCCCAGAGGAACTGAAAGCATATCACAGTGATATATGTACACCTATGTTTAGCAGCACAATTTGTGATAGCCAAATCTTGGAAGCAACCAAAATGCCCACCACCTGAGGAATGGATGAAAAAGATGTGGTATTTTTATACATTGGAGTATTACTCAGCTATAAAGAATGATAAAGTTGAAACCTTCATATTTAAGTGGATGGCACTTGAAGATATACTCACAAGTGAAATAGACCAGACCCACATGTGTAAATATCACATAGTCTCCCTAGTGTAGGAACTCAAAAGAAAAAATAAAAATAGAAAGTTATAACACAATTAAAAGGAAAATGAGAACTTAAGAATTAAATAATGAAGAGAGGGCAAGGAGAAAAGCTACGAAACATGACAGGGTCACAACCATACATTTATATGCACAAGAGAGTTAAGACAATGATCCTGAGATTCTTCAGAAGGTTTTTGAAACTAGCAGTTAATTGGTAGGATTCTCACCCTGACTATATATGCTGATACCTGTGAACTAAGCAACTGCACTGAAGATAGCGATGTGTAATAGTAGGGTCATGCTTGTGATGTCTATCATTCTGGTCTTCTAAATACATACTGCTTGTCATGACATATCAATTACTGCCATAATGTCTCTGAAGTAAATGTTTGTTTTTTTAAAAAAGGGTCATAAATGAAAACAAGAGACAAGAAAAAAAGTCATAGGACTATACTGCTACAATGCTGTATATGGTTAGATTTCTAAATTTCTGTATAAAATATGTAATTGTTTATTCTCATATATTTACTTGCTAATTGTATTTCTTCATCTGAGAAATGTGTATTCATCTCTGATGTGCATGTTTTAATCAGGTCTTTGATTTTTGTGGTCCTGGTTGTTTTTTTTTTTTTTAATTCTTTATATGTTTCGGATGGAAGTCCTTTATCAGAGGGACAGTCAGACATATTTTTTCCAGTTTTTGGGTTTCCTTTTTATTCTGTTGATTTCTTTTGACAATCAGAAACTTCAAAAAGATGGGATCTAAGTTCTTTGAAGTATTGTGGTTTGGATTTGGTTCATGAGCTCTCTGTCTAGTCCTATGTCTTCAAGAATTCTAGTTTCTCTTCTACTCGATTTAGGGTTTCTGTTTTAACATTTAAATATTTGATACATTTTGATTTTAGTTTAGTGTATGGTGATAGACATGCATCCAATGTTTGTCTTTGGTATGTGTAAAGGCTATCTTTCCAGCACACCCTTTATTAAAGAGGCTATTTTTCTTCCAGGGAATGTTTTGCCCCTTTGTTGAAGATAAGGTGACTGAGTATGTCTCTACTAATGTCTGCACCTCTAATCTTTTATATTGAATCTCAGAGATTTTTTTTTCTTTTGCCAGTACCATGCTGATTTTATCACAGTAGCTTTGTAGTATAATTTCAGTGAAGGGATTATAAACCCTCCTGCCTTTCCTCTGTTGTTTGGGATTGCTTTTGCTATTCAGGGTCTCTACTGGTAACCAATTAATTTTAAGAATGGTTTCTCTAGATTTGTGAGGCATATTAATGATATTTTAGTTGTGATTGCTTTGAATCTGTTTTACAATTTTATGAGTATGGCCATTTTCACAATGTTTGTTCTTATCGAGGATCAAGGAGTATCTTTCCATTCTCCAAAATCCTCTTCAATCTCTATTTTCCTAGTACTGTAATTTTTACTATATAAATCTTTTACTTCCTTTATTAGATTGATTTAAAAATATTTAAATTAGGGAGAATATCATTGTAAAATGTATATTTTCCTTAATTTTTCTCTAATGGTGCTTGTTGTTTGTGTACAGAAATGCTATTGATTTTTGAGTGTTGACTCTGTACTGCTACCCTGAATAATTTGATTATTAAATCTACAGTGTTTTGGAGTAATTTGGGGGGGTCTTCTATGTCATGAAGACATGTCTTCTATGTCATATCATCTGCAAATGATGATAATTTCACTTCTTCTTGTATAATCCTCATTTATTTCATTTCTTTCTCTCATCTCATTGCTCTGGCTAATGTTTCCAGAGTTATGTTGAATAGGAGTGGTGATGGTGAGCATCCTTTTATTGTTTCTGATTTAAGCTCAAGGTTTTCAGTTTTTGTGCATTTAGAATGATGTTGGTTATTCAATGTCATAGATGGCTTTTATCAGATTGAAGTAAAGACCATCTATACAGTGTTAGAGTTTTCAAAAGCTTTTTCAGCATCTGTTGAGATGATCATGTGATGTTCATCTTTGGCTCTGTTGAAGTGACACATTACATTTATAGATTGCATATGTTGAACCATCCCTGTATTCCTGGGATGATTCCCACTTGGTTGTGATGATTTGTTTCATTCTGTTTGCTAGTGTTTTAGTGAGGATTTTTGCATCTATGTTCATTAGGGAGATTAACCTGTAGTTCTTTTTTGGTTGTTCTTTCCCTGCTTTTGGAATCAGAGAAAAACTCGCCTTCTAGAATGAGTTTGGGAAAATTGCTTCTCTTTAACTTTCATTGAAATGTTTGGAAAAAATGGCATTAGATCTTCTGTAAATTTAATGTGGAATTCAGCTGTGAATCCATCAATACATGAACTTTTCTTTGCTGGTAGGCTTTTTATTGCATTTTTCAATTTTAGTTATTGATTGGGTTATTGATAATTTTCATATCTTCTTGATTCAGCTTTGATAATTCATATGATATATATCTAGGAATCTGTGCATTTCTTCTGTGCTTTCCATCCTTTACAAGTAAAGATTTTTGAAGTAGGTAATGATGATCTTCTAAATTTCTATAGGAAATATAGAAAATATTTTCTTCTTTATTGCGTGAATTTGAATTTTTCTTTCCTTTTTTGATGTGGCTAGCTAGGGGTTGATTTATTTTATTTATTCTTTCAAAGCACTGACTAATTGATTTATTGATTCTTTGTATTGTTTTCTTTATCTTCACTGCATTTATTTCTTCTCTGATCTTTATAATTTCCTTCCTTTTTGGGGCTTTGGGCTTGACTTGCTCTTCTCTTCCTTGAAGGTTGAGGTGCAACATAAGATTATTTATTTGGATTCATTCTGTTTCCCTGATGTGAAACTACATTGATATAAATTTTCCTCATTTCCCTGATGTGAAACTACATTGATATAAATTTTCCTCATAGGACTGCTTCATTGCATTCCACAGGTTCTGGTAAGTTTTATCTGCATTTTCATTTGATTGTAAATATTGTTTAATTTCTTCTTGAATTTCATCTGTGACCCACTCATTGTTCAGGAGAGTGTTATTTCATTGCCAAGTATTTCTGAGTTATTTTGTGATTTCGTCAACAATTTCCAGTTTCTTTTCACTATGGTCAGATAATATGCATGAGATAATTTCAATTCATTTGCATTTAATTAAGCATGTTCTACATGCTAATATATGGTCTGTTTTGGAGAACATCCCATGTAAAGCTGAGAGGAAAGTCTATTCTGGTGTTGTTCAGTGGAACACTTTGTAAAGGTCTACTAAGTCCATTTCCTCACAAATTTGTTTTAGTTCTGTTATTTCTTTGCTGATTTTTTGCCTAGTTGATCTATCTCTTTGTGACAATGGGTATTAAAGTCCCCCATCACAATTGTGTTATTTTTCCCTTGGCTTCTCATGCCTGTTAAAATTCGTCTTATATAGGTGGGTGCTCCTACATTGGGTGCATGTGTATTTATGATTGTTATCTCTTCCTCTTGCAGTTTTCCCTTAACAAACATTAGTAATCTTATCTCTTTTGATCATTTGTGGTTTGAAGTTCACATTATCAGCAGTCAGAATAGTTACTACTGCTTTTTTCTGGGTTCCTGTCTCTTGGAGTATTGCTTCCTGTCTTTTAACTTTTAGTCTACAAATATCCTTTTGAGTTAAACGTGTTTCTTCTAGATAGTATATTTTTGCATTTTACTTCTTGATATACTCTGCCAACTGCTTCTTTACATTGGTGCTTGAGGTCCTCTACATTGATGATTATAACTGATACATATTAGCTTATCTTTGTTATCTCCCTGTTGTTGATTACCTTCTTTTTTCCTTCTAATTGTTTGCCCTGTTTTGTGGTTCCTTTATATTGTTGTTCTTGGAGTTGTGGTCATTTTAATCTCTTTCTAGATTATCAGTACTTTTTGTAGGGTTAATTTGTGGTTATGAATTTCTTCTGCTGTTCTGTGTCATGGACATACCTTATTTCTCTATTAAATTTGATTGACAGTATTGAAAGCTACATCAACCTGCGTTTGAGGTTGTTTACATTCAGGACCTGAGATACTTCACTCCAAACTCTTCTTAGATGATGGTTTGTGTTGATAAATCTGCTGTGATTCTGATGGGCTTTCCATTACAGGTGATCTATTTCTTTTCTCTAACAGCTTTTTATATGTTGCCCTTGCACATAATTTCTGGTATCTTGCTAATTATGCTTATGGGTGTAGATTTGTTTTGGCTACAGCTACTTGGAGTTCTATGTGCCTCACTTAACTCTATGTCAGAGTTTTTTTCCATACTTGTGAAATTTTTGGCTACTAAGTCTGCAAATAGTCTTTTTGTGTCATTTGTGCTGACTCCTGCTGCTTTGTTGATACCTATGTCTTACATTATTTTTCTTTACATCATCTTGCCACTCTTGAATTATTATTTCCTGGTTCCTCATTATTTTTAAGAGATCTTTCTTTTCACTATCAATCACTGCAACTTTTCTTCAAGATCTGAAAGTCTATCTTTAATTTCATTCATGTGATTTTCCCAGCTTTCAGTGGAATTCTTAATTTCCTGGATATTGCTTGAATCTGTTTTAAGTGTTCTAATAATTTCTGCATTGTTTGTTCAATGTTTCCAACAATTTTCTATTCTTTCTATTTTTTATCTATGTCTTCTTTAGATGTGCTGAGCAATTCTTTCATGATTGTTAGCATTCTTTTTTGACCTGAGAGATTATTTGTGATCTGATTTCTTCTATCACCTGTTTGAGTTGTTTCTTTACCTCAGGTGCTATCATTTCAGAAATTTCAGGTGTGGAACTTCCATGTACTTCTTTGTATTCTATTTGTTCTGAGTGGGTTGAGATTGCAAAATGAAATACTTTTCATAACTGTCTGAAAGATTATGATTAAGATTGCCCTTGCTCCTTCATTTTGACAATTTCAGAGCTCCCAAAGTGCACCAGGGCTCAGGGATGCTGTCTTTTATTCAGCATGGCTTCTGTTACAGTGAGTGTGGCATACAGCTGTAGGGGAAGGATCCTGTGATGGTAGGTGCTACATGCTGCAGCTCCGCCAGGCCCACACAGAAGTGTTCTGACTGAGGATGCTCTGAAACTCTGGCTCATGTTTCATCACTCACATCCTGAAAAATTTTTTATACTTTGTCTCTAGGAGCAGCAGAGATTCAATGCCAATTGCACAGTGTTGTATACAGCTCACACAGGGACCTGGGCTGGGCATGAAGACAAGTACAGTCTTCTAAAATTGAACTCTACTGGCTCCTCCACCTTGCCAGATTATATTACAAAAGTATTTAATTTTGTAAGACAACATAAAATTACCTCCCATAATAGTTGCATCATTTTATATTCCCACCAGCCATGAAACAGAATGCCTGATGTGCCACACCTCTGCCAACTCTCAAAGTTGTCACAGTTCTGGATTTTGATCTTTTTAACAGGTACCTAGTAGTTTCTCATTATAGTTTTAATTTACATCTCTCTCCTGCTATATAATGTGAAGCATCTTTTTACATGGTTGTTTGTTTATTTGCAATCTGAATATTTCTTTACTGGGTTTTCAAAATCTTTGTTCCAATATTTTAATTTCATTAATTTAACTGTTGAAACTTTAAAACATAGTCATGTAATTTTGATAAAGGTTTCTTACTAAATATGTCTTACGCAAATATTTTCAACCATTTTCTGACTTTCCTTTTCATCTCTTGTCCCTGCATTTTGGCAGAGCAGAAATTTTAATTTTAATGAGGTATATGTTATCAATTCTTTATTTGACAGACTGGACACCAGTATGATATCTAAAAAGTCATCATCAAACCTACAATCATCTAAATTTTGGGGGGGTTTTTCTAGGAGTTTTATAATTTTCCATTTTTATTTATATCTGAAATGTATTTTAACCTAATAGTTTAAGAGTATAAGGTTTATGTCAACTTTTATGCACATGAATACCCAATTGTTCTAACACTATATATTGAAAAGAACATCTTCCTTCCAAATACCAAATATTTTCACCTAGAATTGTTCACAATTTGTCCAAAATTTAACTCTCAAAACTTTAATTCTTTTTAAAAATTGAGACATAGATATTTGCCTAAAAATTGGCCAAATAATGAGAAAGAAATTTATCTTTAAAATAGTAGATAAATCCTGCATATTTATAAATGTTGCTTCTCTTTTACTATCTTTAGTCCTAACACATTCCTTTATAAATGTGCCATTCTTAGGTATGTACTCCTTCTCCAACTGTGTCTGAGGATATTCCACATTTCTTTGCTTATATTATCCCTTTTTAGCATTCATCTCCTCTATTTTCTACCTCAACTGCAAGTAGGAATATAGTTGCCTTCAACAAATTTTATAAAATATTACAATAAAATGTTGCTTCATTCAGCATTAACCAAGCTCTCATCTTAATGAAAAGGAACTCCTAATTTCAAAACCTCTGAATTATATTTTTCCAGTCAGGATTAAATAATATTCATTTTTTATCATAATTTTACCATCAGACACAATGTACTTGCAAAGTAGGATGGCAATTTTCAAAATACCTAACAAAGTTTTACACTGAAAGATACTTTTATATGAATAACTGGTGAAGGATGGTAGGGAAAATTGATTGGTTGTGAAAAGAAAATGGCTTAGAAACAAGACAGAAAATAAAAGGTTACATTTCTTGTGTTGAGCAAAGACATGAGGATTGCTTTGGGCAGAATAAAGTGTAATCAGTAGAAGCTATAATAATAAATCCTAGAATTGTTCATATTTTATAAATGATTTCAAAAGAACATATGCAAAGGAATTACTAAGATTTCAGATGACACAGATGCCTTGGAACCTAGAAGAATAATAAGCCAAATTTAAACTCATTTTTTAAGAAATGTCATAATTCAGGATAAAAGTTTCTGTCCTGTAAATGAACTTGGGAGTCAACACAATGTTTCTCTTCACAAAACAGAACATCAATGTATGAGATATAATCAAAGAATATCATGTGAAATGAAACAGAATACATCATGCTGTCATGTGCAAAAAATATCACAATATTGTATTCCTCATTTGAACAAACTTTCAACAAACAGCAACATGGAGACAGTCCAACTAAAGGTTAACAGAAGTAACTAGAAAGATGAAGCTGAAGGTGACTTAAAAGCTGAATTCTTTTGAGGAAAGATAAAGTCTGGAAAAGAGATATAAGTTAAATGTGTTCTCAGAAGAAAGGAAGTTAACTGGTCAAGAAGAGGGGAATGACTCAACTGGATCTTCAAAGAAGAGTTATTGTGCTTTCTTAAAATGAAAACATTTATTGAGCCAGCCAGATAGCTCAGCGGATTAAGGCAGAATGCAGCTGCTGGAGTTCAATTCCCAGTGTGCCTTGCTAGCCCCACCCCTGAGGCATGCTGAGACTGTGATTGAGACTTGGCATGGTGGGGCACATCTGTAATCCCAGCACTTGAGAGGCGGAAAACAGGAGAATCATTATGAGCCTGAGCTACATAGTGAGACCCTGTAGACCCTGTCCTACATACATTTAAAAAAAGAAAACATTTACTTTTGACATTGTCCATATCATGTGAAAAGTAAATCCATGCATACCTTTTCTATGAGTCCTTTTTTAGCCTAATTCATCACAATTTCTCCCTTCCTGAATTAATTACAGTTTATCTCTATCACTCATTGATCCTCAACAGATGAGGCCTTGCTAGTACTTCATTCCTAGATGCTGTCTTTTCAATTGTAAAAGTAATTGCTTGAACTATGAAGTCAGGGTTACTCTTCTCTCATTGCTGGGACAAATACCCAACACTCAAAATGAGGGAAGGAAAGCTCAGTTACTGGAGGTATCAAGACACTGAAGGAGAGGCTGCCATGTCCAGGATGACCCTCTTCACTTTGTCAGAAAGCACAGGCTAGCCAGTTTAATGGTCCCTGTATCTCTGGCCCCTCCCCTCAGGCCCCACCCTGGTCCTCTCGCCCTGCCCCTCAAGCCTCCAGTCATATCTGCCCCATAACTTACATGAAGCTTTAGGGGGACAACTAGACACAAACCATAGCAATCTATGCCACTCATTTATCCTTAACAGATGAGGCCTTGCTAGTACTTCATTCTTAGATGTTGTCTTTTCAATTGTAAAAGTAATTGCTTGAACTGTGGAGTCAGTTTTTTTTCCATAAACATAACATTTTATTATTTGTTAATATACCAAACAAGTGGGGCTGGAGAGATGGCTCAGTGGTCTAAAGCACCTACTTGGAACTAGCTTGGCAAAGCATCAGGGACTGCGGTTCAATCCCCCAGCACCACATGCCAGCCAGCCCCGCCCCCTGGTGGGCTGAGCTGGCCACACACACACACCACACTCTCTCTCTCTCTCTCTCTCTCTCTCTCTCTCTCAAATAAATAAAAAAAAAATGAAAAAAAAGGAAAAAAAAATATACCAAACAAGTACAGAGAAATTACATTTTTATAAGGAACGCTAAGAAGTATTCCTTTAACACAGAAATAAGTAATGGACTACAAATAAGAGAAATTTTCACAAAGTAGTACACAACACAGTAATTAGTGAAGATCAAAAATACAACTAATTTAAAGGAAGTTTTGAATCAGAGAGTGAATCATTTTAAAATTGGAAACAGTATATGCTTATAGTACACCAGAGGAAGAGGGGAGACAGAGAGCAGAGGAAGTAAAAATGAGCACAGTGTGGTAAGTACACACCAAGTCCCAAAGATGAATGTAACTGTTATTTATCATGAACATATACCAATGAGGAAAAAGGAAGTAAAAAGCAGCACCTGGCTGTCACATAAAAGTATAAAAATAACAACTGTAAAAAAATGTGATGTCTGCCAAACTCAATGACACACTAACAATGACTAATACACAAAGCCTGTAAGGAATATTTAAAGGGCAAAAATTACTGAATAGCTACTCAAAACAAAATACTTGGTGAGTTAGTTTATCACTGTTCCCATGCCCCTAATCTTTCTTTTTTAATGTATTTGGTACCAGGTCTCACTACCTGGGTGAACTCCTAGTAATCCTCCTGCTTTCAGTGTCCCACCATTGGGATTATAGGCATGAGTCACCACACCCAGTCTCTTCTTCATCTTTAATAACTAATAGTTGTCAGTGTCTCAGCAAATTCCTCACTATAGATAATCCTACCTGCACCAGCTAACTCTACAGTGTCCTCTCTTTTTTCTATCAAACTTCTTATCCTTGAACTATTTTAATGATTACCTTACAAAACAAATTTGTTATTCTACCTTGTAGCAAATATCCACTCTTGTGGATACATCTGGACATACTTCAACATCAAAAGTAAAGACCAAAATAATTTTTTTTGGCAGTACCGGGGATTGAACTCAAGCCCTTGTGCTTACCAGGGAAACACTTATTCCACTGAGTCATCTCCCCAGCCTTCAAAATAATTTTTCTGAATTGCTACCAAAATAATAGCCTTTCTAAAATGAAACAGAGTGATGCTAATGGTGAGTGTTCTGTTCTAGGTGGTAAAAATAGGAACAGAACTGGGGGAGGGTGAGCAAAGAAATGGCACAGTTTAATATCTACATCCATCTATTATTTATGATAGAAACTAATAGTGAAACAAAATGAGAAAACTTTAATTCCTACAAATTTTTTAACTTTTTCTTCACTTTCTCTCTCCTCTTAACTGTCTTTCAACTCAGTGCCAAATACACTTAGGAATTCCCATACTTCCTCATTACAGACATTACCATTTGCCTCCAGAGATTCTGTGTGTTTTCACTAGTCTGACTTATAACTATGTCCACAATATGATAAAATTATATTTAAATTAGGATTCACATCATTAGAAATAAAAGAGAAATAAATGGATATCAGCACCACAAACCAAGGTCTTGCACATGCATGATAAAATAACCCACTAAGCAAAACAAAAACATGCCATCCCTATAAACACTGACTCACAATGCTTAGAAAATAAAAAACTGGTAAGAAAGATTTCATATATGAATCTTCATTTTTATCATTCCTCTTCTCTCTAAATAATTTGCATGAAACAGAACAAAAGACAATGACTCAAAAAGTAGAAACTTAAAACATGAGAAGCCTTCAGATAGATAATTCTGTGTGAGAGATTTGAGACTTAGACTCAGCAAGGGAACGAGAGTTACTATAAAAGCATTTATGCTAAGAGTTCGACTTTTGAGCAAGCTTGGTGGCCAAGTTTGGTGATACGATATTATGATCATAAAATTGTAGAGTACTTGGAAAGCGGTATGTTGTGCTGGAGATCACTGCATTAGTTTGGCCTACTTGAATATTTTTTATTAGGAAACATTTCCATTGCAACACAAGTAAAATATTGAAGGATCAGATCCAATTTTCAGGATGTTTACGTTTATGATTCATGTATTTCATGATATTTCCTGTGACGGGATTGTGAGCTATGTCTCCGTGTGCACTGTGTACACAGATATGTAAAAAAAAAAAAAAAAAAAAAAAAGTTTACAAAGTGCATTCTTCCAGGCAAGTATCAATCTATGTGCCAAGCAACAGCTCTGTAGTGCAGAAAAACAAAGCCAAAAACTCATTGTCTAAAAGTGGTAATGGTCACATCAGTTCCTAATATTTACTCCCCATATTTCTTCCAGAAGGATAGAAAATAGAAATGAAAATGAAAATGAGACAATGAAATACTGAGAATATTGTGCAATCAATCTTTTTTGAGATTACACTTATACATGCACACATATTCAATCATATAGTAGATGAAATAGAGAAAAACAGAAAGAAAATATACTTAAAAGACTCCTCACAATCCTTGAACACTAAACACCCTTTTCACTTATGCATATTTAATTACATTATAAAATAGAGATGAGAAAAACACAATTTATCTGGAGGTTACAATTGAGTATACTAGTTGGCATATCATGTATAATAAAGATGACTCTAAGTCACAGTGAGTCTAATACTATTTAATTAATTGACATGGCATTAGTCATTATAAGATAAATCTTATTACAAAGGTTTA
The DNA here is from genome assembly GCF_000260255.1 of Octodon degus. NCBI lineage: Eukaryota > Metazoa > Chordata > Mammalia > Rodentia > Octodontidae > Octodon > Octodon degus. The sequence goes on from NW_004524807.1 coordinate 3,642,696, forward strand.
TCATGGAGCAAACTAGATGTTAGATTGAAACCACTATATTTTATTTACCTTCCTAAAATTAGAGTTTATCATGTGCATTTAAGATTAAAAAGGCATTCACTATTCAGCACATAGACATTTCCAGGTTGGTAAAGAAAGAACAAATGTCTACTCTGGGATTGAATTTCATTTCCATGTGACTGAATTCATTTCCAACCCTTAAAAACAGGGTTGTGAAGTACTATTACATTAGTAAAATCAGAGAACAGTGAGGAAGAAAGTCTATGCTGCATACAAATCTTTCAATAAGCCAACCAGAATAAAGAAGAAAAAGGCCTGAACTAAGACATTGTTCCCCACGTAAGAGCAGCATGTCCTTGTTTTTCTGGAACTATCTTAATAGAATGTTTAGAGAATAAAGCAGTTGTGATTTCTGCTACATAATAAAATGACCAAGAATAACTAAAGAAATACAAGTAAATCAAGCTACTCAATGAAATGTAAAGAAAATATATTTTATAAGGAAAATAAATAATGTATTTTTGTAATCACATACATAGACTGTTATCTCTTTAAAAAGACATAATTCCTTGGACAGTGAAAATATACATATTTGAAAATTATACTCCCAAAATATAAAACTCAGTAAAAAACTGGGCAACTGAAATGAATAAACACTTCTCAGAGAAATTTAAGTTGCTAACAAATACATGAAGAAAATGTTCAACATTTCTAGCCATTAGAGACTTGCAAATTAAAACTGTGACTCCATTTTATTCCAGAAATAGTAGATATCATCAAAAAATAAAAATAACAAGTGTTGGTGAGGCACATTGAAAATATGAATTCTTATACATTGTTAGTGAAAATACAAACTAGTACAACCACTATGGAGATGAGTATGAACATTCAAAAAAAAAAAAAAAACCAACAACTAGTGGATTGCCAACTGGTAGTGACTTATTACACACAGCTGAGCTGAACTAGAGTGGTGCTTGGTGTTGGAGGCCCGCCTGAGGATGGCTGCCAGTAGCATAAGAGGCATAACTAGAGAAACTGTTAGGAGGTTGTTATGGAAGCTATTTGGAGAAGTTATTGGAGCTGATGGAAGCTGCTGGTTCTCTTGGGCTATTCTCCTGGGTGACCTTGTCATACTGGCTTTCCTGGTGTACTTGGTTGTTCTCATCAGAAGAGGAGCTTGGGACCTCATTGCCACTGAGGATGACTACAGTTCACTTTGGGGGAGCTCTAGTCCTCACCTTGAGAACTGTTTTCTGGCTCCACAGAGAAAGATGGTGCACTGCTCAGTCTCCAGGAGAAGCTCATCATGTTGTCTTTCTTCACGGGAACTCAGCTTTCCTCATCTTTAGAGGAGCTCAGAACCCCACTGTTTCTGAGGATTGCTGTATTACTTTTCAGGGGAGCTCCAGTACTTTGAGCATTGCTTCCTGGCTCCAGTGCAGACCCCTCAGCCTGCTAGCACAGATCCTTTATTCTGCTGGCATAAAGTTTTCAGCTTCCACCACTGACCTGTAGGCCATCCCAGTGTAGATCCATGAGATAGGTCTTTGTGAGAATTGTCATGAGCTCTAGACATCCAGTTGGACTTGTGGGAGGCATTGTTATGAACTCTAGGTTTTCACATGGACTCATGTAGGATATTAGGATACATGCCTTCAACTGGATTCTTTGGTCTTATAGTGTGACAGATTTCCTACACTTTTGTATATGATTCTTTGGGTGATTCACTATAAAATAATCTTATAAAATGTGGCCTGTATTGTATTGTTCCCCTTACAAAAGCCCCAACCCATAACAAACAGAAATTTCATTTTTCCCAGGGATCCCCCTTTTAGGTATCTTTCTAAAAGAGTTAAAGATACCATGCTACAATGACACATGCATACTCATGTTTGTAGCAGCACAATTCATAATAGACAAATCTTAGAAACTTCACAAATGTCCATGAACAGATGAATGGTTAAGGAAAATATGGAATTTATACAAAATGGAGAACTGCTTTGTGAGAAAGATAAATTTGAGTGATTTGTCCAATAAAAGAGTGCAACTTGACACTGTAATGTTAATAAATTAGAAACATACTTCAGTGTCACATGATTTCTCTCATTGGAGAAACCCAAAGCATAAAGAGCAAAATAAAAGAGATAATAACAGAATAGTAATTGAGATGTGTTACATACTTGTACCAACTCCCCATAAAAAAGGTGACCATTGTGTACTGCAAACCGGTACTAAGAAAGGATAAAAACTTAAAAACAAGGTTTTATATTTAACAGTTTGTTACTTTCAGTATAAGCAAAGAAAAATTATTTTTTATTTAATTAACTTTATTCATCCATTTTAGGTACACAAAATGGAATTTGTCACAGGGAATTTGCACTTACACACGATATAACTTGATTCTTTTTTCCCATTCTTCTCCCCTCCCTTCAGCTTCTCTTCCTTTCCTTACTTAAAAAACTTTGTTTCAATTTTTCCTCCTTTTCTCATTTTTCTCTTCCTGTCTTTCCCATTCTCCCTCTCTAGTTTCCCTTGCCCTATGAACATTTCTTCCTATTTTACAATATTTCTTATGTACTTTGGTCTTCATTCACACTTTTTGGCTTTCACACCAGAAAAGCCATGTAGTATTTATACATCTGCATCTCATTTATTTCACTTAAGAGAATGGTCGTCTGAAAAGAGTAGACACTGCTCTGATGAAGAAATAGAAATGGGAAACAAATATATGAAAAAAGCGTTCTATTGGTCATTTGAAAGATGCAAAGTTAAACAATGCTGGTGTTCGATCTCACTCTAGAAAGAATGACTGTTATAAAGAAATCAACAAATAGCAAATGTTTGTGGACTATGGGGAAAAGGAACCATTCTCTACTGTCTATATGAGTGTAGACTGGTACAGCCACTATAGAAATGTGTGGAAATTCCTCAGTAAACTAAAACTAGTGGTCCCATTTGGCTCAGCTATGCTATTCCCCTTCTTGATATCATCTAGTAAGAATTAAAACATCATACCACGGTGATATATGCATATCCACATGATAGCACAGTTTATAAAAGCTAAATCTTGGAAAGAGTGCAAACACCCAACAACTGGTAAATGGCTAAAGACTTTTTAAAAATGTAATGGAGTACTACTTTGTCATAAAGAAGGATAACCTTGAGACACTCCTCGCTAAATAGACTTTGAGACCAAACAGAGAAAAATTCATGAACAAAGATTCCTATTTGGAGAAAAATCCAGAACTAGACTCTCAAAGGTGGTAGGCAAGCTGGAGACCTGTGAGCCTCTGCACTCTTCCATGGTAGATTCCATCAGGGTTGTGCAGACCCTTTGTCTCCTTTCTAAAGACTTCAGCTAAACACAAAATAAGTGAATGCATTTTACAATATCTATGAGTTTGGGAAATTATACTTTGATTACTTTAAAAAGCAAATGAGTTTTTCCCACTTGAGTAAAGATATGTTTTTATTTTGCCTCTCTTCAATCAGAGCTCACTGGCATCATGGTTATAAATGTCAGCAAATGATACTAACATTCTGAGTACATTTTTGCTACAATATTCTCCAAAACTTGTGTTTATGAAATTTGCCAGGTTGACCTGTGTTTCTTTATAGTCCTCTTCTTCTCCCAGCATGCTGAATAGATCTGAAATATAAAAACAAAATACATCCAGAAGACAGCTTTATTAATTCAAAATATTGGCAAATATTTTGCTCTTCATGAAGCACAGTATCTGCCCTTGTGTCGGCCCAATTTAGAACTTGGCTATGGAGGTGGATTTTCTTCATACCTCACTGCTTAGACACACTGTGATGGTCAGTCTTCTGACCTACTAAATCTGTCTTCATCAAAAGACACCTCATACAACTGACACACCTAACAATATTTTGAGGCCCTTGTGGAAGATGAGAGAGAATATAGAGAAGAAAGGGTAGCAGCTCCTTGCTGCCACCATATCCAGTATTCATACACAACAGAGCATGACTCTGCTGTTTAAAAAAGGGTTAAATTTGAGTCATTTATAAGAAAATGGATGCACTCTGAAACCATATTAAGTGACATAAACCAGACACAGCAGCTTAAATATTGCATGATTTTTCTTATATGAGAAACCCAAAAAATACAGAACAAAATAAAAGACAGATAATAGAAGAAGGAAGATAGCTCTTTTGCAAATGGGAAGGGGACCAAGAAATGGTGAGAGGAAAGGGAAATGGGAAGAAAAAAAGAATTGAAACATGTTACATACATGTTCCAAAGCCTCATGGGAAATGAGTCCTTATGTACTCCAAATATATACTGACAAAAAATAAAAACTGGAGAAAAGCCCTTTTATCTGGGTAAATACTGCATACAACAAAATATCTATGCCTTAAATATATAATTCGATGTGTTTGGGAAATGGATAGACCTATGTGACCAACATCTCAATTAAAATACAGAACTTATATATCCATGCCAAAAACTTCCTAAAAGGCTCCTACAGTCAAATCCCATTCTCTGAGAGGTCTCTGTCCTGCTTTCTAGCACTGTTAGTTCTCCATGTCAACAGCATATAAATAAACTGATATAGAATTAGTTTTCTGTGTTTGTCTTCTGTTCAAAACAATGTTTTGACACTAGTTACTGTATTTGTACAGTTTGTCATATCTTGTTACCACCGTGATAAACATGCCACATGTACATAATATTTTACAGTTGCTGAATAGGAAAATGACACCTGGAGGAGTGAATTAAACTGGGAAAAATTATGGAGCAGAAACCAAACTTCTGATGCTAAATAGGAAGACAGGCTAAAATTTGCAGAGAAGTACAAAAACAATGTGAGAATTTCTTTAGCAATTATCAGTGTGAAATGTTATTACATCAATTAGGTGCAGATTAAAAACTACCTATAATATTTGGCAATTCATCAGGTACTAAAAACTTTTGTGTAACGTCAATGGTCAAATGAAGGTAAAAGCCAAGTGATCACTGATTCGCACAATAGTGAATGGAACAGGATAAGCTTTAACCTTTTCAGTAAGACTAGGTGTAATGAAGGAGTAAATGAACAACCGCAAAATGAAAAGGCAAATCTGAGAGAGAAGTTTCTAACACAAAAGAATGAATAATGTTGCAGGGGGTCCTAAACTCCAAGATTAATGGATAAAGACCCCAGAAGAAATGGGAGCTTCAGCTGGGAAAGAAAAATTGACATTTGTTGATGGGTTCCAAGCATTTGGTGAGTTACACCAACCTCATTTTCTCATCTGCATCTCACTGACACCATCCTCACTTTTCATACAAGGACGCCAAGACTATGACCATTTACCCACGGGCCCTCAACTGTAAGTTGCAGGGCCACAGTTCGAATTCTCCCTTCATGGTGCCAAAGCACATGATTTGCACTGCATTGCCTCCTCTTCTAAAACAGGGGGAAAATATCAAGGCAAATGCCCATAAATGTGAATTTTTTTTGTTTTTTTTTTGTTTGTTTGTTTGTTTGTTTGTTTGTTTGTTTTTGCGGAACCAGGGATTGAACTCAGGACCTTGCACTTGCCAGAGAAGAACTTATTCCACTGAGCCATCTCCCTGGCCCCTCATAAATGTGATTTTTATATGAAAAGCAGACAGGAGATGATGGAGCTGTAAACCTCAGATCAACACAATATTTCAGAAAATTAGTAACAGAAGTTGAAGTGGTAGTGAAACAGGAGTTGAAGTGGACTCATGAAATCTTAGATAGTATCTCTAGCTCTCTGAGTTCAGACTAGAAAGCCAGGTAGTATAGAATATATCTCAGGAAAGCAAGAGAATGACATGAATGCTTATCATTCCAAGATATTTTCCCTTAGTGTTCAGAAATGCAGATATGAGAGAGGAAAGAGTGCACTATTAGTATTTAATCCTCAACAAATTTAAAACTGAGTGAGCTGTGTGTGTAGGGGAAAGTGCTTGAAGGGAGACTGCTGTACACAAAGGAAGAGCTAGAGTCCTAGTCATAAGTACTACTTGAGAATCTTCAGTCAAGGGCTTGATTAGGGAATTCAGGAGAAGCTGAAAGAGCTCCACAGCAATCCAAAATCAAACACTTCAGTAAGAAGAGAAGATAACATTGTGAGATACTCCCAATGGTTCTCTTCTCTTTTGCCAACAGAAGAAAGAACTTAGATGACCTGGAAAGTCTATGACTGATTTATTATTATTATTATTATTATTATTATTGCTATTATTGTTGTTGTTGTTAAGTATCTTGTGTTATGGCTTGTATCTAGATGTTCCCCCAATGCCTTGTGTACTTATGGATGGAGCTTTTCAGAGGTGGCTGGACTTAGTGTGTGTGATGCTGGGATTAAGGACTGATCCTGGGTGGATTCATGGGTTGCAATGGGAGGATCCAGGCTGCCCCAACCCAGGTGTGAGTGCTGCCCACTCTTAGGATGGGTCAAGGGGTAGGATATGAGGGACAGAAAGAGGGCTGTATCGTGCTTGCCACTTGCTACTTCCTTGCTGGGTGCTTCTCTGCTCTGCTGCCTTCTGCACCCTGTGAACTGCTGCTCTTCTGCAGCACTCCCTGACTGCCACCCTACCTGGAGCCAGGCAACTGTGACCTGAAACCTGTACAAACTGATCTAAGTGAGCACACCTCCTTTAATTTTGGGTGTTGGGTATTTTGTCTCAAGAAAGAGAAAAGTAACTAAGACATCCTGACTATATTTCCAGGATAGTGCACATTACGGAAATATCTACAAGTGAGCCTGCTTCAAAGTTAAGGTTAAGGTCTTCTAAATAAATTAATCTTATGCTGGAAAAGTAAAATGGTGTAAAGTGAAAGAGAAAAAAATAATTTAAATGTGCTAAGAACATGTACCAATTCCCTACACTGAATGTAATCATTATGCACAAAAAACATGCTTAAATAAGTAAAACAAAAAAAAAATTAAACCAAAATTAGGAGATTTCAAGGTTCACCTGAGAAAGGGCAAGCAAGTTGGAGATAAAGGGAGAAGCAAATGCTGTGAAGAGTTAAAGAAGTGATGATTGAGAGAAGATGGAATTGAGATAGTACAGGCCATGAGGATATAAAAATGCTGAAGAAGTATATCAAAATCCACCATTCTTCCTAAAAGCTCTGTTGAGACTCTTAAAACCCTCTCTACCTTTCATAGTTCCTAATCCCCCAGAGTATACAAAGCCTCAACTTGAAAAGGCATCACAATTTTCTAAATCATGCCCAACTTCTTTGCTCAAAGGTGCTTAAGACATTGTCTTTTTTCTTTTGTATTTTAGGGAAGGGTCTACAGGGTTTCAGGGTCTCACTACTAGATCGGACTCATAGTGATCCGCCTGGTTACAGCCTCCAAAGAGCTGGAATTACAAGCGCACCACCACGTCCAGTCTCAATTGCAGTCTCAACACGCCCGCCCCCAGGGGTGGGCGGCACGCAGCCCCTGGGATGGAACCTCTGGCGTCTGCGCCTGCTTGCAGGTGCTTTAACCTGCTGAGCTATTTGGCCTGCCCAAAGGTGCTTAAGACTGAAATCCAACAGATAAAGCAGAAATTAAGAGGAAGTGTGGTTAATCCGTGATAGAAAGGAATGGAAAAAACATACCAAGATTATGAGAAGATGGAATTGAGTGCATGTGTGTCTATATTACACAACAAATTTACGTGTGCAAACTTATGTACCAAAGCCTGTTTAAAAAAAAAAAATAGAATAGGGAAACCAAAATAAAAGTATGGGAAGATGAATGATGGGGAAAGGTTTAAAAATATATACTCAGAAATCTTTACATCTTGAACCACTGTGCTGGAATCTTCTTTTACTTTCCCCAAATGGTAAACTGTGGAAAATTCCATAATAAATACAATAAACTCTAACAAACTCAGTACTTAAAATGTTACTTCTTTCAAACTGTGAGAACAGAATCTTTCTTTTAATAAGTAGTCTTTCTTTTAATAAATAGGAACAAAAAGGAACGATAAATTGGGAAGTAGGGAGAAAATGATAAATGGGAAGAGGAGCACAGGAGGGTTGGGGAAAGGGGGAAAAACAGAAAATAGAAGGGAAAACTGGAAATAGAGCCTCTGTGAGCAAGGAAGGGAAGAAGGGTCGATAGCAGGCGAGGGGAAGGGAAATAAAGAAGAATTAAAGAAGAAAGTGCAAAATTCCTATGATGAATACGATGATTATGTATACCAAAAGAGTACTAACAAAATTAATTTTTAAAAAGAAGTCTTGCTTTAAACGAGGTTAATAACTAATTTGTGCTTCAAGAAAGATATAGGCAGACTATGCTGTACAATCAAAATCAATTCAATATTCCCCAAAAAGGAAACTTAGGAGAGATGGTTCAGATCCTACACAGATAAATGCAGGTGTACTACACATCTGCCAAAGCTAAATAAGCTTCAAGGGCTGCGCTGTGTTAATCTGAACTATGTTGATACAAAGAGGAAAGTGATTGCACTGCAATAATAGCAGCTCCAAGATTTTATAAACCATTCAACATACTTAAAGACTGAATTAAGAATCTTGATGCTGTGTTGATATAATCACACTGTACTTAAGATATGTTTATGTGAGGTAGTTTCATGGGAAAGGGCAAATTAGAATTCACTTTTTGTTGACCTGCTCCGGGGGCCCAAGGGAGGTTTTTGAAGGTGAGGCCCCAAGGTTAAACGACACACATGTGCAAGACATCAGCAACAATAGCAAGCAGCGCAGAGCAAAGCAGACCATAAAATCACAAGAGCCACCTGTGTCTTCATTGTATGATTCATGTAAGGGTCGTTATCTCATATTTACATTCTTACACTGTGCTGTAACCATGCTTACTTGTGCTAAGGCATTGTTACGTAACTGTTTTTCACTGTCACCTGCATTAAACAAGCAGGTCCATCCTCAGAGGTCTTTAGACATCCTTGAGCTTTAAAGCAATCTCAGTGGTTCCACACACCTTTCCTAACAACTTTTGATACACCCAGAGAACTGGAAATACCATTAGCAAAATACTGTTATGTCATTAATGAAATGAACCACACCTTTTAATCATCGACATCTATTTTCCTTACTAAAACAAAAGAAATTTCAACCTTCAAGTGCCATGTACTTGCTGTGTATATCACTTTTCTGAGATAAGGTCTGGAGGATGTGTACACTGAATAATAAATGGCCCATTTCATAATATGCTTGAAATTCACATGACAGTTACAAACAGTGTGGGCCAATCAATGCAAATCGTTAATTATCAAGACTCCAGGGAAAGAAGTTCCTACTTGGAACTCTTTGATAATGTCTCAGCCACACTATTAGAAAAAACAATGGGTTTTGTAATTTGCATATTTAACAGCAAAAATATTTTTAATGTTTCTTTCTGTGACATTATCTGAAACCTATTGACTATCAGTTACACCACTGGGATTAATTCATCCCTGGCAGTGAATTAAGAAATGATTTTATCAGCTATGGATATATCTCAGTGGTCTAAGCATCTGGGTGTCATGCATAAGGATCTGGGTTCAATGCCCGCTACTGCATGCTATGCTACCCTGGAACCCCGGGTTCAGCCAGTCACCAAAACCAGGTGTGGTGGCACATGCCTGTAATCCCAGTACTTGGGAGGCTGAGACAAAAGGATCACTATGAGTCCAAGCTGCAAAATGAGACCCTGTACCAAATAAATGATTTTTTAAAAAATTATAAAGAAATGATTATATTTAATGTTTTGCTAATGTATTGTTGTTCAAAAAGATTTAAAGGTATACTAATAGCTCCTAAAACCTGTGTAATGTTTAAAATTCAAAGACCAATATTATCTGATGTTCAGGACTAAAGTGATTTAATGTTCTAACAATGAGAACCAAACCTCATATACTAAGCAGCCCTATAGGCTGCTATGATTGCTAGCCTATAAAGATGGTTCCAGCAATCCTCAACTACTGGTGTACACACTGTGTTCAGTTCTTCCTACACTAAGTCATGGATGGCCTATGTGGCCAATAGAATCTTAGTGAAATGTGAGACTTCCAAGGCTAGGTCAGAAAAGACATGAGAGTCTGCCTTGGACTCTCTGGATTACTCACCACTTGGAAAATCAAGCATTCACATCACAAAATGCTCAAGTATATCTGTGACAAGGCTTTGGTGGGAAGGAATTGAAGCTGTACATCAACAAACAAAATAGACTTACAAGCCATGTGAGTGAGCTACCTTAGAAGTAGATTTGCTCAACTAAACCTCTCTGTGGCCAGATCTACCTGGAACTCTACTCTTACTATCCTGCTCATGACTTTGAAGAACTTTAACAAATACTTTCTTCACCAATCTCATGACGAGAGGGCACAATCTAGCCACTAAAAGGAATGATCCCAACCCATATGACTTCAAGACTTACTACCTAGTTGAGGAGGTAAAGTCCATCAAAGAGCTGGACAGTCATGTAACCAGTCTGGTATGACCAAGTACCTCACTGACAAGCACACCCTGGGGAACAGTGCCGATGAGAGCTAATCCGTAGGCTGACACCTCCACAGCCCAGGGTGACTTCCTGGTCACCAAGGCAGCACATGCATGTTGGGGTTACCTTTACTTTTTCTATAAATTAGACTACAATATCTACATAAGTTCTTCAATTACTTCAAATAAAGAAATTTGATGCTGTCCTCCACCAAAAAAATAACACATCCTCCAATTCTAGGCAGTCATTAAATGACAGCACCCAGCCTGGCATCTCAGCTGCTACCTTATGAGAGACATCTGAGGTAGAACTGACCCACTAAGCATTCCCATTTTCCGAGCCAGAGAAATGAATAAAGGACAGCAGGGCTGATTATGGTAGGTACTAAGACATTTTCTTTAAGTGTTTTATAAATCTATTGAGCTTTGTAAAGTTTTTTTTTTTTTTGTACAGGAAATTGAACTCAGAACCTTGTGTTTCAGGCAGATGCTTGTGCCACTGAGCCACATCCCAGCCCCTAACAGGTGTTTTATTGAAAGAAATGCTACAGTATGACATTTTCATTTTTACAGTAATTTGTTACACAGTAACATATAACAGATACATGTGAGTTTTAATCTTTTCACCTTGATATCCTGTAGTTTGAGTTAGAACATCGTCCTCGGTTTTCCCATCTTTATACGTTTTGTCACATTTTCCTCTGTTATATTTGTCTGTCTCTCCTCTCCATTGCAGATACTTCAAGCATAGGCACTATATTTCTCCAGAGCAAATCACCAGATACATTCCAAGTACAGAATAAATGCTTGATAAGTGTATTTGTTGTCACCAGCATGATGATTTGTTGGGCTGAGTGTGCAAAGCAATGAGCAAGGCATGGTACCATGTCAGCCACTGAAACTCAAAGGGTAAATGTCTATCATGTAAAAATGAATTCAAAGTACCATTTAATTTAATGAACACTTACTGAACAAATGAAGTACATTAACAATGATTTCTTCGGCCCATAAAGATTGCAGTAATCATTGAAGTATGTCATTCTTAAATGAACACAATATACAAAATATGTACATTTCATATGAAGTATGAGTTTACTAAAAACAACAGTTATTCAGAAGGTCAGTTCCTTACTATAACAATGCCTATTTATTGAAACCATGCATAACGTACAGTAGAGTAGATATACAGTAGACATTTGTAGAATGATTCAAAGAATCTAGAAATGTTTTGTTTCCTTCACTAAGCTTCTTCTATAGGACTGCAGCAAACTTATATTTATGCTCCAAAACAACCATCAAGCTAAATCCATGAACAGTACAATGTCAGGTCAGGCCCTCCAGACTGTCACTTATGCCTTTTGATCATAGTCCTACCTGAAAACCCAATCTAATCATAATCCTCATAGCATTCAATATAATCATACACTGGCTTGGCAACCTAAATAACTGATTTACAACAGGAGAAGCAGTTTCATACCTCTCAAAAAAGACCCAGTGTCCAAAGAGCTACCTGCAACACTCAGGCCATAAAGAAAGGATTAGAGATGACACTTCAACATCTAACTGCACAAGTCCGTGCTGTATGTACCTGACACTGTAGAGACGGTGCCATCTCCCGGCCTTCCGCTGGGGCTCCTCTCACAGTGCAATACGTTCAAAGTCGGATTTCATGAAAGAAGACATTTTAAAAAATGATTATTTCATTTATTTTACTATCTCTTAATTCCTCATTGGAGACCCAAGCTGTTAAATCACTATGTCAGTGATTCTTTTCTAGGCTTAATTGCTAGGCCACTAAGGACCTTGGTTCATTTCTCTCGATGGCACCTAGGCTCTCCAGCACGCAAAAATCTTTACAGAAATGAGTCTTTTTTCCATCATTCAGAGCTGCTGCAATGTTGGGAATCATAAATACTGAACATGATCACTTAATTCCCAAATCCAAAATAATTCTATTGTGCCAAATTTTAGTTTTATGTAATGCTTTCAAAATTTCCCTTGAGGATTATATAAAATACGAATCTAGTCAGATACTCTGTTTTAAACACAGGAACTTTTATCTGAGGATTTCAAAGCATTTTATAACTGAGGCTAAGTGACTTATTGAAGGCTGCCCAATAAATCAGCAGGTTAGGTCCAAATTACCTAATTCTGAACTCCATTTTTTTTTCAAGGCACAATTCTCTGAGACTTGTTATGTCAGCACAAGAGGAATTCTATGATGTACTCAGAGGTCAAAGATTCATTTTTATCCACTATTATTAAATAAGTGATTACATATAATCTGGCCTCTGCCAAAAGCAAACAACAAAAGTACTCTTTCCATATAGAGTAAAGGCAGAAGAATTAGTCTAAATCTACTGTCATGTAAATTTCTTATTTTATGCAAAACTGAGAAAAAAATAAAGTCTCTGACATGACCCAGACCCAAGTGCACTTAATTCCATTCATATTGAGATAGTTCGTAAATCTGAGTCCATCCATACTCAACATAGACCTGCTTGGTTCTCTCATTTCAATGCACAGCTTGTTTGATAGCTAGCCTAATTTATAGCTACAGGTTTTAGTTTTAATTGTCCATCCACAAATTTTGAAACTAAACTTCAGACATAAAATTTTATATTTTCTTGATTCTCATTTCTAAGAGAGAATTCTCTATATTATTCATTATATATATTTTCCCTATATGATAACTTTCATCATAGATTATATTTTGAAATGTAACATTTTCACTAATCTAAATCATAAGTGTTCCAGATCTTAGGTGGCAGTTTTCAGAATGTGTTGTCTGACAAAGAGTAGTGTACAGCCAGCTGGATACAGTTATCTGGGTCATCTCACAAAACAAATTGAAACTCTAAATATCTTGGACCCAAAAAATATTTTAAAAGGGAAAGGGGCACTCTAGGCAACCTTGGAATTTGAGCTATCAGAGAAACCTATCTGAAAGGAACCTGGTTCATGTACTTGATCAAAATGTCAAGACAAAATACAATAGAAAATACATCCCTAGAATAAGATTAATGTCCTTGGTTTCATTTCTAAGCCTGGAAAGTCTTAAATTTTCTAACACTTTCAGTAAACAATAGATGTCAATTAGTAAAAAATAAAGAGCATTTATTCAAATGTAAATGAATATCTGTCATCTAAATATTCCCCAGTGGATAGAAGGGAGATGTGCACTACACATGCATCTGGGATATAATTCTTATTGACAGTAAACACAGCACAACTTATTCTCAGATAGTTCTCAAGACTTGGTGCAAATTCCAGGGGGAATGGGAAAAATATGTTAGTGCTAATGTTATTCACATCTACAATATGTCACATTAAATTAGCTATAGTTAATGTATTTAGTTCCCAAAAGTTCTGAAGTGAACATAAAGAAAGCTTAAAAATGAAATAGGAAAATTAAAATAAAAAGCTAGTAGAAAATGTGATGATATCTTGACAGATTATTGTAACAAGTTCTAACAAAGCTAATGAAAACACTGTGGAATTCAATAGAAATGCATAGCTTTCAACTAGAATGATTCAAGTCATTGAATCTTTAAACACACTGGGCTATCCTACACATGCTACAGTGAGTTCATGAAACCAAAACCACATTCTTCCAATGAAGACAGTTTCCAATAATAAATTTAAAAATAATGACACTGGAGGGCTTGCCAGATAGCTCAGCAAACTAAAGCCCCTACTTAGGCAGAGTGCAGATGCCAGGGTTCAATACCCGGCCTGCCATGGCTGCCCACCTCTGTGGCCCACTGAGACTGTGATTGAGACTGGGTGTGGTGGTGTGTGCATATAATCCCAGCACTTGGGAGGCTGAAAACAGGAGAATCACTGAGTCTGATCTACATAGTGAGAACCTATAGACCCTGTCCTAAAAAAAGAAAAATAATGACACTAGAAGTTTATGAGGCTAGTGTTTCTCATCCAAAAGCAAATGTTCCCTTGTTATATTTGTATTAATTAGCTTTTTCTTATATATAAGATTAGCCAAAAACTTATTTGTTTGAAGCAGCAAGCATTTTAAATTCTGTGAGTCTGTGGGCTGACTGAGTTGATCTTCACTGCACTGGGTTGGCTGAGTCCGAATAATCCAACATGGTCTTACTCACATATTGGTGGACAAACAGGGAAGTTTCTTTAATCCCAATAGTAGTGGTTTTTCTATACTTCAGAACTGCTGCTGTAAGCCTCTTCCGGTTTTAAGACTTCATGTCTTCTCTTTCTTTCCCAGTCTTCCACATAACATGGGGAAGTGAAGAAAGTGACTTACTCAGGTAATAAGAAATACCAAGATTAATGCCAGAGAAGACAAAGCCATTATGTATTCCTTAATTTATAACTCAAGACAAAATGAAAAATCTTCCAGAAATTTCTCATCTGCTTCCTGTCTCTTGGATATGACTTAAACATCACTCTGGTCATCAGGGGAGGGGAAATGACACTGTTAGTTGACATTAACAAGCAAAACAAATCTGAGATCTAGAGTGAGCAACTTATTTTTAATATCAAATAATGTAAATGAGGTTCTCAATATTGCAAAACAAATGTAAGCTATCCTTCTATGAAAACTTAAGGTAGTTTAATTTTTTACAATACTATTTAGAGGCAATAATTCAAGAGTGAATGCCAAACATAATACAGCTAGCTCTGCTAACATTATTAAAGTAAAGAAGGCCAAGTTTTCAAAAAGAACACTAATAAGTTGGTAGCCATTTTGTTTCACACAGTCTGATCAAGAACACTTCATTATGTATAAGTGAGAAGAAAAAGTTTCATTGCCATCTTAATGCCAATTAAATAAACACTGACCTCATCTGTAGGAAATGTCTTTCATCACCATTTCAGATTTCTTAAAATAGCAAGAAACATGATTTTGCCATTGCAGTGTTAATGCAGCTAGGGTATGTAATGGTCTCTTAAAAGCAAAAGCAGAGCATGAGCATTAATGACAGTAACGACCATCACGTTTTTGTTTAAGGCAAAGTGTACTATGCATTTGATCAACTCCCGACTAGACATGTGAGGCATCTTTCATCTCTCAATGAAACTATCTTCACTCCATCATAGTATTGGTTGTTCCAACCTACTAGTATAGGCAGTCAAGAGTAGGCTTTAGAGTAGAACCATCCATGTGGATTAAGAATCATCCGTACTCTTTCCCACTGCTATCTTATGATATCATGTTTCTTTCTTTTGCCTTTAAACCAATTCCTAACCTTTCCTAACTTTTCCTTTTCTTTGGTCAATACATAATAGAATCTTCAGAAATGTTTTACCTTAAAGTCTCAAAATACAAAATAACATATAATTTTGTGATATTCCATTTAACTCAATAATTGTTTCCATATTTTTTGGCTCTCTCTGGCCAGTGTCAAAATGTTTTGATTATTAGCTGATGAAAATGAGGAAAAATTTTCCCCTTTACACTGCTGTTTGGCTTTCACTTAACAACAGTTATTTCCTCTGATATCACAGCTTGCAACACTGCTTAACCATTTCATTCATATACCTCAGATTTCAGACTTTACTGCAAACTTATCCTGTGCAGAAGCTTGTGTCTACTCCCAGAAGAAATTTTACCGACTGACAGATATCCTTTCTCTTAGAATTTAAAGAAAAAACAACTTCCACAATTCCAAATCTATGGTGCTCTTATCTCTAAAAAATAGAAAAATCCATGAAGGAGTAGATAGAAAAGTCTAATTACCTTTCTGAAACTTTGGCTCCTGAAAAATAAGGATGGCTTCTGAAAATAAAACTGCTACAATATAGAATAAGAACATTTTTCCCAAGATTAAAAAATGCTTAACCCCCAGAATCAAACAAGTTAAGTATGATTAGAAATATTTTATTTTTCTTTGTGTATTTATTTATATTTGGTTTTATTCCAAAAAGTTAGAATAATAAAGCACAGAAAATATTCTGATGCCTCAGGTAGGCTTCAACCTCTGCAGAAGGGTGTAAGAATTTATTGAGGAATCTTTTCAAATTTCTACAAAAGAAAAATTCAGACTATAACTGACAAATTCCTTGATGTGAGAATATAGTCCAGAAGATGCTTCAAATCTCATCGGTATCTAAATTTGACTCTCAAATGGCCTATGGGAGAACTACCTTTTAGTGTGTCCACCCCTTTCCAATTAACCTTCTACTCCCTCTCCTTTTTCCCCTCACCTTAAGGGCTAATAGCATTTAGAATCAATTTTAAATGAAGCCTCAAAGGAAATTACTACAGTGATTCACCTTCTCGATGAAGTCTTTTCATTCAAATATAAACACATACTTTACTGAGAACTGAGGCCTTTCTAAGTGAGCTCGATTCCTATTATACAAAACTGCCTGCATGAAGGCAAGACTTACCCGTTTATGCCTGCACCATCCTTAAACTGCAAGAGACTATTTTGCATCTTGGCTGCTCCCAAAGTAACCTCAGTTTTTGCCAGACTAGTATTCTAGTTTTTGTCTCAGAGCAGATTTGCTGGAGTCAGTGCTGCTCTCCACCAGAATTCCTAGGCATCTTTTGACGTGAGAATGTCCAAGGCCAGAGAAGTCAGCCAAGACCCATGGCAGTGAAAACCCTGCTGCTCACAAATCTGAGTAGCTGTGGGGAATCATAACTAATAAGGTTAACTGTGTGGAGCATCTGCCTTAGGGCTACATTCCATCCAGAGAAGCAAGGCCAGTAGAAGAAAATTTAGGATTCTTACTCTAACATTGAAACTATCTACAGTTTCTAGGTGTTTAGGTACACTGTCAGTGTGATGTATGATACAGGTTTTAATTTCTTTTTGATGAATGAATTCTACTATTAATTTTTACCATGGAGAAATATGGGAAAATGGAATCATAAAAGGATTCAGCCCATTATACTTACATTATAGCCAATAAAAGGAGAAAATAAATATCATTTTGAGGAAAAAATAATGAAAAAGAGAAGGAAAATAAGTATTTCTTTGATGTATATAACATAAAGAGGACATTACAATAAAACTCACCAAATCTAAGAAAATCAAAATTTGTTATTTTAAACTTAGAGCTTTTCAGATAATTTCTTAAATGAATATACTTTTGTTTCTTGATATTTGTGTGTTCCCTGCAAGATACGTTAAATACTGTGAATTTTCAATCTTGTTTTGCTGTGTTATGACCCAAAGAGTTCAGTTTACTGAACTTGAAAAGTATGTATGTTGTCCCCACTTTCCTGAGCATAATTTGGTGTGTGTGTGTGTGAAGAACTGGAAGGGAATACAAGAAAACCACAAGACACAGCTCTCTCTTATTGGCAAGAAGACTTGCGCCTAAAACATTTATTTCCAAAAATGTTCAAAACACATCTGTGTGCACTATGTAATTATCATATGTTTTACCGTCTTCATGGAAATTTGATCTTCGAGCTTGGTTCCCAGATGATGACGTGATTCCCTCAGTCCGATGTGTGTGTGTGTGTGTGTGTGTGTGGGTGTGGGTGTGGGTGTGGGTGTGGGTGTGGGTGTGGGTGTGTGTGTTTATAAATACACAAATAGATGCGACTGTTCCCCCACACATCACATTATTAGGTCTTCAATAGGTCTGATATTCATGTTCAAAGTTCCATCTTTAATATTTATTTAATCTCCAGAGAGTTTCTTACAATTTTTCTTCCTGGGCCACATGGAAGTGCTACCAGCTCGTGGAACTTGCTAGACGGTTCTTATTTAAGTCAAGTTGATATATTGCAAGGATCATGCCAAGCATATTCAAAATATTAATAGTGGTTATCTTAAAGAGTGGTTAACTTAAAGAGTACAGATCAAGATCTGGTACTGTGGTGCACATCCATAATTCCAGCACACAAGAAGCTGAGGTAGGAGGATCACTACAAGTTTATGACCAGTCTGGGCTACATGGCGAGTCCAAGTCCAGCCTGAACTACATTGCTAATCTCTGTCTCAAAAACAACATAAATAAATAAATGTACAGATGAAAGTGAAAGATGATAAAATGAATTGTTTATTCTTGTTTTTCTTTAGATTTTCTACATTAAACAAGTCCTTTTGAAACTGATGAAATGAACTTTTTAAAAAAATTTTATATACTAGTCAAGCAGAAGAAATCAAGCTGAAATTTCAAGCTGGTAAGGAGTGGTACCTTCTTTGTTATCAATGAGGAAGCCAAGGCTCTGATAATTTAAGTGAACTATTCAAGGTCAATGTGATGTATAGTTCTACATTTCAACTTGACTGTGTCCAATTTCTCTACTAGCTGCTTAAACATTACCTCTGGGTGTGTCTGTAAGGGTGTTTCTAGAAAAATAGCATTTGAATTTGTAGGTTGAGTAAAAGCAATCCACCCTTACCAGTTTGGGCAGATGTCATCCAATCCACTGGGACCTGAATAGAAAAAAAGAAAAAAAAAAGCAATAAAAGTTTAATACACTTAGGCCCACATCTCAACATTTTTTCTCCTCCTGTGGTGCTTCTGGATCCTCAGGGCTTCATATGCAAACTGGAATTTGCACATTTGCTCTCAGACATTCAGGTATACCACCAGCTTTCCTAGATATTCATGTTGTCCATAGTAAATCATGGGGCTTAGCCTGCATCATCCTATGATCCAACACCTTATTAAAGTAAAATCTAGACAGAGAGGCAGAGCAATATTGTGAGGTAACGGATCTCTCGAGAATCTTGACTTATACAGTAACAAAACTAGCTGCTGGCAGAATCCCAGCTTTGTAGCATTACTTCTAATCTATGCCAATACATCAAGATGTGTCTTCTCCAGCTCCTCCATAAGCTGGGGTTCTTATTTATGCTTTTTCTGTGCTGACTCCAACTCTTACTGTGATTTTCTGCAAGTAATTTAAGTTCGAGTCTCTTTGTGTGAAAGTGAAACAACAGGCTAGAAGCAAAGCATGTCCTCTGAGGTGACTTCCTGCACAGTCGTCATGAAAGGAGCACAATCTCGTTTGTAAATCACTCTGCAGGATCTTGTTATCTCAACTGATCAGAACACTCCTGATCAGCTAGTAAGTATGGAGACTTAACAATTATTTAAAGTTTCTTATAAAAATATCCTCAAGATCATATAAAATAAGTGTGGTAGACAAGATAAAATGTCGATATTCTAACAAAAACCTGAAAATCCTCCTGAAAAATCTATGATTCCGTCCTTACATTGACTTGGTCAAACCCTGAGAGGTTTTCTTACATTTCTCATGCTCCCTCTTGGCCTATTTGTAGCAATATAATGTGAGAGCACTGTTAGCCGAGTGAAAAAATAATAATTATTTCTATTCATTATAAGTCACACATACACGCTCTCAGTCTTTGTTCAGACTCCTTTCTATCATATTTTAAGCACTTAGTATGTTCTGGATGCTTTGTAAACATCTCATCAATAAACCTATAAGATAGCTTCTGCACCTCTTGACTTTTAAAAAGTGAGGATTCAAGACCTCTAAATAATGCATAGAGACACTTCAACTTCTGCTTTCCTGAAGATAAAATATTTATATTGTAGTTACATTTAAGTACTGTGTATGCTAAGTGCCAACGAGTTGTATCTACAGTATTGTTACAAAAATCTAGGTCCTTATACTGTTATAGAAAGTGGCCAGGTCATTCACATTAAAAGCATCTTCTTCTCCAGGCAAAAATACATAAAAATGAAATGGACTGTTCCTCTATTCAAAACTGAGTATTTTCAAAGATGGAGTAAGAATAACTCTTCAGAAAAAAAAAAAAAAAAAAAAAAAAACACTTAATCTAGTTCTCTCATAGAATTTCCTGAGGGGGAGGTGAACCTCCCAGTCTCCCAGAACATCAAAACTTCAGTTAAAAATAAGCTAATCTTTCAATCAGCTCCACTGGGCTGTCTGGCAGGAGGCAGAGGAAGCTTGGACAGTCACAGTCTGTTGTGAGACTATGGGATTTTCTTCCTCAGTGCTATTATTTTGGCACCTTTCATAAGCAATAAATCCTTTAAAACCTAGCAAGTAATTGTTGAGAGATTGAAACTAAAGCTGCAATAGTTGCAAAGCTTTTAATGTGTCACAGGAGTAAACCAGCAAGTTCACTGTTCTGAGCAGGTATAGCCACACTGCTACAGTTTATTTCTTAACATCTGCTGTATACTTGGCACTGTGAAAATATCCATACACACCCATACCCAAATCATAGCAATTCTCATCCTCAAAAAATCTAATTTAAGAAATAAGAAACAGTGTGTATCCAAATGATAATCACAACTTTTAAATGATGCTTTCCTAGTATGTTAAAAGATCAGGTTCCAAGCTGTGACATTCCAAAATTTTCAAATTGAAATGTGAGCTTACAAAACCACCAGAAAACAAAATTCTCCCAAGACAGTGAAAAGGGGAAATAATAATAATGAAAGGACATTCAACTGAAATAAGGAAAGACTGAGCTAACAAACAAGAACATGGAGGCAACCAGAGCCCAACTCTGGGAAACATTTCCACTCTCACGGCTGAGGGAGATGCAAGGACAGCATGGTTGAAGAGCCTAGTGAGAGCTGCAGCTACAGAAGCAGTGCCCCCAGGGCCTGAGGCATGGAGAAGCTGAGTCACACAGAAGGAAATTTATTGTGAGAGAGACAGCTACTCAGAAATAAGAAGCAAGAAAGAGATACTCAGACCTCCCTTTCCTTCTACTCATCTGTGTGCTCCCAGTGCTTCTTTGGGCTATACTCACACAGAGGTCACCTGGAAAAGGGGCTCAAATAATGCTGTTCATAGCTGATAGCCATCTAAGAGGACCAAAAGAAGAGATGAAAGGAAAGTAAGAACAGAATATTAGCATATATATCAATGAATTGGTTTTAACTTGTTCTAAATAATGAGTAGCAAACACAAAGGATTTACTTGGTCAGACACTAGTCCAAGTGTTTTAAATGTGTTACATGACTTTATGATTTAGGACTATTACTGTCCTCATTTACAGATAAAGAAACTGAGGCATAGAAAGGTTAAGTAACTTGCCTAACGTCACATAACCAGTAACTGATAGGACCTAGACAAGAGCCTATGTCATCCTGCTGCTATACAGAAATAAGGTGGGCCTGGGGAGATAGCTTGGTGGAATAAGTGCCTGCCTGGCAAGTGCAAAGTCCTGAGTTTAGTTCTTGGGGTGGGGAGAGGGAGAGAGAGAGAGAAAGAGAGAGAGAGAGAGACAGACAGACAGACAGACAGAGACAGACAGACAGACACAGAGAGAGAGGAAGGAAGGAAGGAAGGAAGGAAGGAAGGAAGGAAGGAAGGAAGGAAGGAAGGAAGGAAGGAAGGAAGGAAGGAAGGAAGGAAGGAAGGAAGGAAGGAAGGAAGGAAGGAAGGGACTTTTACATTGATCATTTTAAAAAGGTAGGTGATATGACCCCAAAGTTCATGGCCTTAAACATTGTATTCCACTGTCTATATTAAACCTAAAGAACCTTTGTTCAAACTTAGTATCATCTCTAAATATGAAATCAAAAACATAAAATTAAATTTGATGCTTCAGGATCTCACTAAATAGTTCTTGTTAAAGAACATGAAAATGTGTTTGGGACAGGTTACTCCTCTATGACACAAGAAAAAAGGTCGAACATCATTTTGATTTCTGCCTTTAATTCCCATAAATTCAGAAATTCTTGGAAGGGTGGTGGGAAAACAATCAGAAAACAGTGCACAGCAGAAGGAAAAACCAGTGGCGGAAAGGAAAGAGACGTGATTTAAAGCCCATAGAGAGACGTATTTTCACGAGGAGCAAGAACAGCTATTGCTTTACGTCTGGTTCAAGCTGGATGTAGGGAATTGTTGATGTTCTTGAACTAGTAAAACTGTAAAGCTCCTCAGAGACATTTCTTCTTGGAGGCAGAAGAAAACTGATTAGCCATTTAACCTGAGGTAGGTACAGAATGAGATTTTAAAAGGAATCAGGCATAAAGAGGCCTTATTCAAACAAATCTGCAATAGTCACCAGATTGTTGTTGCAACTCATCACATCCTTCCTGAAAATATGGAAGAAATACTCAGCTTTCCCTGGCCCATCATAAATCACTCAGGAGCTACCACTCCCTGGCTAAGTCTTCCAGTCCACTCCCTGCCTCTCCCGTTTCTTCCTTCATATTTTCCTCTCTCATATTTCTAGTCTGAGTTAAAGAGAATGAGATGAAAGTGGGAGCAAAAGTAAACCATGTTTGTCTCTGGTTATTCCTCTAAATGCCTAAGCAAATGTTGGAGAAGGCACCTCTGTCCGTTTGTGCTCACAATTTCAACATCATGCATTATAGTTAATAAGTGTCCACCAAAAAGATATATATCATTTTGACTTTATACATAAACAGAGAAGTCACACAAAACATGACTAAGTTTTATGATGTATCTAATATTCCTTTGTCAGGTTTCTCTTCTACTACCCTTTGCCAAGGCCTCCAGTTTCTTGAAATAAGTCTATTTCTTTGAACTGTCAGCAAACATATTTGCTTAAGTGTACATAATCAATATATATGAAGGCTAACTTTGAAGAATTATTTATTGGTCTTTTTACAATTGTGTGATCTAACTAAATTGTTCCTGTTCTTGACACCATAATTATCTAAGGCCTTCAGTAGAGTAAAGCCTTTGTAGGTTTGAAAACTACAGAGTAGTGTGGGCAAGATAGAGCATTCCTTCACAGTGAAGAACTCTGACAAGCATTCCTTCAACTATGTGATCAAGGTCATTATCAAGAGGGAGAGGATGTGTTTACAGAATGTATTCTTGATATATGATGAAAATAATTCTGTATCTGTACACTTTCTCCCAAATCCTTGTAGCCCAATCTAATCAGAACAAGCTAGGCAAATCCCAAAGAAGGAATATTCTACAAAACACCTAATCAGAACTACTTATAGTATCAAGATCACCAAAACCAAGCAAAGTCTCAGAAAGTGTGACAACCAAGGAAAGACTAAGAAACCAAGCAAGGTGGCATACACCTGGAATCTCAGCTCTCTGGGACCAGGGGCATGAGAGTCACAAGTTCTACCACAGCTTGAGCAACTTAATGAGACCCAGTCTCTAAATTAATTTAAAAAAAAAAACAACAGGGTAATAGAGGATTCAGCAGCATACATGCCTGCCTGGCAAGAAAAGGTCCTGAGTTTGGTCCCAGTATAAAAAAAAAAGAAAATTATTGGAATGTAGCTCAGCTCAAAGGCTTCAGGTTCAATCCTCAATGCCACCTAAAACGAAAGAAAAAGAAGAGAAGAATGGGAGTCAGGAAAAGAAAAGGGAAAAATAAAAAGAGATGGCACATAAATGTAATGTGGTACCTTGGATAAAATCTTAGAATAAAAAAGGAAAATTAGTAAAAAGAAAAGAAAACTTTAATAACAATATTTCACTATTGATAATAATATTAGTTAATTAATGGCAACAAGATGATATGCTAATGATGCAGGAGAGCAGGAGTATATAAGATGTCTGTGTACTATCTTAACAATGTTTACAAAAATCCTAAATTCTCCTAAAGACTGGTTTCATTTTTTTAAAATGAAATAAATGAAAGTATCTTATAAATCATGTTGCATTATTACATTGATTATGTTGCTAATAGTTAGAACTATGTTTTGGTGCCACCCTTGTAGTAGCTCAAAAATGGATTAGCACTGTAGTCACAAAGAATTTTTCTTGATTCAAAATTTTTATTCTTTTCTTTTCTTTCTTATTTTTTTAAACATATTTGCTACAGGATCTCACTATGCAGCTCAGACTCATAGTGATCTTCCTGTTTTCAGCCCCCCTCTCCCCTCCCCCGCCCCAGTGCTGGGATAACAGGCATGTAGTGCTGGAGACTGAACCCCAGTTCCTATGCTTGCCTAAGCAGGCTCTTAGTCCACTGAGCTATCTTGCTGGCCCTATATTTCTTTTCTTATCATTTTTATTTTTTTATTTTTTAAAGACAATGAAAAATAGTAAATAGGCAGAGAGCTGTACAAATTATATCCCATTGTGAAGCTGTTATTCCTCCCTAAGGACATCCTCATCAACACCCCAAAAGTAACACTATGAAAGGAAAGGATTATATCTCTGTGTTAATCATTTATCACACTGATTACATATTTCTTCAGCTTAAATAAATATCCTATAAATACAGAAAAAAAGAAAAATAGTAAATAAAAATATTAGAAATGAGACATTCTCACCAAACAAAATAACAGTAATTCAACAATAATATTGCATAAGGTTGTTTTCAAATTAGTTGTTTAGATTACCATATATAAGCATGCAAAATTGATTTTTAAAAAGTCATAAGATTTTAAATGAGAAGATAAAAATAATTTAAATATTAACTGCTCTTTCTAATATACCAACAGAAATCATTAGTACAATTATTCAAGATATGCTATATATGTACATAAGCATATCTTTTTCCCTTCCTTCCTTCTTTCTTTTGTCCTTTTCTGTATCCCAGTTCTTCCTTCCCTTTGAATAGATCCTTTCCTTTTCATAGAATCTATTATACCTTTCAGATTTTATTTACTCTGTCAGGTTCTTACACTGGTGAGACAATACAATGTTTACACATGTGGGTCTAATTTATTTCACTTACCAATACAGTCTCTAGTTGCATCCATTTATCTATACAAGCCTTGCATTTATCTTTTTTATAGCTGAATAATATTCCATTGTGTAAAAATACCACATCTTTTTACCCATTCCTCAGATGACGGGCATTTTGGTTGTTTAACAAATTGTGGTGCTGTACATATGAGTGCACATATATCATAGTGGTATGATGCTTTCAGTTCTTCTGGGAAAATATCCAGAAGAGGAGCAGCTGAGTTTAATATGACCTCTAATCCTATTTTTTGAGGCATCTCCACACTGATTTTCATAGTGGTTTTACCAGTCTACACCCCAACAACAGTGAAGAAGGCTTTCTCTTTTCCCCATAGCCCCTCCCACATGTGTTACTGGTTCTTGATTATAACCATTCTTTCTGGGGTGAGATGGAATATCAGTGTTGTTTTAATTTGTATTTCTTGAATGGCTTATTTTAAATTTTTACTATAATACTTGTTTTGATTCTTGAAAATCTTAAATTTTCACTATAACATTTTTTTATTCTTGAAAATCTTAAATTTTCAGATATATAACTTCTGAAGGTAGTTCCACTACATTAGGTGAATTTCAGAAGTTATTCAAGTTTCTTATCCTTTCTGCAAGTCATACTTTACTGCCCGTCTTGTACCAGGTACTAGTCTAAGTACAGATACAGGACACAAAGATAATCCCTCAAGGGACAGACCTCTCAAAGAGTAAAACTAGCATGAATAAACTAGCATTTGTTAAAGGGCTACAATAAAGAAAGAACTTTACCTGCTTTGTCTCATATATTCTTCATGGAAACCTACAAAGTCTTCATTTGCTGCCCAAGTATGAGCCATGTACTCCCCTGGCATCTGGTTCTTATTCCTATTCTAGTGCCTATCACACTGAAGAGCAAATACCCTCGCTCCACATCCCCTACTAGACTGTCAAGCCCTCATTCGCTATTGTCCCTCCAACAGAATGAAATATAAAATGTACCTGTTCATAATGGGTGGAGCAAATGAAGGAAATTTAGTCAATATGGATGGTTGCAAGTGATAAAAAATAAGTAGAAAGAAATGCATCAGTTCATGTACTCACAAAGACTAAAATGAACTTCAGTGCTCTGAATTCACATGGAGTTTGTTCTGCCTGAGTATCCATCCTGGGTCTTTCCACTTTCACCTCATTGTCTGGGATAAAGAGGATCTTAGATGAGTAGCATACATTCTGTCATCACTTAATAATGGAGAAATATTCTAATTAATGCGTCATTATGCAATTTCTCTATTGTGCAAACATCACAGGGTGCATTTATACAAATCCAGATGGTAATGATCAATCACCTGACATTGATATAATCAAGGAGAAAGGAAACATGAGATACATGAGGCTATTGTCAGCATAAGGTGTACTGTTTTGATTGTTTTTAAATTTTATGTATTTGGTAGGGTCTCTCTAAGCAGCTTGGACTCCTAGTGATCCTCCTGTTTCCAGCCTCCTCAGTGCTGGGTTACAGGCATGCTTCACCATGCCCAAACACAGTCGCTGGCTCAGCACACCCCGAGAGCAGGGCCAGCACGGAAGCATTTCCAGGGATTGAATCCCGGTCCCTGTACTTGCCCAAGCAGGCACTTAGTCTGCTGAGCTATCTCACTGACCCTAAGATATACTGTTTTAGAGTAGCATTCCTTTATGAATAGAATCAAAATCTAAAATGGTGATAAAAAGTACAGTACATTATATTAAACACATAAGCCAGTAGCATAGCTTTAATTGTCAAATATACATATTGTGTATGTTATACTTTTTAAATCCAGCAGCACAGTAGTTTATTTACACCAGCAGTGCCACGAATATGTGTAACATGCTGTACTTCAGTGTACCATGCTATGACTTTCCTAGGCCACAGGAATGTTTCAGCTCCATCACATTATTATGGGACCACCATCATACCTGTGGTCTGCCATCTGCTGAAACATCATTAAGCAACACATGCCTTTATTTAGGAGAGGTTACCACTTCTCTCAGCCTCTTCTCCTAGACACACACATCCATCTCCCTTCCTCCCTACAGGGAATGTTGTGCTCTGCTTTCTACTATGTGCTAAGCTCACCATGCAGGATTTGGCTCTATAAATCCAATTCATGTGAGACCCTAGGAAGTATGCTGTGCCTGCACATCTAAACTATGTTCACTAATCCAGCTTTTATTAGTATTGCAGCTGATTTTGATCTCCATCTGTCAACTCCTGTTGCCATCACTCACTGGGGTCCAAACCTGAATGGAGGAAAAAAAAATAGGAAGCTGTTCCTTGGCCCCTGAAGCTGTGCTAGGAGAACTGAGGCTCGGGCTGAATAAGCAACTTCAGGAATTGGGTGCTCAGACCCTGCCAGAGCACTCAGCTCTCCATCTTTACATTTTGCTCTTCTCTGTATGGCTTCCCTCTTTGAAGGGCTTCCATCAACGTGACAGCAGCTGCTAGTTTCAGATTTATAACTCCACGAGTGTAGTAACTATGGAAAGCAAGCTGCTTCTTCTTGATTCTTTCTATGAAAAACTTGAGATTTACTCTGTTTATAATTTAGATCCTGTGTCTATCCTGGACCAATTATAGAAACCAGAGCATCAGGATCAGTGATTAGTCAGCGCTGAGCCACACAAAGCCAAGGGTAGGGTCAGCACCTGTTAGAGTGGGGAAATGTGGTGCTCTTGTCAGAAGCAGAGCAAAGAGACCAGAAATCTACTGCAGCTATTTCCAACTTCTTTCTAAAAAACCCTAAGGGCACCCAGCTTTATGGGCCAGATTTGGAATTTAAAATTGCATGTGATGACCTGAAAAAACTAGTAACAGCAAGACATTATGAATGCAGATTATGGCATGTTGGGATTTAGGAAGTCATTTGCTGGATTTACTCTCAAGTTTTCTATCTCCTTGGGAAAGTCTTCAGTTTGAGTGTTTAAGATAATAGTTTGCTATAGTTTGGCCACATAAATAAATTCAAAGCATTGAACAGAATTTTCCCCACTGCTGTGAAAGCAATTTATACTTTAGTAAAATAATACTTTAATTTCACTGCAGTTATTTTCTGCATCTGAAGTTTGATGCTGCAGCAGGATGGACTCTCAGTATTTACCTCAGCAGAGGGATACAGTTCTTTTTTTTTATGTGTTTAGTACAGAGGATACAGGGTCTACGGGGTCTCACTATACAGATTAGACTCATAGTGATTCTCCTGTTTTCAGCCTCCCAAGGGCTGGGATTACAGGTGTGCACCACCATGCCCAGTGTCAGCTACCATCTCAGCATGCCCCAGGGGCCAGGACTGCATGGCATGCTGGAGATCAACCCCTGGCCACTACACTCTGCCTAAGCAGGTGCCTTAGTCTGCTGCGTTATCTGGCCTGCCTGGGATATAGTTCTTAAAGGTGGAAAAGTAGAGGTTTACAACTAGTAAGCCAGCCTGGAAGGTCAAATCCTTCATGTTACAGACAAGATTAAGCTAGCTATGCTTCCCTTCACTTAGCTATCATAATGGACATGGACAGGTGACCCCTGCCTTCTGTCACAGCATCCCTGCTGACAAAGGATAATTCTTGTCCTTTCTGGCCCAGGTCTCCTGAAACAAAACAGAGCCGTAGACCAGAGCCCTCGATCTAGCCTTTTATACCCAAACCTAATTTTGCATTTCTTACTCAGAAACCCTCAAGTTAAAAACAAAAAGGGGTAAATGAGAAGGGTGGAGAGCAGGCAGTTGCTCCTTCACTTCTACTCCTTGCTCTGCCAGGAGATGGCTGGGCTGCAAAGGCAATGTGAGCCCCAGAGACTAGGACAGGTTTGATTTTTCTAACTCTTGGGAAACTGCACTTGGAAAGGCAAAAATCAGAGTCATTATGTAAATATAATGTATAGAAAAGCTTAGTTAATGCATTTCAAATTTCAGCTTACTATTTAAATATTACATTAAATTGTTTTTTGCCCTAATAATAAATAAACAAATAAGGCCAGGGAGATAGCCCAGCAGCTTAAGCTCCTGCTTGGCAAGCACAAGGCCCTGAGTTCAATCCCCAGTACCAAAAATAAAAAATTTTTAAAAATGAAGGGGCCGGGGAGATGGCTCAGTGGAATAAACACTTCCCTGGCAAGTGCAAGGGCCTGAGTTCAATCCCTGGTTCTGAAAAAAAAAATTAAATTATATGTTTCTGATCTCAAAGCTTTATACTTTCCTTCACATCAGGATACCTTCCTAAAATAATTACTCTCATTAACCTCAAGAAAATGAAGCAGCTGAACAATTGTGAGAAATATTCTATAACTGAAATCTTTATTAAGTGTATTTTCACTGGTCCATTAAAACATACTATTTGTCTATATTAATAGGGTAAAGCGATGTTTCATTATGTGCACATGTTCCATAATGTTTAAGTCTGGTTATACATACTGATCTCTTCAAATATTTGTCATTTCTTTATAAACACTTCCAAAATAATTTCTTCCAGATTTCTGATATGGACAATATGTTACTGGTGCCTAAAATCACCCTGCTTTGCATTTGCACACCAGGACTTCTTGCTCCTACTTCTCTGTAACTAACCTTTCCCCAAGCCACTACTGTCCTGTCTCAGGAAAACCACCACCCTACTCTCTGTCCTTACATTAGATCAACTTTTTTGATATTCCATGTATGAGTGAGATAATGTAGTATTTATCCTTTTATGCCTTGCTAATTATACTTTGCATAAGGATCTTTAGTTCTATCCAAGTTTTCATATATGATAGAACTGCATTCTTTTGGTTGATGAATGATCTTTTTTTGTGTATGTGTGGCTGATTCAGCCCACACTGGGGGCAAGGCTGATGTGGGATATGGTGTGGGGAATTGACTGTGGTCCCTGCACTTGCTTAAGCAGGAGTTTAGACTGCTGAGCTACCTTCCTGGACCCTCCTATTATTAAGATGAGTCACATTATCTTTTTCCAGCCATCAATTGACAGACATATAGGTTGATTCTACTTCTTTGCCACTGCAGATAGTGCTGTAATGAACATGGAAACATCAATGTCTTTTTGACATGCTGATTTCATTTGCTTAGGATGTGTACCCTGTGGTGGAATTCTGGATGACATAGTCACTTTACTTTCAATTTTTTTTTGGAATCTTTATACTATTTTCCGTAATTTACATTCTCACAAGGAATGCAAGGGTTGTCTTTCCACCCTATCCTCACAAGCACTTATTAACCATAGTCTTTTCACCCATTCTTCCTGTCATGAGGCAATTGTGGTTTTGATTTGCATTTCCTTATGATTAGCAACATTGAACTTTTTTTAAGATACCTTTCTCCATCTGAATGTCTTCCTTGAGAAACGCTTATTTAGGTCTACTGCCTATATGTAATTGGGTAGCTTAAAAAGTGACAGAGACTCTTATAAAGGTTCTAGAAATATTTTGGAAGAGAACTAGTAGATTTTTTTATCTATACACTACTTTATAACCGACTGTAAGAAACACTACTGCTAAATAACTATTCTGGCAACACTGCAGTGTTTTTCTGGACCACCTTAGCTCAATTTAACAGACATTACCTAAGAGAAACGATCATGTTTGCAAAGCTGCAGTAATCATCCGTTCTTTGCTGGTTTTCACCTTGATTCCTAATATGTGTTAGACACTCTAATTGATGAATTTCATATAAAAAGTATATATTTTAAAAGGAGAACTACTGTAAGACAAGAAGAGGAGGGCTGGGGAGATGGCTCAGTGGAATAAGCACTTCCCTGGCAAGCTCAAGGGCCTGAGTTCAATCCCCAGTTCCGCCGCAACATCTCGTATGCCGTCCAAAAAAAAAAAAAAAAAAAGACAAGAAGAGGAGGTGAAGGAAGGCAGTAGGGAGGGAGACATAATCAAAGTATATTACGTGCACTGAAACTCAGCATTTTATAAAATTAATAGGTACTAATAACACACGAGAAAATGGACTATACTTTAAGTTCAAAATATTAAGGCAGGTTTATAGAAAAATAGGGTACTTTTTCTGAAACAACTCTATGCTCTTCTCTACTTGGTCAGTGAAAACCTAAATTCATTAATTCAAGTTAAACCCATTTAATTTTGTGCTTTTCAGTTAAATCAGAGTAAATGCCTCATAGAATTCTTCCCCCTGTCCTCCGACTTAAATTCCAGTTTCACTAGTGTCATGGTATCAGAGCAAAGTACCTGTTCCTTCACCCACACCAGTTTCTGGTCAGATGTAGTGCCCTGGACCTGGCTCATGTAAGCTTCATGTGCTCACATCTGCTGAGAACACCTACCTGTCTGGGCTTCTTCCTAGTGTTGGTCCCTTATTACAGATCAAATTCTATCCACAACTGGGTGCTCTCAGTGTCACATTGTGCTTGTGCAAGACTTGGCTCCTCCAAACACTGTGTGTGAGCATTCTTGATAAAAGGATCTGTCTGAGGGCTTTCTCCTGGCAACACTGTGCTCCATGGATAAAGACTGTGGAACCTGGGGGTAACCACAAAGAAAGTCAGGCACATGTCTCCTTAATTCTAAAATCCCCAGCCCCAGGCTTTAGACTATCATGGGATAGGTATAGGAAAGTGCAGAGACCTCAAGCAGTATCTGATATGCTGCCTTCCTTTCCAAATTTGTCTGCATCACAAGAACATTATCAAGTCTTGGGAAAGGAAAGTACTCTCTTATATTAGCATTTATTCTTGTCAATATTTCAGTGTGTTCTTTCATCTATATCTACCATGCAATTTAAACTCAAAATCTGTGAACAAGTAGTTTGTTTTGAATGGTTCTACCTGCTCCTCTTCCTCTGAAACTGTGGGTTCAGGCTGCCTAACATAAAGACAAAGACCATCTAGATAGAAAAATGAAAGACTAAAAGTGAAAACACAATGGTTACTATCAACATTTTCTGCACAATGTAACTTGAACCAAGTTGAATTTTTCTATTTGAGATATTAAGTTCAGGGCCACACGAGTATAGAAAGCAGATGGGAAAACAGCTTTCTTCAATCAAATACTCTATAAGTATTTACTTTCAGAATAACTTAACCAACTTATCCTTGGTCATTATACAACAGTCTTTAGGCTGTTCTATGAAAATGCAAGCAACCAATTCAAAAAACCTATGCAGACTCCTTTGGCTAAACCCTTCAGTACATATTAATATGATGATTAATTTGATGTATCAACTCGAGTAGGCTAAATGATAACCAGATATCTAGTAAAAACATTACTTCTGGGTATGCCTGTAAGGGTGTTTCCAGAACAGATTGGCATTTGAATTATAAAATTGAGTAAAGCAGGTGGCCCTACTCAATGTGAGTAGACTTCACACAAATCATCAGTGTTCCCAAAAAGAACAAAGAGTGGAGAAAAGTTATACTCACCGTCTCTGACAGAGCTAAAAAGTATAATTCCTGTCCCTCGACATTAGCATTTCTAGCTGTCGCATCTTTGGACTCAGATTGACACACCTCAGGCCTTCAAACACAGACTAAATTATACCACTGTCTTTTCTTTCTCCTCCAGCATTCATACAGCAGAGTATGGGACATCTTAGCCATCATAACTGTGTCAGCTGATTTCAGTCAGTCTATCCAAAGCATAGCAGGATACAAAGCCAACACACAAAAATAAATAGCATTCCTGTACGCCAATAATAAACTCACCAGAAAGAGATTATGGAGACAATATCTTTCACAGGAGCATCAATAAAAGAGAAATACTTAGGAATTAACCTAGTGAAGAAAAAGAAAACTAAATTACTTTGAAAACTACAATAATCTGGAAAAGGATAATAAAGAGCACGTCAGAAAATGGAAAGTCAGGGCCTGGGAAGATAGTTCAGTAGAATAAGCACTTGCTTGGCAAGCATGGGGTCTTGAATTCAATCCCCAGCACCACAAAAAAAAAAGAAAATGGAAAGTTATTCCCTGCTCCTGGGTAGGTATAATCAGTATAGTCAAAAATAACCATATTTAACTGATTATATAGATTTAGTGCAATGCCAATCAAAATACCAATCATGTTCCTCACAGAATTAGAGAAAACAATCCTAAAATATATATGGATCCAGAGGTGATGTAGGATGTCAAAGGCAATTCTTGGCAATCAGAGTGAGGTAGGAGGAATAACAATTCTAGTCTTCACATCACACTGCAGGGGCACAGGGATTAAAAAGAGCAAGGTGCTGGCAGAAATCAAAATAAGGACAGGCACTGAGTCAGTAAAACAGATTGGAGGATACAGAAACAACTCCAAGCACACTCAGCTTTCTGACCTTCTACAAACAGGCCAACAAATTACACTGGAGGAAAGATCACCTGTTTAACAAATGGTAAGGAAAACTGGTCGTGCACATACAGACAATTCTAGACCCCTGTCCTTCACCATGTATTAAAGTAAAATTAAAGCAATTCAAAGATCCCAACATTAAACAGAAATAATGTGCTCAAAGATAAAAGTCATAGAACTTTTGAATACTTAGGTATAAGCAAGGACTTTCTGAACTTGATACCAGTTGCAAAAGAGAGAACAGCAACAATCAATAAATGGGATCATATTGAATTCAAAAGCTTCTGCACAGCACAAGAAACAACCAACACAGTGAAGAGATAACCTATAGAAGGGGAAAAAATGACTTCTAGCTACTCCTCAAAGAGGAGTAATATCTAAACATGTAAAATATCTGATGTCTAGAATGTGTAGAAACTTTAAAAAAAAAGTCTCTCCCAAATAAAAAGATTAATGAAAACATTGACAACTGAAATGGCAAATATTTCTCAGAAGAAGAGATAAAACTGGCCAATAAATACTGGAAAAAATGTTCAATATCTGTGGCCGTTAGAGAAATGCAAATTAAAACAACACATAGAATCTTTGTCATGGAGAAATCAGACAGCAACAAATACTAGTTAGGCTGTGAGGAAAAAGACACTCTTCTTCAATGTTGTTCCAGAGATACAGGGCTACAACCATGATGTAAATTGCTATGGTGATTTCTTGAAATCTAAAATAAGACCCTGCCTGCTGAGCCGGCCCCGCCCCCGGGGCATCCTGAGACAAACTGAGATGGGGCTTGGTGGCACACACTTGTAATGCCAGCATGGGAGGCCAACCACAGGAGAATAACTAGCAGTCTGATCTGTGTAGTGAGACCCTGTAAACCCTGTACTAAACACAAGAATAGTAAGAATAAGAATAATAAATAAAAAAAGGAATTCCCAGCTATTCCCTTCATAAATGCATTATGGAAAGAGTCAAAGACAACATATTCCAGTAACACATGTGTACGTGTGGCTGCAGCAGGACAGTCACAACCGCTGACCCTTGGAAGGGGCCTGTGTGTCTACGAACACATGAGTAGATAAAGGTAATGTGGTGCTTCTACACAACAAAGTACTACTGTGCTATAAAGAAGGATGAACTTGAGTTATTTGTAGGAAAATGCATGTACCTTGAGACCATAATTTTAAGTAGAGTAAATTAAACACAAGTTTAAATATCACACTGTTTTTCTTATATGAAAAAAACCCAAAATATAAATAAATAAATAAATAGCAAAATAAAAGATAGATAGGAGGAAAAAAGAGATGGAGGGAAGGTAGGGGGAAAATGTAGTTGAGAAGAAAGGGAGGGGGAAAAGACATAAAAGAATTTAGATGTGTTATGTCCTTGTTCCCACTCCATGGAATGAGTACAGTAACTATGTGTTTAAAACACATACTAATAAAAATTAAAAATAAAAAGATTTTTTAAAATAAATAAAATGAAACTTGTCCAACCTCTATGGAAATCAGATTCCTCAAAAATCTAGGATGACAGGTCCCATTTGACCCAGCTATTCACTTTCTCCATATTTTTCCAGAAGAGCTGAAAGCATCATACCACAACAACACATGCGTACACATTTAGAGCAGTACAATTTGTCATAGCTAAATCCTAGAAACAATCCCCTTGTCCATCAACAAAAGAATGGATTAAAAAAAAGATGTAGTATTTTACACAATGGAGTATTACTCAACTATAAAAAAAGAAAAATTTAAGATTTTTACAGGCAAAAGGATGCAGCTAGGCACCATACTCATAAATAAATTAAATCAGACCCACACGTGCAAACATCATATTGTCTCACTAGTGTAAGAGACTGAACGAATAAATAAAATCTGAGAGCTACAATAGATATTGTGAAAGAGAAAGAATCTATCCCAAGGGAAGGGAGAACTGGAATGACGAAAGGGACAAAGAAAAGAAAGAAGGAAGGGAAAAGATATATTTATGTATATATACAGGATAACTTGTATAGTTGTACTGCTGATTTCTGCTGGTCTATTGAAACCAGTTAATGCTTAAATATTTTTTCTTCCTTTTTTAAATGTTTTAGAACTTTTTGGACCAATTTTGTGTGCTTATATCTGGTAATCTAAAGAACCAATTTGAAGACAATGTTATGCAACATAACAACCATTGTTGAATTCCTATTATTTTGTTTAGTGAAATTTTGTATTGTTTCTAATTTAGTTGCCATTTTTTATTCTCTTTAAAAAAATTTAAAAATTAAAAAGCAAAGTCTTAATAGTTTTCAGTCCTCAGACTGGCTTTGTATCTGTTTCTTCTATTAATAAACTCTTCTTTTGTTTTGCACTCTCAACAAAAAGTTGGATTTCTCTCTGGTGGATTATTTTTCAACACTTATATAATCTTATTCCTGACGTTTCTGCATTAAGCCTGCCTCACTTTTTAAGTATTTGCTTTCTTGAAGATTTTTCTATTTATTTCACTGAATTACTGTCAAGAAAACAAAATGGTTCTTATTCTGAATCACAAATATTTTGTGGGCGGCGGCGCGCAAGGTGAGCTGCGGACGCCGGCCCGCTTCC
>NW_004524807.1:3679229-3702576 GCF_000260255.1 Octodon degus
TCGAAGACTGCATGAAAAAGCAGCCTTCCCTGCCACTCTCTGAAGATGCACACCCCTCCATCGCCAAGATCAACTCAGTGATGTGTGAAGTAAACAAGACCAGAGGTGTCGTGGTGGCGCTGCTGATGGGCGTGGACAGCAGGGAGACTTGCAGGCATCTGTCCTGCGTGCTCTCAGGGCTGCTTGCTGACCTCGATGCTCTAGATGTGTGTGGCCACACAGAGATCAGAAACTACCGGAGGGAGGTGGTAGAAGACATCAACAAGTTACTGAAGTATTTGGATTTAGAAGAGGAAGCCGATACAACTCACGCATTTGACCTGAGGCAGAACCATTCCATTTTGAAAATAGAAAAGGTCCTCAAGAGGATGAGAGAAATAAAAAAGGAATTTCTCCAAGCCCAAAACCCTCCCGAATTGTATCTGAGCTCCAAGACAGAGCTGCAGGCTTTGATCGGCCAGCTGGATGAGGTGAGCCTGGAAAGAAACCCCTGCATACAGGAGGCCAGGAGAAGGGCTGTCATTGAGGTGCAGACCCTGATCACACACGTGGACCTGAGGGAGGCCCTGGAGAAGAGGAAGCAGCCTAAATGTGATTTATATGTGCATATTCCAATCTCAGTATTGATGACCTGTGAGGAGCACCCGTCCCATAAGGCGGTCTGGGAGGTTCTGGGAAACCTATCGGAGATCCAGGGAGAAGTCCTCTCCTTCGACGGCAATCGGACTGACAAGAACTACATCCGGCTGGAGGAGCTGCTGACCAAGCAGCTGCTGGCCCTGGACACCGTAGACCCGCAGGGCGAGGAGAGGTGTAAGGCTGCCCGGAAACAGGCCGTGAAGCTGGCCCAGAACATCCTCAGCTATCTCGACCTGAAATCTGACGAGTGGGAGTACTGAAGGGCCGGCGGGCTGGCGGCCTTCTCAGTCATTCTGCACTTGGTTATCCTGCGCATCGTGCAGCGCTCTCAGCTCATGGAGCCTAAATGTAATTTATATGTGCATATTCCAATCTCAGTATTGACGACTTAAGCAAATTATATTCCGGATCTCTGCTGCTTTTGATGTTGTGAAACAAATATTATTACAGCTCATTAACCTTTCCATTTGGATCATCCATGTGATGTGTGATTTGTTTGGTTTATTTCTTGTGTTTTGCTTGTGAGATTTTAATCAGAACATGAAATAGAGGCAGCAAAAAAAAAAATAAAATAAAACAAATATTTTGAATGTTTTCTGTATTAGCCAACGATGTGCTGATACTGACTGACTAATTTTAACAGATATTTATTTCAATTAACCCACTACTAAGGATTTACTGATGATCAATATGAAGTCAGATGTTTAAACCAAATACAACTCAGCAGCATCAGTGTTTTTGTTTGTTTCAGATACTATTTATTATTTCTCCAGAAATCTTGATATATCTTGCCAGTTGTAAGACATAAACAAATCATTTTTATATTTAGTCTTTTAATTAAATAGGAAATCAAAAATTATAAATCAGATAGCAAACAGCACCTTAATCTTATGCTGGCTATATATATATATTAGTTATATATATTAGCTAATATACATATATTAGCTATAATAATTGTTTTAAAAATTCCAATTGAATGTACATTTTCATTTTTGAGGAAGTAATGCATATCTCTTGAAAAATCCAAACACAATAAAAATGTAGTCAGGCCAGCCAGATAGCTCAGCTGATTAAAGCACCTGATTAGGCAGATCCAGGGGCGAGGGTTTGATCCCCCGCATGCCATGCTGGCAGCATGCTGAGACGACAATTGAGACTGGTCATGGTGGTGTGCACCTGCAATCCCAGCACTTGGGAGGCTGAAAACAGAATCACTATGAGTCCAATTTGTGTAGTGAAACCCTGTAGACCCTGTACTAAATACATGCAAAAGTAGTAAAAATTCTTGAATCTTTTTCTCTAGACTATTGTTAATCATTTTTATGTATGCTGTTTTCCTATACATACTTTAATTTGTCCTCTATTGTATTTACATTAGGTACAACTGTAGTGTTTTTGCAAAGGGAGACACTTTCAATTCATGTATTTTGATCATTTTAATAATGTATTTATTTGCTTTATTACTTAGGGTCAGTATAGTTTTCATTGGTAATATTTATGACTTTTATTTTTATCTGCAAGTAAAGATTGTTAGATCATCTTGAATTTTCTTGAAAAACTAAAATTAGGGGACTATGGATTGAGCAAAATGTAGAGCTAGTTATTAAGACTGGATGGAAGGAATGTAAAAGAAGTCAGGACTTCTGAGTGTCATGTTTGAGGATCATGCTTAAAATTGATTTATTTATGAATATTTTTTCATGTCTACCATTGGCATATTATAGGTATTGGGGAATAATGAACTAAATTCAGTATAACTGAATCTAAGCAGTGCTCTAAGAATGTTAGTATATGACAAGACGCTGGTAAATATATGATGAAATAAAAATGGCTTGGGAAAATACAATGGCATTAATAGTAGACTTTTTTTAGCCAAATTGTGAATTGCTTTACAGGTGTAGGATGTTAAATGAATCATCTGAAGTGCTAAGGTATATTTAGAGTGAAAGGGAAATCTGTTAGAGAGCTCTATCACCCTTCGAACTCTTAGGCTGATAGATACCATCTTTGTGTTTGGCAGCAGTATTATTGTTCTTCTTTTTTAGTGTTTGTAGACTGTGATTTTGGCAGTTCCCAAGGGGAATAGAATTTACTGAGGCAGTTTGTATTCTTAACATGCAATAATTTATTATGTCAGAAGCAGCTTTGAAATGCCAGAAGAAAATATTTCCTCTTTCTCTGCCTTTCTTCCTTCTCAACAGCCATAAACAATGCAAGTTCTATACACAAACTATGCAATTATTTATTTTTAATGTTCAATGGCATAGCTTTAAAAGTCAAACATAGGGCCAAAATGTAAAAATTTTATTTATTTACGTTTCTTTGAATCCAAGGAATGTGGGAGGATGGCCCTGACCTAACTGTAAAGAATGGGAGAGACAGCAGCCCTGCTAGTACTACTGGGCCACCGCTCTTCCCAGAGGGGTCTTCCATAGTAGAGAAAGAAACTCTGTCTCAAACTCTATCATGAAATTAATTAGGAAGTAAATTAGTACAAAATAAATGAATAAGAACTTAGCACTGAGTATGGCCCCATGGTGGAGTGCTTCTTCAGCAAGTACAAGGCTCTGGATTCCAAGAACTTTGTATATACTGTATGTCTTCCTTGGCATAATTTATGAGTTAGAATTGCTCATATACATTTGGAAAAGCATAGATACTCCTTTCCAGGACTCCAGACTGCTATTGTAAGATATTTATGTATCTGAGAATAAATATTGTACTATAGCTTTATTTTAACATTTTTCTTCTAAGTTTTAGTCTCTACTTCAGAGACTAAATATATAATATATAAATACATATATTTATGTATTATTAAATATTAATAATTATATATAAATTTAGAAGTAAAACTTTTGCTTGGAATCTTTTTGTGTTCTTTAAAATGTTGGTTCTGTTTAAACACTAAGGATATCTCAAGGTATACAAGAGTTAGTGCTTTTATTTGAACTAATAGCACAGCCAGACCTCCCTAGACATGCTGGTTCTAGAGTTCTCCCTACTTTCTTCATCCATCACATAAGAAAAAACAAAAAGGAAAATAAAGAGTGGAAGAACATTTAGTATAGGACTTAAATGACTCCCAAGTTTTGTTTGGCTAAGGCTATAGAGTGTATACATATGCACATATGTGTTTATATATGTATGAATATACATAACACATTTCATGTATGTATATATTATATGTTAATGTTGGAATCCATATAAATAATATATGAAATTCAAGCTATAATACAGAGCTATACAAAAAAATACACTTTAAAATATTTTTATACATAATAAAATAGAATATATTTTATATATGTATTTTTATATACGTATATTTATAAAGTTTAATATAGTAGTATAGCAATTCTATAGCCCAAAGAAAACAGATTCTTGGCTGATATCATGTTGTGTGTAAACACACTGCCTTGAAGAGGTAATTTTTTTCTGAAGTATTTAAATCGATTCCTGAGAGGGTGAATGGTTTAGTGACCAAATTTCTTCCCAGCAAGAGGTCACACTCCCTTCCTGCTCTGCCCACACCTCCTCGCATTAGTATTCTCTATGAATCTGGGCCTTGGGGGTAGGTGGGTGGCAATGGGCTTAATTGTTTGGTGACAGAAGGCGCTATAAAACTGAGGGAGGTCCCTTGGCGCAGGAGAGCGAAGGGAAGAGAAAATAAGAAGCCTGTGCTTTAGGCTATTTATTAACCTCG
The DNA here is from genome assembly GCF_000260255.1 of Octodon degus. Taxonomy (NCBI): domain Eukaryota; kingdom Metazoa; phylum Chordata; class Mammalia; order Rodentia; family Octodontidae; genus Octodon; species Octodon degus. The sequence goes on from NW_004524807.1 coordinate 3,683,569, forward strand.
CCTTTCTGTGGAAAAGATTCTTTACCCTGTCATTGGGCATGGAACTGGCAGCTGGAGCGTTGTCTCTGACCCCTGAAAACCAGGCAAACGAGGCTGCTGAAGGATGGATGGGGTGGGCTGCGTTCCAGCTGCCTGCCTCATGCCCTGAATAAAAGTCACAAAGAGACTCATATGCGCCGCTGAGCAGGACTGCAGTTAGAAGTCAGAAAGCTTTTAACTGCTGGTTTATTCGCTGTTTCCAAAGGACTCATTGTTAAGCAGCAAAAGGGCCGTGGTGATGGAAATTATTACCATTTGAAGATTGCCTGTGAGACTGCTTGCAAGGATGTTGGGGAGTTTTCTTTCAGAGGTACGGTCCTTAATGAAGGGCTGAGTTTGAAACTCACCAGTACTTCTGCTTCCTTCTGATGGCTCTGTGGCTGTGGGATTGCAGAGTTACAGCTCAAGTTCCAGGGCATCACTGCAGGGCTGGGAGTTCTGCAGGGCCCTTGCAGCATGGGTCAGCACACTGTAGGTGCGGCCTGGCACCATTATCCTGCATTAAACCGCAACCTCTCGAATATTCCTGTGCCTAAAAGGGATATAATGGACTGCCTTTAAGGTTGCTAACGTATTCAATAATGGGCAATAGGTGCCAAGTGCATTATAGGCACTTGTTATGTGTCATTATAGTGACATAGGACAGGAAGACATAAGAGAAGGTAGGGAAACGTGAACCGGATGATGACAAATGCAGAAGATGTAATTAGACAGGAGTGATGAGAACGTCTATGAAGAGGCGGGAGGGAGAGTGTGACTTACAAACTGGAAACGATTTAGCTGTGGCCCTGGGCCCAACTGGGGTGGGTGGGCCCAGTGAAGAACTGAGGTCCAGAGAAGCAGCTTGTGTGATCAGCTGAGAGCTCTGATCTAAGCAGGCATTAAATATCGTACGAACACAAGCGGCGCTTTGGAAAGATTTTGCGCGGTGTAAAACTAATGCCACAGCCCTAAGCGGAAGGTACACTTATTATCTGCATTTTTAGGTAGGCAGTGGAGGTTAGAAGCTTTCAAAGAAATGACATATATATTTACAGTGGGAATACAGTAATAACTAATGGTGATCAAAATAACACATTATTTTATGATTTAGTCATCCAAACAAATCAGATTGTTTTCATTTTCCCATATTCCTACTTGGTTCTGTTTTTTTTCTTTCAAGGGGGTGGAGAAATTCTTATAAATATTTGAGATAATTTCTGTCAGTGTTTGAAACAGTGCGTGGCGTATATAATAATTACTACATGTTAGTTATTATTTTTATTTTAATACAGACCAATAATTCATAGAGTAGAAGAGACACTCTATGTTAACAGACAGTTTAAGTGAGCCATCACAGCAGTAAATTTTGTGAACTCAGTTTTCACTCACAACTTGCAATGTTTCATGCATAAGGCACAAAGAAAACTCCCAGTCTTTTCCAGAACAGAATGAGATATGAGCAGTACCCAAGCAATCTGCTATTTCAAGTTAAATTCCTTAAAGAAATTTGCTCTTAATAACCTGAAAATTGCAAGAGAAAGCACAAAATAAGGAGTTAATTACAAAAATTATGTTCTACTTAACAGATAGTCCATGGTTGAGATTTGTTGTTGACTTACAATGTAGATATAATTTTTATATTTTTTCCTAGAAAATGGATTTATTTTTTGATTGTTATACTCCTGACAGTTTCACCTCGTGTGGATAAATACCTGAGATTTTCATATGTTCCAGGAGCCAGTCAGGCACTTTATGTCAGAAGTTCTCATTTTTAAGCTGTCCTGATGTTTGTAAATTAGCATGTTGAATATGTTACTCACTTCGTAATAATTTAGTTCTGGACTAGTAAAACTGTGAGCTCTTCTCTAAGTGCTAACCTTGAATTACTTTTCTAGTCTTTCTGTTCATGTCTAATGTTTTAGTGGTTGCTATCACATGGGTAGACTGCAGAGGTCTAAGCTGGTGCATAAGCAAGACTAACCTTTGACATGAAAGAAAATTTAGAGGGAAGAGAAATTTCTTTGCTTTTCATTTTCAAGGTCATGTCTTATGAACTTATCAAGAACATGAGTTACGTTTTTCACACCTTTGTGTCCTTTGGGACATAGACATTCAAGGAAATCCACAGACACAAAGACTTCTCTGTGCTGGGGAAAGTAATAAAAAGAAGAAATGGGAATTGAAAATAAAACTCCCTTGTGCTTTCTTTGTATAAGTCAATAAGCTTTGTGAGCTATGGGGTCTTCTCAGATCTCCTTGAAGGCATTTTTGGAGCTATTACATTGACTGGACTTGCCTTAGATCCTTTCTGGGGAGATGGGAGGGGAAAGGCTCATTTATGATGCAATCTAGTAAAGGGGTTACAGCTCTGCCGAGAGGATGTCTTTTCCAGCTCCAGGCAGTAAGTAGTACAGAACAGTATTTGGTAAATAGATCTGGGTTTTATACCTTACTTGAAAGTTTATGAAGATATGAGGCACTGGTAAAAATTATTACTGTGTAAATGCTCAAGGGCTTTAGGTTGCTTTAGATTCCATCCTTCCCTCCTCTCCTCCTCCTGTTTCTCTTGTTTCCTTTCTTCTTTTCTTTCCCTCTGCTGTCTCTTACCTCTTTCCCCTTCCCTTTCTTTTTTCCTTTTTTTCTTAATCTTTTCTCTTCTACCTTCCCTCACTCTCTTTTTCTCCTTCTCTCTTGCCCTCTTTCTCCCTTCCTGTTTCCTTCCTTTCTCTCTCTTTTTATTCCTTCCTTTCTCTCTGCATCTCTTCTTTTCTTCTTTTAAACCATATTTTCCCTTATCCCCCCATTTCCTTCCTCCTCCCTTCCTTCTTCTGTCCTTCCTGCCTTTCTTCTTACCTCCTCTTCCTTCCTTCATCTTCCCTTTCCTTCTTTCCCCTTTCATCCTTCTTTCTTTTCTACCTGCCTTCCTTCCCCTTCCTTCTTGATATTATAAAAGAAGAATTTCATAAGATCCCATAATAGGTAATTTTGTTCTTGAGGCACAGAGTTTTCAAGGTTTTCTGAAAAAAAAAACTCAAACAATGAAGACATTTAAATATAGGAAACCTTTAATTTTTTGTTACTGCTCTTAGTTCACTGGGGACATACTGAAGCATTACTTTTTTTTAAGTAATCAGGCATTATTAGCATTCATCTCACTGATATTTTATTTATTTTATGTATGATTAATTTTATTTTTTATCCATGTTAATGAGAAAAAAATAGGAATGAAACAGTTTCAAAACAGGTTAGTAGGACAGTTATAATAATGAATATATTGCATATTGTCTTCGTAGTAGTTATTTAGAGGACAAGATGCAGGCATGATATCTTGTCTAAACAATATTATTACAAACCTTTCTTTTCACTGAACTAAGAGAAAATGGCTATGTATGTATCCTATTTTGTATATACATTTTTTCACTACAAAATGTTCTTTTATTTATATCACCCTTTTTTGTTTTGCTTTGAGAGATGGGTGTTCCATTGTTGTTAGAGAAGCTGTATTTGGAGAACTCTTTAAAGTACCTTTTCATACTTGATGCCAGTTTAAATATTGTAGGTATCTGAGCTCAGCAAAATAACCCCATATAGTCCAATAGTCCATAATAGAAGTGGGTTATCAGCAGAACTGGCAATTGTCTGAAGTTGTTGACTTGAGCCTTTTACAGCTCAGCATGTTAATATATCTCTACTTCTTATACTTTGGATTTCACTCATATTTTAAGCAAAGACTTTTACCTACAGTTGTTATATAAAATGAATTATTTTATTGCTCTTTCTTGCACTTTTCCTTCCTTCTCTCTTATCCTTACCTTTTTTCCATCTGTATTTTCCCTTATCACTCAATAGTTACAGTTCATCCAGAGCATACACATAGAACAAACTTACATGACAATGGTTTGGACTATTGTGATTTGCTACTTGGTAACAGTTTTTAATGCTTCACCTCATTTCATCTTAGTACTGATGTTGGACAGATGTAGGCACTAGTTATTGCTACCATGCTCAGATGCACAGGGAAAATTTGTACCTTTGATTTTCTCCCATATGATGGGTCATCTTGAGTAGCCAAAAAAAAGAAAGAAACTTCATGATGTTTCTTTCTTGTTTTAGTCACTTTGTAATTTCTTAGTGTCTTTCAAATTTAATTTTTGGTAGCCCAAATTTTTATCCTATTTGATTCCTTTTGCACACACACACCCCAAATTAATGCAGTCATGGAGATTGAACACATAGTCTCCACTTGGAATTGCATTCCTAGCCCTATTTATTTTTATTTTAACACAGAGCCTCAGTAAATTGCAAGGTTGCTTGGAATCCTCTTACTTCAGCCTCCTAGCGTGTTAATGGGATTACACCCAGCTACCATGTTTTTCTTTAAGATTTGCATCTTAGGCTGTATTTATGGTGATGGGAACTGGGGCTCTGTGCCATGGTCTGGAGTGGTGTGTATGCATCATACCACACTCATCCTGTTCCTGGACATTCTACCAATGTTTCTTATACAGCCTCTGATTGTTAAATATGGAGATTTCCTTCTCTTCTCTTCTCTTAGTTTCTCTATTAGTCATGATTTTCCACAGAAGCTGAATGAATAAGTTGCATTTGCATTAGTTTAATTTGGGTATTAATTCTAGAGGTCTTTTGGTTGAATTTCTGGAGACTTCTTTGTTAAGAATCATATTTAGAAATAATGAAAATGTGACTTCTTCCTTTCATATGTACATTCATTGTATTCTTCCACTTGCTTGTTTACTCTGGATTATATTGGATTGAGTTGAAGAAGAGTAGAAGTACAGGCCATCCTTGCCTTATTACTGATATTAGAGAGAAAGCTTTCAGTTTCTCCTTCTTTAATAAGATCTGGCCATTGGTTTGTCAAAAACAGCTTTTATCAGATTCAAATAAAGTCCCTCTACATCATTTCTTTTCAGAGTATTTACCATGAGTGGATGATGAGTTTTGTCAAAGGCTTTTTCTGTATCAGTTGGGATGATTTTATGATTTTTTTCCTCCATTCATGTGATGTATTACTTTTATTGATTTACATATATTGAACCACCCCTGTATCTCTTAGATGAACTCAACTTCACAATGATATAGATCTTTTTGATGATTTGTTATATCCTGTTTTCCAGTATCTTTTTGAGAATTTTCAAATTAATGTTTATTAGAGATTGGATGAAGTTTTTTGTTGTTGTTAGGTCCTTTTTGTGTTTTAGAATCAGAGCAATACTACTTTTGGAAGTATTCTATCCCTTTCAGTTTCGTTAAAGAATTTGAGCAGTGTTACCATTAGACCTTTCCTAAAGTTCTTGAGTTTGGGAATAACTTCATTAAGATCTGGATAGATGATGATGATGATTAATTCTTTAACCTCGTTTCATTATATTAGATTAGCCAGGGGCTTTGTGTCTTCTTGTTTCAGCTTCAGTGGTTCACACATATGTACCCATTTCCTCTGAATTATTCATTTTCTTAGTGTCTATCAAACAGTTATGAGTAATTTTCTGGATTTCAGCATGGTCCCTTGTGACTTCACTTTGTTTCATTTCTTTTTTGTTCTATTTGTTTGGTGTCTTTTCCTTTTTTAAAAGGCTGGCTAAAATTTTATCTATGTTGATTGTTTTAAACAACCAGCTCTTGGATTCATTGATTCTTTGTACATATTAGTCTCTATTTTATTAATTTCTGTTCTGATTTTATGATTTCCTTCCTTATACCAACTTTGGATTCTGATTGTGCTTGTTTTTATCTATCCTTAAAATACATCATTCGGTCATATATTGGAGATCAGATTTTTCTGATATAGGCATTCACAGTTACAAACTTCCCTCTGAGGGCTGCTTTTAAGGGGCTCCATAAAGTTCCAGTATGTTCTACTCGAATTTTTGCTTGACTCAAGGAACTGTCCAATTTCTTCTGCAACCCATTGATTATTCAAGGGAGTATAACATTTTCTATGTTTTCATAAATTCTGTGGCTTTTTCTCCATTTACTTTTAATTTTATTACACTGTGATCTAACAATATCCATGGAAAATTTTTATTGTTTTGACTTGATTAAGCATGCTTTACTTACTAGCATGTGGCCTGTTTTAGAAAAAGTCCCATGTTCTACTGACAAAATAATATATTGAACATTGTAAATATCTATTGATTTCATTTGTTTGAAGGTTTGGTTCAACTCGGAGATTTCTTTGTTGATTTTTTTATCTAGCTGATCTATTTATGATGCTGGGTATTGAGATCCCTCATTATAATTCTATTGGTGTTTATCTGATTTTTAGGTCCAAAAGTGTTTGTTTTATGAAGTTGGGCATAACAGTGTTTCTTGCATATAAGTTTATAATTTACTTCTTCCTCTTTAAGTTTTCCCACATATAGTGACTTTCTTTGCCTCTTCTGATCAGTTTTGGCACAAAATCCATTTTTCCTACAAGTAAGATAGCTACTTTTCTGAGATACTTTCTCATTGTGAGACAACTTAGTTGATATCCATAGTTAAAGGCGCATAGTCTTGCTTGAGCTAAAAGTTTATAGAGGTTTCAATCCACAGAGTTTACTCCAAGGCAGGGAAGCATGGCAGAGGGAAAAGAGCTCAGGGCAAGGCAGACAGAAAACAATAAGCTCAAGAGAGGAGGCAGAGCATACATATGCCACACAACCACAGTGACCCACCTCCAACTGCCAACATTTACCTCCCAAGTTATATCCAGCCATAAACCACCTGCACTCACCCAGCGTCACACACCCATGATCCAGGCACCTCCCTAAAGCCTTATCTAGGAGCACATCAGAATTTGGACTGATAGTTTAAATGTAAAACCATAACATTACTACTTTTTGCAGGTTCCATTGCATGGAGTATTATTTGCTATCCTTTGATTTTTAATCTTTGCGTTTCTTTTTTAGTTAAATGTGATTTTTTTTTAGGCTGAATATCAGTTTCTTATTTCTTGACACATTCTGTCAACCTATATCTTTTCATGGGGGAATTTAGACCATTCACAGTAAGAGTTATTACTGAAAGTTACTGGTTTATTACTATCATTGTTTTATTTTCCCATTGCAGTTCTCCAGATCCTTCTAAATGCTATGATAATCCTATAAATTGGCTATAGTATCCACACTATTAGATTTTTTTGGCTTTTTATATTAATTTTATTGAGAAAAAAATAGCAATGAGACAGTTTCAAAACAGGTTAGTAGGACAGTTACAATAATTAATATATTGCATATTGTTGTCTTTGTAGTGGTTAGTCAAAGTACAACATGCACACAGGGCATCTTGTCTAAACACTATTAGTATAAATCTCTCTTGTCATTGAACTAAGAGAAAGTAGCTGTATATTTATCCTATTTTGCATATACAGATATATATTTTTTTTCTACAAGATGGTCCTTCATTTATATTCCCTTTTTTTACTTTTGTCAGAGATGGGCATTCCATTGCCATTCAAATATTTTAGGTGGATGAATTCAGCAGAGTAATCCAATATAGTCCAGTAGTACATAATAGCAGTGGGTTATCTGCAGAACTGACAATGTCAGAAGTTGTTGACTTGAGCTTTTTACAGCTCAGCATATAAATATGGCTTTACTTTTTCTCTTCTGGAGGGTTAACAACTTAAGTTTGCAGACAAAAAATTAGAGAAAAAGAAGGGCTACAACAATAGCCAACATTTGGGCCCTAACCCTTCAATGTCAATGAGGACTCAGGACATAAGAGAACCTGTATTATAGCATCCTATAACTCAGTGGTGTCCCAAACTTTCTGATCAAGGAGATTATGGGGCCACAGAGGAAAGTGATGCATGATGTAGAATGTGCCTAAGGAGAGTCACATGAGGAGAAAATATTATCTCAGGCTTTCCCAGAGAGCAAATTGGTCAAGCAATGGCAAAACATCTACAAACTGCTGTACAGGGTTTCAACGTGAATCCTGAGGGCATTTGGCTGACATTGTCAGGTACAAAAGTTACAATTTTTATTATATAGGTTTTGCTTTATCTTGGTCTTAAACATCCAGCAGAAAAGTATACAAATTAGGTTTTGGGCATATTTAGCTTCATTGTTTCTAGTATATCTTTGAGAATATTTTGTAGTGTTGATTTTGTTATCATGAAATTCTTTAAGTGCTCTTTGTCATGGAAATTCCTGACATTTCTTAAAAGTTTTTACTAGATGTGTAACTCAAGGCTGAAAGATGTTATCTTTGGGGGCTTGAAACACTAAAGCCACATTCTCCCTGTGTTGAGAAGTCTTCTGTAATTCTAATGGGATAACCTTTATGAGGAGTTCATTGCTCTACTCTAACAGCTTTTAGGATTCTGTCCCTCTATTAGACTTCTGGTAATTTGACTCTTATATGACCTTCAGAGATTTTTCTCTTGATCATGGCTGTGTGGGATTTTTATGCCTCATTTACTCATATGTTTATTTCTTTCCCAATGTTTGGAAAGTTTGTGCTATTATTTATGTACACAATTTTATCATCATTTGTGCTGTCTTCTGATATTTCACTTATTTCAATTAACCTTAGTTATTGAATCTAGCAACTTCTGAATCCACTTTTTAAGATGTCACATTGTTGCTCTATACAAGAAGCACATTTAACTCAAAAGAAAATTCATGGGATAAAAGTTGAAAGGATGGAAAACAATACTCCATGTAACAAGAACTCAGAGAAAAGCAAGGGTAGCTATTCTTGTTGCTGACAATGTGAACTTCAAACCAAGAATGATCAAATGAGATAAAGAAGGTCACTATGTACTGGTTAGGGGAAAACTTCAAGAGGAAGAAATAAAATCATAAATATGTATGTGCCAAATATTGGAGCACCAACTATATAAGACAAATTTTAAAGGACACAAGAAAACAAATAACCATGGCACACCCTTAATGGGGGACAAAAACACCCCATTGTCTCAAAGAGATAGACCAACTAGACAAAAAAATTAGCAAAAAAGTATCAAAACTGAACCAAACTTTGAAAAAATGGACCTTAGTAGACCTTTACAGAGTATTCTACCTAACATCTGAATAAACATTCTTTTCAGGTGCACAGGAGATGTTCTCTAAAATAGATCACATGAAAATCAATATAACATGCTTAAGTAAATTCAAAGAAATTGAAATTATCCCATGCACATTATCTGATCATACTGCAATGCAACTGAAAATTAATTATAAAAGAAACTTCAAAAATTCCATAAACACATGAAAATTAAATAACCTCCTCTTAAACAATCAATATGTCACAGATGAAATTAAAGAAGAAATTAAACGATACCTACAATCTAATGAAAATTCAAACACAACTTACCACAACATGTAGAACACAAAGAAAGCAGTCCCTAGAGGGAAACTTACAGTGGGAAACTCTCACATTAGGAAAACAGAATGAGAACAGATAAATACCCTAATGCTTCACCTCAAGCTTTTAGAAAAAGAGGAACAAGTCAAAACTAAAGAGAAGAAATTATAAAGATCAGAGCAGAAAGCAATGCAACTGAGACAAAGAAAACAATACAATGAATTAATGAATTATATTGTTGGTGCTTTGAAAAATTAAGCAAAATTGATAAACCTCTAGCCAACATCATCAGAAAAAGGAAAGAAAAACTCAAATTCATGTAATACCCATTTCAAAAATCTTTACTCTCAGAATATGGAAAACACAGAAAATAATGGGTAGATTCCTAGATATGTAAGAATTACCAAAACTGAATCAAGAAAATATAAATATTCTGAATAACCCAATATCAGTTAATGAAATTGAAAATGTAATAAAAAAAACTTACCAATAAGCCCAAAACCCTGATGGATTCAGAGCTGAATTTTATAAGAAGTTGAGAGAGGACTTCATGCCAACTTGTCTCAAATTCTTCAATGTAATTGGAAAGGAAGCAATTCTCTGTAACTCATTCCTGGATAAAAGTATTGCCCTTATACTAAAACCAGAGAAAGACCTGACCAAAAAAGAGAAATATAGGCCAATCTCCCTAATAAGCATATATACAAAAATCATCAAAAAAAAGAAATACTATCAAAGAGAATGCAACAAATCATTAAGAAGATTATACACCATAACCAGATGAGATTCATCCCAGGAATGACGGATATGTTCAACCTATGAAAATCTATGAATGCAATATACCATATAAATAGAGTCAAAGATAAAAAACCACATGATCATCTCAATATATGTATAAAAATTTTTTCACAAAGTTCAACATTCATTCACGATAAACACCTTAAAGAAAATTGGAACAGATGATCTTTATCTCAATCTGATGAAAATCCATCTATGACAAACCAACAGGCAATACAATTCTAGGATTATTTTTTTGGGCTTAGGCTACATTACAGGTGCATCTGGTAAGGCATGTGGAGCTGGGTATAGAGCTACAGTCCTCTGAACCTTACTGAGTTTGCCCAAGCAAGCACTTAAACAACTTAGCTAATAGGCAAAGCCCCCATTGGAGAAGGTTTTGGTTTGTTTGTTTTTTCAGAAGAGAATTTACATTTATGAATTTATTTTTTTAATTTTTTATTAACTTTAATGAGAAAGAAATAGCAATAAGACAGGTTCAAAACAGGTTAGTAGGACAGTTACAGTAATTAATACTTTACATATTGTCTTCATAGTAGTTATTCATAGTACAAGATACAGAAAGCAATGCAAGACATGATCTCTTATCTGAACAATCTTAGTACAAATCTTTCTTCTCATTGAACTAAGAGAAAGTAGCTGTATATCTATCCTATTTTGTATATGCATATATTTTTTCACTACAAATTGTCCTTCATTTATATCACCCTTTTTTGTTTGGTTTTGTTAGAGATGGGTGTTCCATTGCTGTTAAAGAAGCTGTATTCTAAGAAGTCTTTAAAGGACCTTCTCTACTCTAACAGCTTTTAGGATTCTGTCCCTCTATTAGACTTCTGGTTAATTTGACTCTTATATGACCTTCAGAGATTTTTCTCTTGATCATGACTGTGTGGGATTTTTATGCCTCATTTACTCATACTTGATGTCAGTTTAAATATTGTAGGCACTTAAATTCAGCAAAATAACCCAATATAGTCCAACAGTCCATAATAGAGATGGGTTATCAGCAGAACTGGCAATTGTCTAAAGTTATTGACTTGAGCCTTCTACAGCTCAGCATATTAATATGGCATTATTTTTTATGCCTCGTGGTTATACTTTTCTGCTGAACGGTTAAGATCAAATTAAAGCAAGAGCTATATAACTAAAAATGTAACTTTTTTTAAAATTCAGGTTGCCTTAAGGGTGGGTGTGGTGTGGCTTGTGGAACTGGGGATTGAACCACAGTCCCCTGCAACTGACTGCATTTGCCCAGGAGGCGCTTAAAACAAATGAGCTAACCAGCAAGTAGTGTGCATTATCATTCTAAATAGACAAAAACTGTAAGCTTTCACTCTGAAATCAGGTACATGACAAGGATGTCCACTATTACCACTTCTAGTCAATTTCTATTCAACCACTTCCAATGGAAATGTTGGCCAAACAACTTAGACATGAGAAATAAAAAATAAGTATAAGAATTGGAAAGGAAAAAAAACAGAATTGGAAAAGAAGAAGTTAAATTGTCATTATTCACAGATGACATGATACTCTACATGGAAGACCCAAAAAAACTCCACCAAGAGACTCCTAGAATTCTGTAGCATAGCAGAATACAAAGTCAGCACCCAAAACTCAATAGCATTCCTGTACACAAAAAATAAATTCAATGAGAGAAATTACAGAAACAACACTCTTTGTGATAGTATCTAAAACAATCAAATACCTAGGAATTAATCTAACAAAGGATGCAAGGATCTGTATAATGAAAATTACAATTCCCTGAAGAAAGAGAATGAAGATTATTTCATAAAATGGAAAAATATTCCTTGATCAAGGATAGAAAAAATAACACTGTGAAAATGGCTATATTCACACAATTATATTCATATTTAATGCAATCCTAACAAAATACCATCAACATAACCCAAAGATCTAGAGAAAAAATTCCTAAAATTCATTTGGAACCAGACAAGACCTAGAATACCAAACGCAATCTTGGGAAACAAAAGAAAGGCAGGAAGCATTACAATCCTGACTTGGAATTGCACTACAAAGCTACTATGATAAAATCAGCATGGTACTGGCAAGAAACAGACCTGAGGGTCGATGGAACAGATGAGAAGATGCAGCAACAACTGCAAACATACTCAACTATCTTGTCTTTGACAAATATGCCAAATATGTTCACTGGAAGAAAGATGGCATCTTTAGCAAGTGGTACTAGAAAAACTGGCTTTTTACATGCCAAAAACTAAAAGTAAATCCATGTAAACTAAAAGTATCACCATGCATTAAACTAAAGTTAAAATGGATTAACGTCCTAAACATTAAAATAGAAACATTAAATCTCCTGGAAGAGAAAGCACATAGATTTCTTGAAGGGTAGGCAGAGAATTCATGAACAAAAACCAAACTACACAGAAAATACTTCAAAGAATCAACAACTAGGATCTCATCTTATTAAAAAGCTTTTTCACAACAAAGAAATCACCAACAGAGTAAAAACAAAACAAACAGAATAGGAAAAATGTTTTAATAGTCACTTAGACAAAGGACTTCTATTTAGAATATATGAAGAATTTTTTAAAACAAGGTCCCTAAAATTCAAAGACACAGTCCAAAAATGGGCATCTGAGATAAATAAACACTTCTCATAGGAAGTAATACAAATGACAAACATATGAACATGTTTAAGTGCACTAGTCATTCAAGAAATGCAAATTAAAACAACACTTATCTTCCATCTCACCCCAGAAAGAATGGTTATCATAAAGAAATCAAGTAATAAAAAATGCTAGATTGGGGGTAAATGGAACCCTTCTCCATTGTTGGTGAGATAGTGGTGATAGAACCACTATGGAAATCAGTGTGGAGACTTCTCAAAAAACTAGGATTAGGAATTCCATTTGAACCAGCTATTCTCCTTCTGGATATTTTTCCAGAAGAACTGAAAATATATCACAGCGATACATTTTCATCCTTGTTTAGTTTGTCAGAGCTAAATCTTGGAAACAACACATAAACTGAGAAATGGATTAAAAAGATGGTATTTTCATACAATGGAATATTACTCAGGTATAAAGAAAGATAAAGTTGAGACTTTTTGATTTTCTGTATTTATTTGATACAGGGTCTCATTTTGCAGTTCAGACATTGTTCTCCTTCTGTCTCAGCCTCCTCAGTACTGGGATTACAGGCATGCACCATTATGGCCAGTTGCACAGCTGGCATAGTGTGCCTGGGGTTCTGGGCCAGGTTGGCATGTGGTACTGGGGATCAAATTCAGTTCCTTGCATTTGTGAGACAGACATTTAGACTGCCACACTATCTCCCCTGCCCCAAGTTGAGGCTTTTATAGGTAAATAGATGCAACCAGAAGCTATACTCATAAGTGAAATAAATCAGACCTGCATGTGCAAACGTCATATTGTCTCCCTAGTATAAGAACATGAAAGAGTAAATAAAATCTGAAAGGTACAATGGATATAGTAAAAGAAACTGATCAAACAGAATGAAAAATTGGATTGAGGGAGAGGGGGAAAGAAAGAAAAAATAGGAAGGGGAAAAAAGCATGTGTGTATATACACAAGATAGCTAACATGATTCTACTACTAATTTCTATCAATTTTTTGAAAGGATCAGTTTATCTTAAAATATTTATTTTGACCAACTTTCCATGCTTATATCTGACAATATAAGCATCTGCACTGTGTACAACAATATGCAATATAACAACCACTATTGAATACCTACCATCTTGATTGCTTTTTTCTTTTTCAAATTGGGCATTTCTAATGCTACTTTTTTTTGTTCTCTTTAAAACAAGAGGTTATTTCATATTGTTTTTAAGTTATGTTTGAGTACTCAGTCTTCAATAGAATCTTTATCTTCTAATACTGATATTCTGTCCTGACAATTGTCACCTCAGTTGTCCATATATTCAGTATAATTTTTAATCTCCTTGAACATTTTTGAAATGATTTCATATACCCTAGTTTTTTGCCTAAGTTATTCATGTTTTGCCTTATTCTGCTTAACTCAGCTCCCTCATTTTTTTATTACCTTCATTATTATATTAGTTGTATTTCTTGTTAGTGTATCAAGAACTCATTTATCTGTTTTTTAATCTCTTCTCATGATTTTTAGTAATTCATCTCTGTGGTGTTTTCTTTCCTTCTCTGAAATGCCCCATAGATCAGTTTTGGGGGAGTCCAAAAGTTGAAGATGCATTTTGTTGCCCTGTCTTCTCATTTTCTACTGTTTGTTTGTTTGTTTGTCTGTTTGTTTGTTTGTACTTAAATAAGCAGTCACTTAAAGTGAAAAGATTTGTTGCTACTATGAAGATCACTTTAGTTAGTCTGCTTCAGGACGTCACCATAGCCCTTCACTTCTGTTCCAAGATCCAATCACCCATGTTATGGAGGACAGAAGAGATAGTGCAATTGGCCCAGAGCCCTTTTCTCTGGAAATGGATCACAGTATTTTTATTTTTTAATAAAAATTTCTGGGAGATGGCTCAGTAGAATAAGTGCTTGCCTGGCAAGCGAAAGGGCCAGAGTTCAATCCCCAGTTCCGCCAAAAAAAAAAAAAAGAAAAATAAATTGCACGGGATAAAGAGAAGGGCACAGTGATTACTAGTGTTAAAATTTAGCCTCTCCAAGATCTAGAATCTAGATACTGACAAACAACAATTTCTTAATAATTTTATTGAGAAACAAATAGCAACGAGACAGTTTTGAAACCAATTAGCAGGACAGTTTCAATAATTAATACATTGCATATTGTTGTCTTCTTAATGGTTATTCATAGTACAATATACAGTATTTTTAATGTTAGAAAATTAATCTGGGCACTGGCACGTTGAGAAAAACTATTAATAGTAGTGAATATGCAACCTTGGCATTATCAAATAAATCAGAAACAGCACTATTATCCAATAAAAATATAATGTACCACTCCAAAACTAGAAAAGGCATCTACAGTTATAGAATAAACTCTAAGACAAACTAAATACTGACATACAGTAAATATCTACTCAACATAACTATACCTCCACTAATGACAAAATAATTCAACAGTAAAAACAGAGCTAACTAACTAAACATTAAAAGTAGTTACACTATTAAAGACATAGGGGATTGGGAATAGGAGAATGCACAAAGAAAAATTTGAAAAATTAAACAATGGGAGCTGAGAAGGCAGAGAAAATTGAGTTAAAGCATTAAATATGGATTTCAAGGGTCTTTATAAAATTAGATAAACAACAGAAAAAATAAATAATAAAACAAAAAAGAGGGGGAAAAGAGCTAATTGGAAAATTCAAAAACAAAAATAGGAAAAGTGAAAAGAAAAAAATGAGCAAGAAAATATTTCTTTAAAAAAAGAGTATAAAATCAAGGAAAAAAATTATTTGTAGCTTTTAATGAGTGATTTTTTCTAATATCTTCAGTTTTGGAGTCCAGAAAGTCACTCCTTTTCTTCCCCTAGACTTGCAGCATATAGGTTTGTGAGGTATGCCCCGTATTCCAGAGGCCCTTCTCTGTACTCCAGGCTGTGACAATGTACATCCTTGCTCACATTGAAAGACAGGAAAGGCAATTAGACTTCAGATCTGTGATGGATGTAGGCAGCAGGGTTCAAATACCAATGCTAGCAGTTACTTTCAGATTCAGCTATTTCTGAATGCAATTCAAGCCTGGTTTAGCTTTTCACCATTATTTGGGGGCTCACATCCTTCCCTGTCTCCTCTGGGCATCTTTTTTCTAGACTGATCACTTTCTGAAGCTGTCCTATGGCTGTGTCTCACCCAGTCACTGTGGGATGATAGCAGTGGAAATCCTGAAGTGAAGTTGTTTTTTAGTTGTTCTGAATGTTAGATTTAAATAATCAACCATTTCCCAATAATGGTACCTGATCAAACCCTTTCTGGTGCTAAATCAGGCACCCACACTTGAGTCCCTCTCTGACTGTTGCCTGCTTTAGGAAGGAGTCTCCTTGAAGCAAACCCCCTTTCTGCTTTTGAAGCCCACAAAACCCACAGCATCTACCACATTTCTTCCAGGATCATGGCAGCTCCAGGCACTTACCTTATTTGTGTAGAACTGAGTTTCTCTCTCCATAAGATGCCATAACTAGGGCGATATAATAAATTGTCTCATTTTCTCTGTGCTGTGTACCATCTTCCAACTTACCTGTAGCTTCAAATTTTTCTATCAGTTTCTTCCTGATTCATAGTGATCTTCTCTGCTTTTCTTTCTTTCTCTGCCAAATTGTTGTTTGTCAGTATCTAGATTCTAGATCTTGGAGAGGCTAAATTTTAACACTACTAATCACTGTGCCCTTCTCTTTATCCAGTGCAATTTATTTTTCTTTCTTTCTTTTTTTTTTTTTTTTTTTTTTTTTTTTTTTTTGGCAGAACTGGGGATTGAACTCGGGCCCTTGCCCTTGCCAGGCAAGCACTTATTCTACTGAGCCATCTCCCAGGCCCTTGCACTTTTATTTTTAAATAGAATAAACATGAATATCCTAAATGTGTATTAATTAGTGGAGGAACTTTTCACAGTTATATGATATCTTTTCAATCTATATGAATATCCATCACAGAAGCTATATGACAACATGGAAATTATTTATATATAATACTACATAAAAACAGAAAATAAAATCATTATCAAAAATATGTGAACTGGAAAATAAAATTATCAATCGTGTGTGTGTGTGTGTGTGTGTGTGTGTGTGTGTTGTATATTTTGTAATTAACTGCTGCACCTACAATAGCAGGGAGAACAAACTGGCCTCTTCTTCAACCTTGGGGAAATTCCAAAAAATGGCCCATTTCCTCCCAGGATTAGAACCCTATTGCTGGCCACAACTCAAGCCTAGCTTCTACTTTCTCCTCCTTTGGAGGTAGAATCTCAAACTTAATCCTCTTCACTTAACCTAAAATCTTAAAATAAGATAAAAATTTTAATGATCTCTTTGACAAGAAATATGAAATAATGTTAAGAAGGTTTTAGGAAGTTTGGAGAAAGGATAAGTTTAGTACAGAAAATTATAGTTCATTTGTTCATTCATAAAAAAATGCATTTAGTGAAAGATACATTCCAAACATGAGTACAGCAGAAAGCAAAAGAGAGACTGGCCATGGTGGCACGTGCCTGTAATCCCAGTGCTTGGGAGGCTGAGAACAGTAGGGTCATTATGAGTCCTATCTATGTAGTGAGACCCTGTAAACCCTGTACTAAATACATTTTTTTTTATAAAAGAAAGCTTTCTATCTGGGATAGTTATCAAAGAATTCTATTTTGAACACAATGAATTTGAATTACTTGTAGGTTAACATAATGGATATGCTTGTAGATAGAAATACAGTTCAAAAAAATCAGTACAGGCAAAACTTCACACAGTTCTGGACACTAAGCACATGGAGAGTGAAGGGCAAGGACAGGGGTAGCAATTGGATAATTAACTGAAAATACAATGCAGTCTTCACGAGATGCACAATAAATGAGATGCCAATTCTCCAAATTCTGGAGACTTCTGAGTCAGAACTTTCAAATGATGGATGACGAAGTCTAGAGTACAGACACTACATGAGCAACATGGGAGTTAGAAGCCTCAGTGAGAGGCAGGCCAAACCAAGTTGCATTATTGGGAAAAAAAATCATGTTCAATAGCCAAAACTTTCTTTGCATATGAGCTAGTTAAGTGAATACAAGAGGATTTGGGGATAAATTTTAGTAATATTTTCACAGATAGTTATCCTGACGCATGAGGAAATGTTAAAAAATGTTAACACCCACTAAAAGAGCCGAAAGCACACCCAGAACACAAACAGCAGAGTGGACCAGAGATGAGCTCGAAGAAAAGAAAAATGAGAATCCATAAAATCTAAGTAAATGACTCATAAAAAATAAATTTTAGATCCTATACCTCAGATTGTACATCCTTTGTCAGTGTCAGTCATGTGGATGAGTCATGGCCATTGCTTGGATAATATGCTCTCTGTGAAAGACTGAGAGAATGTTTTCTCTTCATGTGACTCTCCTTAAGAACACTCTACATCATCCATCACTTTCCTCTTTTGCCCCGTAATCTCCTTGATCAGAAAATTTGGGACACTACTGAGTTACATGATGTTACAGTACAAGTTCTCATACATCCTGAGTCTTAATTGACCTTGGAAGGCTAAGGCCAAAATGTTGGCTTTCCTTGTGGCCCTTCTTTTTCTCTAATTTTGGTCTGCAAACTTAAGTTGTTAACTCTTCAGAAGACAAGCTTATTGTTACTACCACACAACCTAGGCTGTTAGGCTTAAGCTCACTATCTGTCTGAATATCAAACATCTTAGGCATAAAATGGAACAGGTATTTTTCATCATGTATTGATATGCTGAACTTTAAGCCCCTATAGAATAGGATGAAAAAACATTTAAAAAATCAGAATATATTTTAAAAATAGGCATAAAGAATCATATAATTCTTATGTATACACGTAAGTCTACAAATCTAACCATATACAACCTTGTAGCAGGACAGTCCCGCAACATTCCTTTTCCAGTCTCCTGCCTTCATTCACCACCCCTTATTTTGAATAATCATCTACCCAAAAGAGAGCACGGCAACAACTGACATGTCATGACAAGCAGCCATCCTGAGGGGATTTGACTGACCTTATCAGATCCAAAAGCTACAACTGTTGTTGCATAGCTCTTGCTCTACCTTGGTCTTAACCATCCAGCAGAAAAGTATAAAAATGAAGTATAAGAAGTAAAGCCATGGTGTTATGTTGGGCTGTAGGGGACTCAGGTCAACAATTTCTTCTTTTTTCTTTCTTTTAAATTAATTTTATTGAGAAACAAATATTTGGAGCTTCCTGCTACCCTGAGCC
>NW_004524807.1:3703956-3707006 GCF_000260255.1 Octodon degus
AAAAGGGATACAGATGAATGTCCATTTTGTATCTGTGTATTCAAAATGGTTAAGATAGATATATAGTTACATTCTCTTAATGAATAGAGGGATTTGTTCTGATGGTGTTTGTAAATAGGATATCATGTCTGCATCTTGTACAGCAAATAACCACTAGGAAGAGAGTATGCAATGTGTTAATTATTGAAACTGTCCTACCAATTTGATTTGAAACTGTCTCATTGCTATTTCTCTCTCAATAAAATTATGGAAAAAAATAAAAAGAAAAGTAAAGTGACCAGAAAAATAAATAAATAAATAAATTTGAGGCAAATAAATCAGGAAAAGTGTTTCTATGCAACTTCAAAGAACACTGTAAAACAGAAAAATGAGAATGCAGAAGACACATGCAATATGCAATATGACTCAAACAATGATGTCAAGAATTTTTTATTAAAATGAAAAATATGTGCTTGGGAGATAGTTCAGTAGTCTCAGTGCCTGCCTGTCAAACACAAGGACCTGGGTTAGATCCCCAATACCACATGCTGAGCTGGCTCCGTGCCATGTTGGTCACTAAAACCAATGTGGTAGCATATGCCTGTAATCCCAGCACTGGGGCGGCTAAGACAAGAGGATCTCTACAAGTCTCAGCTGCATAGCAAGACTCTATACCAAATAAATAAATAATAAATGAATAAAGATTACAGAAAATTAAAGTGATAAATACTATCAAGATGTTAGTACTTTATAACCACCAGTGACCTAATCCTCCCTTCTGTTATTAATGTTATAACTATAAAAAATAAACTGAAGACTTGGATACTGTGGAATAATCAAACCTAAATTTCCCTTCAGGAACATAGCATTTAGTAAAATAGCTTCATCCACAAAAATCACAGCAGTGAATGAGTTACTCAAAAGTATAAAAAGTCCCAATTCCCCACACTGATAGAGAAAATGTTTGGTTAATATTACCATGATATGTAGAGTAGGATAATTGTTCAAGAGGCTCTTTTCAGTGAACCTGACATCTTTATAGCATCTTAACATTTCTTCTCTGACATCAGTTTTTTAAATTATGAAACTCTAAAGTCTGTCAGAACATTTTGTAATTATGTAATTTATTACCTCAGGAGAATGGAAGTGTAGTTTAGTGTTTCATTTTAAGACCTACTTTACAAGCTACAATTGGTTTGAATCTGGTGAAGTTTTCCATATTTTTATGAGAATAAAATGCTATTAAGATCTACAAACAAAATATATTTTTGTTAAAAGTGACTAATGCTTAGTGAAAAGTTCAAAAGCTTGGAAAGAAGCATTAAAAAGTCTTTAGAGCAACAGTTCGACTCACTTGGTTACTGGAAAAATCATTTTCAGAGTTAACCTTCAGCTCCATCCTGCAACTGGGAAAGCAGCTTACTTTATTACAAAGTTATTAAATGTCATGCACTCCCCTTGAAACAGTCAAATATGTTCCCCTTAAACATTACAAATGACTCTGTAAAAGTAGACAAGTAGATATATACTCTTTTAATGTACAATGCCTATAATATTAAAAGATACATCTCAGCAAAATGGGATGTATGCTACTTGCATGGCACACAGAGCCAAATAAATAAGCAAATAAAAATCTCTGAGGGCCAGCGAGATAGCTCAGAGGACTAAGCACCTGCTTAGGTAAGCACAGGGACCGGGGTTCAATCCCTGGCACCACATGCTACCATCTCCCTGCCCCCAGGTGCACTGAGCCCTCCACGGAGTCCGCGCATGGTGGTGCATGCCTGTAATCCCAGCACTGGGGAGGCTGAAAGCAGAAGGATCACTATGAGTCTGAGCTGCATAGTGAGACTTTGTACCAAATACATTTAAAAAAAAAAGTTACAATTGAAGAAATCTGAATATAAAATTTATATTAATGTTATTCATTTAAGTTTCAAGGATTTAATCATATTTTCAGATTTAGTACAGAAAATGTATTATACCTTAAAAATTCAGATTGTTATTCCGGGGTAACATGACACAGACGACTACAACATATTTTCAAAAATGTTGCCAACTGTGAATGTTTATGTATGTGTGTGAGTGTATACACACAAAGATAAAATATTAAAAATTAGTAAGTCTAGGGTCGACCAAATAGCTCAGTGGAATAAAGCACCTGCTTAGGCAGACTCAGGGCCTGCCGTGCCAGCCCCGCCCCCAGAGTTTGCTGAGACAGTGATTGAGAGTGGGCATGGTGGCCCGCACCTGTAATCCCAGCACTTATGAGGCTGAAAACAGGAGAATCATTATGAGTCTGATCTTCACAGTGAGAACCTGTACACCCTTCCCAAATTTAAAAAATGGTAAATCTAGAGGTATTGCCAAATATATGGAATATATAATTATGCCATAATTATATAATTACAATAATTATAGAATTATGCCAAAATGTATGCCCTAATTATCACTTTTGTGATAATGAAAAGAAAGTTCATTCCATACTTTAGGTTTCTATATACCATCTACTCCACCTCACGTGGACTCACAAAAATTAGAGACAATTCAGTGTCAGTCTCTCATGAAATGGGAGTGGACATTAAAGACAGCTTTGGTTTTTGTATAGAAAATATGCCCTCGCCTGTTTATAAGACTATACTTGAACTTAAAGCAATATTTAAAGTTAAGTTGCACACTTCTCTTCTCCCAATGCATTTTTTTTCATGAATCACTTTAAGCTCTACATTAGAAGCATTTCTGATTGTCCTAAACTTAGATAATTATCCATTTTCCATATAGAATTGTTTTTTTCTACACTGACCCAGCCCTTGATAGGTATTTGAGGTGAAAAAAAAATGAGTGAGAAAACTGAAGTTCTACCAATGAATTCATAACCTGGTATTGGAGACATTCATGCAAGGAAATAATGGCATGTATTATCTCATCTCACACTGTTCACTAAATTATTCCCATCACAAAACTCAAATTATTTTCTCTGTTTCTTTCTTTCTTTTACTTTTTCTTCTTCTTCTTCTTCTTCTTCTTCTTCTTCTTCTTCTTCTTCTTCTTCTTCTTCCTCCTCCTCCTCC
>NW_004524807.1:3707254-3710623 GCF_000260255.1 Octodon degus
CTTCTTCTTCTTCTTCTTCTTCTTCTTCTTCTTCTTCTTCTTCTTCTTCTTCACAAACCCCTAAACCATCAGAAATTTGGTTCCATTGCCAAGTATATCTGGAACACATCCATTTCTGTTTCTACATTACCCTGATTCAAACACTGCCTACTCTCACCCGGATTGCTACTAACAAATATATTGATCTCTCATATGTGGCCTTTCCCTTTGCTTCTCCACAGTGTATTTTCTACACAGGAGCCAGAATAATCTTTGAAAATATGAATAGACCATATCGGTTCCTACTTAAAAGCTCCAAGTGTCTTCTATTTGGAATAAGGTTCAAATTCCCTACTGAGGCTAACTAATGTTCCAGATCTTAGACAACTGGACCTATATATATATCTTTTCCTAATGTCCTTCTAATCTTCCCCCTGAGCAATTCCATGCCAATAAGTTAATGATTTGGATGAAAGAACACATTTCTCAAAAGACAAATCTATTAAAACCAAGCCAAGAAGCAAGAGAACATGACTAAATGCATAACAAGAGATTGACTCAACAGTTTTATAAAACTTCACACAAAGAAAAGTCCAGACTCATTGGCATCACTGATAAATTGTATCAAATATTTCATGAAAATTAGTACAAATTGTTCAAACGCTATTTCTAAAAAAAAAGTAAGAAGAGAAAATATTTTGCACCTCATTCAACAAGTCTAATATTACCATGAAACCAAAATCTGCTTCACAGGAAAATAACTGTTATTCCTCATGCTTCAGTTTATTTCTTTAAATTTGCAATATTTTTCTGTACAGTCTTTCAACACTTTCAGGCAACAGATTGTATTTTAAATTCCCATGAGTATTATTAGTTATTCAATATTATTTATTGAGTACTCATACTTATGTAAATGATGCAGGGATAAAAGAATTGAAAAGAAAAGAAGCAAAACTCCTCAACTAGCTTTCTTAAAGTGTCATTCACGTAATATATAGGGCTTTCCATTCTGTGACTTTGTATTCTAAATATTCTTCAGTGAAAATTCTTTTTGTCAAACAGTTCTGAGGAAATGGAATCATAACCTTGTTATTGGATGTTACTTGAAGAGTAAATACTTTATAACCACTTTGATATACTATGATCCCCAATAATCTCTTCTCCAATATGCACACAGAGGACAGAGACAATCCTCTATAGATTTTGTCATAAGGAAGAAAATATCCAAACCAGAAAATTGCTTAATTTTCTTCTAGAAATTAAGTAGGAAGATCCTAGGATTTAAATGTTTGCTGTGCTTTGAACTATATGTCTTTCAAAATGCATTATATGCCAAGCTTTGCAATCATAATACTTTTTAATTATTCCAGGCAAATATATAATGCACCATTTCATGTATCACTTTAATAGAAAAGCTCAGGGTCAAAGAATCAATGATAGAATTGAGAAAAACTTTAACTCAAAATTGCCTACTTAATCAAAGCCAAAGAAAGATTTTCAGTGAAACAAATCAATTTGTTACTTAACTCTAGCCAGTTGCACATATGCTAGACGTACTCATAATTGCAATTCCTGGGAGAGGCCATATAATTATAAAAAAATTGCCTCTAGCATGTACAATTAGCAGGACTTAAGGTGTTAATAATGAAGATTTGATTATGTGTGGGTGTGTGGCTGGCTCAGCCCACCCTAGGGGTGGGGATGGTGCAGCCTATGGTGTCTGGGATCTAACCGCAGGCCCTGCACTTGCCTAAGCTTGTCTAAGTAGGTGCTTTAGACTGCTGAGCTATCTCGCTGGCCCAAAGATTTAATTTTAAATATAAACATTTTCCAGCTTCCAAATACAGCAGGTTAAGCTCTAAAAATTCATTTATGGGCTAATTTCCCTCTTACAACTCAGTGTCAGTGGTGTACAGATTTTAGACAAGTCCACGAAAGTTAGTCCATATGTATCTTGATTAATTTAGGAAAGGTATTCATAAAGTTATTCTGTGACTTTCACTAATCTCAGTTATGAGCAAGATAAAACTAATTTATAAATTATAAGGGCAAACTTAGTTTTTACTCTATGGGAATTTATGTCTATTAACTATAAAACGTAATTTTTTATTTTCATTTGATAGCTAGTTTTCCATTAAGTCTATGTCTAAAGTAAGTACAAATTATTAGTTATATAAATAAAATTGTCTGAAATTTAATATATTAACATTTTAAAGTTGTTCACAGATTATTTCTGTTACTTCTGACTGAAATTGATAAAATCTAAAAACACCAAGGACTTATGAAGACCTCATGTCAGAAAAATTATAGACTATCATTTTATAACTTTTATATCATAAAAAATACATTCTGATGTTTTAGTACATGATGTAAACTTTTATACATATTAGAAGTCACTGACACAGCTGGGAAGATCAGGTAGCTTTGTCACCTAAGGAAGAAATCCCAGTGCCCACTGTCTAAGATGAGATTGCATGGTAGAAATCATATTTCTTCCATTTAAGTCATCTAGTCACCTTTGAACCAGCCTATGGATCTATATGATCTTGCTTCGTGTTTCCATGGCATGTGCCTATGCTATTCTTTTTTGAGTCTCAGTATACAGTTCAGGCTAACCTGGACTCACTATGTAGCCCAGGCTGGCCTCGAGCTCACAGTGATCTTCCTGCTTCAGCCTCCTGAGTGCTAAAATTATAGCAAAAGATGCCCTCCCAGCCAATATACTTCAGTTTGTTAGTTGCCCAGGTAACAGTTCCAGGTACAGTTTCTGTTCCTCTGTTTCTTAGAAAGAGTTGGTCACTGTGATGCATACCTGGTCTCTATGATGCATACTATAAGAGTAAATCTGCAATTGACAAGCCATTCTACCTCCATACTTCCTGCTTGCTTATTTTATATAAGCCCTAGCCCACCAGAAATCGGGGCATGATATTTTAAGAAAAATACTGGTCAATGGTAATTGGCATAAATAAATCTGCCTCCAAATTCTGGCTGTCATTTCAGCATTTCTGTTAACTGGAGCATCTGATGCATTGGCAGGGAAGAATGACCATGCCAATATCTTTGGTCATCAGTTGTGACCCTCATGGACAGAGCAACAAAGTAAAGATGTGCCCTTGAGATTTCTTGAGTTCCTTTGGAAGTCTGGAAGAGAATTCCTAGCTCTGTGCATTAATGGCGCACAATGAACTCAAAAGAGAGGAGGACACAATCTGTCTGTTTGGCTCTCTGGAAACACTCAAGGGAAAGGTCTGGAAAATTTAACCTCTGAGTACCAGGGGAATGAATATGTGAATGAGAGGAACCAGAGTTTGAAACAAATGGACTTGGTGGACATATACAGAGTGTTCCACCCAAACACAGCTGAATACACATTTTTCTCAGCTGCAC
>NW_004524807.1:3717263-3719454 GCF_000260255.1 Octodon degus
ATGGTTAGGATAGATACATAGTTACATTCTCTTAATGAATAGAATGATTTGTTCTAATGGTGTTTGTAAATAGGATCTCAAGTCCACATCTTGTACAGCAATTAACCACTAAGAAGAATGTATGCAGTGTGTTAATTATTGAAACTGTCCTCGTGATTTGATTTGAAACTATCTCATTGCTATTTGTTTGTCAATAAAATTATGGGGAAAAAAACAATAAATGGATAAAGAAAAGTAGTTTTTTTCTGTAAAGAAGTACTACTCTGGCATAAAGAAGGATAAACTTGAGACACTTCTAGGTAAATGCATATACTTTGAAACCATACTCTTAAATAAATTAGACACGCATGTTTAAATATTACATATTTATTTCATATGAGAACCCAAAAGGCTAAATAATGGTCAAAATGTGTAAGATGATGGAAAATAGAAAATATTTAAATGGGCATGGGCAAAATGGAGAGAGAGGGCAAACGAAGGAAAAACTGAAAATAAAAACATAAAGAAAAAGTGAAAACAAAGCTTTTGTAAGTAAGGATGCAAAGAAGGTTTGAAGGAAGGGGAGGAGATTGTGGGAAAAGATGCATCAAGATAAGTTATGTAAAGGTACAAATTCCCTATGATAAATGTGATCTTTATGTATATCCAAAGTATACCAATAAAATTAACTTAAAATGTAAAGAAATGAATCTTTATTGAATTATTATTTTACTTACTGTGTTGTCTTCTTTATTTCATTCAACTATTTATTTGTAACCCTTTCTAAACCACTGATAGTTTTTAAAATCAACTTTTTGAATTGCTCAGCATTTCATCCACTTCCACATTTAGATCCAGTTTTGAGAGATTTAAGAACATTTGGAGGAGTCATATTGCCTTATTTTCTCAAACTACTTATGTTTCTATGATGAAATTTGCACAACCTCAGGATGGATACCTTGGATGCAGCCCAAGCCCGGGTCCAGTGAATGTGTGGAGAGCTCCCCTGAGCCCTCTGGACCCCTCCAGACCCAACATGTGTGAGACCTTCAGTCCTGCTCTCAGGACCCCTCTGAGCCCCTCCAGACCCAGTCAGGCCCAGTGTGTATGTGAGAACTTCTGCTGCACTCTCGGGATCTCTCCAGACCCAGCCCAAGCCTAGGCCTGGCAAGAGTGTGGGAGACCTTCTGTGCTCCCCTGCACCCGGTGGACCCCTCCGGACCTAGCCCAAGCCAGGCATGTGAGTGAGACCTTCAGCCGTCCTCCAGGGATGGATATCTTCCACTTCTTTGTGAAAGTCTAGATGACAGTGAAGACCCAAAGAAAAACCAAATAGAGAAAAACAGTAAAATTCAATTCAAACCAACAATTATTGCACCAATAACAATGAAAAGCAAAGGGCAAAAGAAACAGACAAAAAGAATAAAATTTATAAGAATATAAATAATAATAGAATTAAAAACAGGAGTGAGATGAAGAAAAAAAAAGCAGCAAGATTTTTTTAAAGGAAAAAAATGAGAAAGTGAAGTGATAAAAATTAAGCTAAACAAGGGCCAGCAAGATATCTCAGCAAACTAAGAACCTGCTTAGGCAAGTGCAGGGACCAGGATTCAATCCCCGACACCCCATGCCATGCCAGTCATGCCAGCCCCACACCAGGCTCTCTGAGCTGGCCACTGAGACTGGGCATGATGGTGCACACCCGTAATGCCAACACTGGGGGAGCTGAAAACAGGAGACTCGCTGGAGTCCCAGCTGTGTAGTGAGACCTTATACCAAATACACTTTTTTAAAAAATTAACCTAAACAAAAATGTAAACAAAATTAGATTAAAATGGGAGAGAGAACAAGTGCAAAGAGTTTCTTTCCAATTCTTTAATATAATTAGGTTGGAAAACAGTGAGTTGCATCTGTAGCCTGTTGCAATTCCTCCCTTCTCCAAAACACAGGTAGAGTAAGCCCTGCCCCACATTTCTTTCATAGCTGAGCCATGTTGTCTGTAACAGTGCTGGGCTGATTTAGGGAGATTACCTTGGTTTCTAGTGAGGTTTTTGATGTTTTATTTGTTGCTGTTGTTGATGGTGGTGGAGGTGGTGGTGGTGGTTGTGATGGTGTGTGTGTGTGTGTGTGTGTGTGTGTGTGTGTGTGTGTGTGTGTGTGTTGCTAGCCCCAGTCAGCTTAGTGGCATGTGGACCAATGGGTCATGAGTACT
>NW_004524807.1:3721014-3727450 GCF_000260255.1 Octodon degus
ACAGAAGTATTAAAAGTTATTCGAACTGGAAAGAGAAAAAAGAAGGCATGGAAGAGGATGGTTACTAAAGTCTGCTTTGTTGGAGATGGTTTTACAAGAAAACCACCTAAATATGAAAGATTCATTAGGCCAATGGGCTTACATTTTAAGAAGGCCCATGTAACACATCCTGAACTGAAAGCCACCTTTTGACTGCCAATAAATGGTGTGAAAAAGAATCTTTCATCGCCACTGTATACAACTTTGGGTGTGATTACCAAAGGAACAGTGATTGAGGTGAACATGAGTGAATTGGGCCTTGTGACGCAAGGGGGCAAGGTTATCTGGGGCAAATATGCTCAGGTAACCAACAATCCTGAAAATGATGGATGCATCAATGCAGTCTTACTAGTTTGACAGATGTTTCATACAATAACTTCTTACACTTATTGAAGACTACAGACCACTCAAGAAAACCACAACTCGAATACTGCTCAACTGTCATGACTACATTCATCAAGAAAGCTATTTATTAAATTGTAGAAACAGTAAAATAGCCCAGTTTTACAAATTGGTCTTTTATTAGGGGTCTGCTAAGGGCTTATGTGTGAGATTGAACCATTTGAAAAAGTAAACATAAGTCTTTGAATTAAAGAGTGGGTGCTCAACAACACAGACCTCTCATTCCTAAAAAGCTACCAGAATTTAAAGTCAGTGCATATAAGAAGGTTATATGTTAGGTGTGCGTCTCAAGTTTTGTGATCTGAATTAAATGGCCATGGCTTGAAAAAAAAAAAGAATATTTTGCTGAGTTTACACTCCTATAATATTCAAATAACAGAACTTATCAACAAAAAGAGGAAGCAGATGAATGTCCATTTTGTATCTGTGTATTCAAATGGCTAGAATAGATATACAGTTACATTCTCTTAATGACTAGAGGGATTTGTTCTAATGGTATATATAAGTAGGATATCATGTGTGCATCTTGTACAGCAATTAACCACTAGGAAGAATGTGTACAATGTGTGAATTATTGAAACTGTCCTACCAGTTTGGTTGGAAACTGTCTCATTGCTATTTGTTTCTCAATAAATTTATGGAAAAAATAATAAATAAATAAATAGAAATCAGCTAGCAAAAAAGAATTATATAATTCTTTTTGCTTATTTTAAAAATATATTCTAATTTTAAATGTTTTTCATCATATTCTGTAGGGACTTAAATTTCAACATATCAATACTTGATGAAAAATATCTGTTCCATGTTATGCCTAAGATGTTTGATATTCAGACAGATAGTGAGGTTAAGCTTAACAGCCTAAGTTGGATGGTAATAACAATAAGCTTCTCTTCTGGAGGGTTAACAACCTAAGTTTGCAGACCAAAATTAGAGAAAAAGGAGGACCACAAAGAAAGCCTACATTTTGAACCTAGCCTTCCAAGGTCAATTAAGACTCAGGACATAGGAGAACTTGTACTGTAACGTCACGTAACTCAGTGGTGTCCCAAATTTTCTGATCAAGATTTGGGGGCCAAAAAGGAAAGTTATCAATGATGTAGACTGTGCCTGACGAGAGTCACATGGGGAGAAAACATTCTCTCAGGCTTTCATAGAGAGCACATTGGCCAAGCAATGGCCATGACTCATCCACATGGCTGACACTGACAAAGGTTCTACAATCTGAGGTACAGGATCTCAGGATAAATCCGGAGGGGATTTCACTGACCTTATCAGACCCAAAAGCTACAACTTTTGTTGCATAGGTCTTGCTTTATCTTGGTCTTAACCATCCAGCAGAAAAGTATAAAAACAAAGTATAAGAAGTAAAGCCATGGTGTTATGTTGAGGTGTAGGGGACTCAGGTCAACAATTCCTGACATTGCCAGTGAAGCAGAAGCCCCAATACTATTATGGACTACTGGACTCTTTTAGAATATTTGGCTGAGTTAGCACACTTATAATATTCAAATAACAGAACTTAGAAAAAAAGGGGTATACAGATGAATGTCCATTTTGTATCTGTGTATTCAAAATGGTTAGGATATATAGTTACATTCTCTTAATGAATAGAGGGATTTGTTCTAACAGTGTTTGTAAATAGGATATCATGTCCGCATCTTGTACAGCAATTAACCATTTGGAAGAATGTATGCAATGTGTTAATTATTGAAACTGTCCTACCAATTTGGTTCAAAACTGTCTCATAGCTATTTGTTTCTCAATAAAATTATGGGAAAAAATAAAGGGAGGGGAGAAGAGTAAAAAAGATGACAAAGAAAACATATTATGTACGTGCCTAAATTCTCTATGATAAATTTGATGATTATATAAACCTAAAATGTACTAATAAATCTAATTACTTAAAAAAAAGAATTCAAGAGTGAAAGCAGGCAGACTGATTCAGATTCTTGTGCAATGACTGGAGCAAAAAATAGTGTGCATTTGGACAAGTACCATTATGGGTAAGGAAACAGGCTTGAGATGCAATAGAAATAGCATAACTTATTGATAAAATACCACTCAGTATTTGATAGGATTTAGGTAAAGAAGAGGGAGGAACCTCTAAGTGCTACTCCCAGAATTTGGATTAGGGTGATGGGTGGATATGATATGTAAAGTATCCTTTTCAAAAAATTTGAGAGTGGAGCCAAGGTGCTTCAAGTGTAGTGAGAGAGAAGGGCCAAGGAAATGGCACCGATCCTCTCACTTTATTACAGAGAAGCTCAAAGTTGTCAATTGAAGGTAGAATGCTGGGATGCTAAAGACCAATCTGAACATGCGTTATTGCATAGACTCCTTCCAGAAAAAGAATAAAATTATTATTCATTAAAAAAGAAAATATATCCTGAACTACACTATTGTGTCATACCCATAAAAACTGAGAGAAATAATAGAGATAACAATTTTTTAGGGAAGATGAACTGAAAAAAATACTATGAAGCCTATATTTTTAGCCTGTGCCTAAATGCATGTTGAAAGAACTATAGTTTGGGGAAAATAGGCTAAAGAATACCTGTTTTTGAAAGTCACACAAAATGATTTTAATGTGTAATTACTACTTAACAGCACTCTATTATAAAGGTTATCCTTAGTTTGGGCCAGAATATCATAAAATTAAGTATCCAAAATCCACTGTAGAATATTCTCCACTAAACATATGATACAGTTTATTTTATTGAATGATTTGAATTAATTTCAAGCTATAATTATGGATTTTACTTAAAACCCTGTGAAGCACATCACTATACTTATTATAAAAATAATTCTAAATATATTTTACATATTCCCTTCTATTTTCCAATATAAAGTCTCATAGAAAATGTATTTCTTTTTTAAAAAAAAGAAAATGTATTTATTTGATCTAATACCCAAATTTCTTAACTCAAATTAGTTTTATGTTATAAATACCATGAATAATATAATTGATTTTATATTTTCTACTTTGGTTTGGCTATTACATAGTTTAGACTCAAAGCTGGGTTCCACGCTGCTATGGCTTGTGTCTAGATGACCCATCCCCAAAAGTCTCGTGCAGCCATGGGTGGGAGTTTTGGGACTGGATCTAAAGTGTGTGATACTGGTGCAAAGGATGAGATGTTGGGATTAATTTCTGTGTTGATGCTATGATTTTCTTTTGTTTCTTTTAAGGAAGGGGCTATAGGACGTTCATGGTTTTATTACCAGATTGGACTCATAGTGATTCTCCTGTTTACAGCCTCCCAAGTGCGGCGATTACAGGGGCACTCCACCACCCCAAGTCTCAATTGCTGTTTAAATATTGTAGGTGCATGAATGCAACAAAATATTCCAATATAGTCCATTAGTCCATAATAGTAGTAGGTTTTCTTTAAGACTGACAATGTCAGAAGTTGTTGATTTGAGCCTTTTACAGCTCAGCATATTAATATGGCTTTACTTTTTATACCTCATTTTTATATTTTTCTGCTGGATGGTTAAGACCAAGATAAAGCAAGACCTATATAATAAGAAATGTAACTTTTGTATCTGACAAAGTCAGTCAAATCTCCTCAGGATTTACCCTGAAACCCTGTACCACAGTTTGTAGATCCTTTGTCAGTGTCAGCCATGTGGATGAATCATGGCCATTGCTTGACCAATTCATTCTCTGTGAAAGCCTGAGAGAATGCTTTCTCTCCATGTGACTCTCCTCAGGCACATTCTCCATCATTGATCACTTTCCTCTGTGGTCCCATAATCTCCTCGATCAGAAAATTTGGAATATAACTGAGTTACAGGATGTTGTAGTGCAGGTTCTCCTATGTCCTGGGTCCTCACTGATCTTGAAAGCCCAGGGCCAAAATGTTAGCTGTCCTTTCAGCCCTTCCTTTTCTCTAATTTTTGGTCTGCAAACTTAGGTTGTTAACCCTCCAGAAGAGAAGCTTAATGATATTATTGCCCTGTAACATACAGTTGGGCTTAACCTCACTATCTGAATATCAAACATCTTAGACATAGAATGAAACAGGTATTTTCCATCAAGTATTGATATGCTAAATTTGAAATATTAATTACTGAAACTGTCCCATTAATCGGTTTTGAAACTGTCTCATTGATATTTGCTTCTCAACAAAATTAATTAAAAATTTAAAAATAAAATAAAAAATAAAATGAATAACAAAAAAAATTGCCGTCTCAGCATGCCCCAGGGGCGTGGCTGGCACAGCAGGCTTGGGGAACAAACCACAGCCCTTGCACCTGCTTGAAGGCCCTTTAATCTGCTGAGCTAAACGGCCGGCCCTGATGCTATGACGGGTGTGAGTGTTACCCACCCAAAGAGCAGTTATCCTGTATAGAATGGTGTTATTAACATTAATGTACCATTCCCCCAAATAACTGAATAGTAAGTCAAATACATATTAGCCTCCCCTCTATGATAAACAGAGATATGGAGATCTTGGGACAGAGGCAAAGCCAATAGGTAGTGACACCCAAGTGTACCACTGAAAAGCAAAAACTAATTTAAAAGATATTTTTATTACCAATGATGTCTTTCACCCAACAACAGAATACACATTTCTCTCAGCAGGAGAATATGGTACTTTCTCCAAAATATAGCACAGATTAGTGAATAAAACCTGGTTAAGTAAATGCAAAAGAATAAAGACTATGATGCAATTATCAGATATAGTTCAATGAAACTAAATCTCAGTGCCAAAAGAAACCACAGAAATTATCCAAGAGTGTGAAAATTAAACAATATATTCTTGAACAATTATTGGGCCACAGAAGAAGTCAAACAGTTCCTAGAAATAAATAATAATGCCAGTAAAATATACCAGAATTTATGGGACAAAATCAAAACAATTGTAAGCAGGAAGTTTGTAGCTGTAAATGCCACATTAGAAAAAGAGAATATGCCCAAATAAATAGCCTAATGGCACATCTCAATGTGCTAGGAAAACAAGAATAACCCAGTTCTAAGCCATTCCAAGGAAGGAAATTTAAAAAATCAGAGCAGAAATCAATGGAATGGACACAAGAAAGATTAAATGAGTCAAAAAGCTGAGGGTTTTTTAAGAATTAATAAAGTTTTATTTTTAATTTTTTAAAGAGAACACAAATTAGAATTAAAATAGAAAAAAATGCAATACATGTTTTTTAAGAATCTAATCAAAAATAAAAGACATGAATTAATGTAATTAAAAACTTAAAAAGTGAAATCACATTGAACACCACCAAAACCCAGAAAAGTATTAGCAAGCACTTCACAAACCTATATGCCAATAAATTGGAGAACTCAGAAGAAATTAATTGATTCCTAGATATATAAAAATTCAGAAATATTTTAAAAGCCTGAATACACGAATAATGGGCAAATTGACGCAGTCATAAAAAATGAAACCTACCAAGAAAAGACCTCTACAAGAATATTAGGAATGATCTAATTCCAATATTTTGCAAACTCTTTGATAAAATTGGAAGGAAAGAATTATTCTTATAATCGTTCCTGGAAGCTATCATTACCCTGATTCCAAAATATTAAAAGGACTCAATCAAAACAGAAATATGGTCAATCTCTTTAATGAACATAGATGCAAAAATCCTTAACAAGATACAGACAAACAAAATGTGACCAATCAAAAAAATCATACACCATGACCAAGCAGCCTTCATCAATAGACACAGGAATGTTTCAACATATGCAAATCAACAAACATAATCCATCGCATAAACAAAAGCAAGGATAAAATCACAGAAAAGTCTCAGTAGATACAGAAAAAGCCTTCAACAAAAATCTGTAGCACCCATTCGTGATTAAACCCCCAGAGTGAGTAAACTGTGCTGTTAATGGAACCAAATGCGATCTAAGGAAGTACATTTCTTTACAGAGCTGTGTCAAATCATCCTTTGGGCCCTCTGCTGGAAAGTAGAATCAAGTCTGAAATAATGCCTTTTTAATTGTAGCCTTTAGTATTATAGATGTAGGACAGTA
>NW_004524807.1:3727820-3743596 GCF_000260255.1 Octodon degus
TTGAGTTGGCATTGTACAGAAATTAACAGCCATATTGGTCAAGAAACGTTAAAACTTAATTTTTTTTCCATTTGTACAGGGGTAACGCACTGTATTAAATATGTAAGGTCTTATCTACGTGGGTTTGATTACAGAAACTAATAAAGTATTCTCTAAATAATGAAAAAAAAATAAAAAATAAACCCCCAAAAACAGATATACATAAATCTTTACTCAACTTGGTAAAAGGCTTTTCTAACTAATCTACTGGCAACATCATATTAAGTGGAGAAGAAGTGAAAGATTTATCTCTAAAATCCAGAACTAAACAAAGGTCTTCACTATGATCATTCTTATCCAACATAGTCTTCCAAACATTAGCCAGAACTATCAGGCAAGAGAAATAAAAGGGTATATATAAGGAAGAAGACAAATTATCATTATTTGCAGAGGTCATGATCTTCCACATAAATAACTGAATATTTCCATGAAAAGAATTCTATATTAATAACCAAATTCAACAATGCAGTAAGATAAAATATCAACACAGAAAAATCAGCAGTGTTTTTGTATACAAATAATGAACTCAATGAGAGTAAATTAGGAAAATAATACCATTCTCAGTACCATCAAGAAAAATTAAATATTCACAAGTTAAGCTAACCAAAGAAGTGAAAGACTTCTACATCATTCTGAAGCTGTATCATTCTGAAAAAGATGATTGAAGATATCATAAAATGGAAAGATATCTGTAGGGATCTGCTGGTCTCTCAGTGTAACCCGCAAAGAAATCATGGCAGGAATGAGGAAAAGATAGACAAGAACACAAGATCTTAACTGGTGGTGACCCATTGCCTGATTGGGAAATGACCCCCAGAATAACAGTAAGGGCACTTATTTATACCTTTGCAAAGTTAGTATCACATGACACAAGGTTGCCTAGTAACTAATAGCTGACATTAACCAGGCAAGATGCTTTTCTCAGGACTAAGGTAACTTGATAGCTTTGAGCAGAGAGTCTACTCTCCTACATCTGACCAATTTTGAGCTTCAGCAGCTTGCAACAGATATCCCCACTCTTGGATAACTACAGCCTAAAAGGCTATACTTCCAAAACTGTTATATAGATTTAAAGCAATTCCAAGAACATTCTAACAGCATTCTTCACAGAGCTAGAAAAAATAGCCCAAAGATTAATATAAAACCAGAAGAAACCCAGAAAGGCAAAAAGCAATCCTGGGTAAGAAAACCAAAACAGGAACTATCACAATCCCAGATTTTAAGATATATTCCAAAGCTACAGTGATAAAACACCATGACACTGGCACCATAAACACACATGTAAATAAATGGACTAAAATAGAGGAAGCAGAAACAACTCCAGATATTTTCAGCTATTTGATCTTCAACAAAGAGGCCAAAAACATACCCTGTTCTGCCAAAAAAATAAAATAGTTACTAATTGATAGATCATTTGGCCTCTAATCTGCTTCTTGATTTTGAATTTTTTTCATTTTTTGTATTAATGTTTAGGTTTGGGCTTTATGTAGCTTTCACTGTTTTTAATGTGAAAATATGCACTTTTGTGTTTATCATTCTTTGGTTTTCAACACTGCTGTGGTATGAAATTTCACACTTCTTTTTTTCTTTTCTTTTTTTTTTTTTTTGCACTTCTTATTATTTGTTAAATCCTAAAATCCTATGAGTAGATTTCAGACTACTATTTTAGATCCTTCATTTTGTTTTTTTTGAGTTCAATGAGACTTTGATGTGTGTATATGTAACATGCACAACAATCTGTACTGCTTTCTATGTCAATTTTACGAAATTATGAACATAATACATTTTATTTTACATAAAAATATAAAAGATTTCAAAAAACTTCAAAAAGAAAAAAACATACCCTGGAGGAAAGACAGGTAGGGATGGACAGGATATCATGTCTGCATCTTGTACTATGAATAACTACTACAAAGACAACAATATGCAATGTATTAATTATTGTAACTGTCCTACTAACCTGTTGTGACACTGTCTCATTGCTGTTTCTCAATAAAATTAATAAAAAAATAAAATGAAGGAAAGGAAAGATAGCTTCTTTAATGAAAGATGCTGGGAAAATTGACTATCTACATATATGCAGAAGATTGAGTCTAGACTTATGTATCAACAGGAGCTAAACTAAAATCAAAATGGATCATAGATCTAAATATCAACCAGAAACAATCTACTGGAAGATAAAATAGGTAATACTCTTGAAGCCATAGGCATAGACAAGGACTTTCTAAGAAGAATTTCATTTGTATAAGAAATGGTACCAAGAGTCAACAAAGGGATCATGTCAAATTAAAAGGCCATTTCACAGCATTGGATAGGCCTTTAGTAGAACCAGAGCTTCCTATTAGGAGACAGAACTTTATAGTTGTTAACTAATATGGTCTCAATGCATACTCTCAAAATTACTATTTTGAAATTTAATCAGCCATGTGATAGTATTAAGAGGCAGGGTTTCTGGGTGTGGTGATACATGCAGAACCCTCCACTCTGAGAGGCTGAGGCAGAAGTATTGCAAGTTCAAGCCCAGCACATGCAACTTTGGGAGAGTTTGTCTCAAAATTAAACATAAAAAAATGGCTAGGGATGTAGTCCTGCATTGAAGTTCCATTAATGAAAAAAAAAGGAGTATAAAATGATAGGATTGAGGGAGCTATCTGTTCAGGGAGCTCTTTGCCCCCTTTAGCCCTTCCATGACATAAAGATATAGCAAGAAGTTTCCATCTTTGGAGCAGAAAGTAGGGTCTCAGAGACATCAAATCTTCTAGCTTTTTGAGCTTGGACTTTTAGCCTCCATAGTCATAAGAATTAAGTTCTGTTGCTTAGGAATTACCCTACCTTCATAACTTGGGCATCTTGTTATAGCAGCAGGAATGAACTAACACAGTAGTAGTAGTAGTAGCAGTAGTAGTAGTAGCAGTAGTAGTAGTAGTAGTAGTAGTAGTAGTAGTAGTAGTAGTACAAGAATAATAATCTTTACTTCAATTTTCACACCTCAGACAGTCTGCACTTGACAATAGCACATTCCATGCATACCTATCACTTACACTAGCAGCACGTGTGATTGTTTTCCTGGCCTTTTTAAGGACATATTTGACATATGATTGCTCTTGCTGTTTTATTGGGAGGCTTTTATTGTATTATATGATGTGCAGTAAACAGGAACATGAAATATCAATAAAATAAACTATTAAATTTTTAATGTGTACTGTGTGTTTAGAATAGACATCAATATTTCCAAATTGGCTGTGTACTTGCTTACAAAGCCTAAAAGATAACAACAGAGATAAATTCCTATATTAATACAATGAAAATACAGTACAATCCTACCACAAAATTAAGCTTTGCTTCAATTGCCACTCTCATGCCAGACTTCCCTAATGATGACTGAGTGCTCCATGCATGCATCACATGTACACTGACAGCACATGTACTTAGCTTTTCAGTCCTATGTGGTGGTCTTCTCACCTCTCATCACGTTTTGTCAGAAGCTTCTCAATATATTGTACAACATGCACTTATGGAAATAAAATATTAATGAAATAAAATATTAAATGTGTGAATCGTGATTAGAATAGACATCAACATCTACACATCAGCTAACTACTTGCTTACAAAAATGTACTAGTATTCTCATTGTAGTTAGTATAAGAATTTATTTGTGTTGTTCTTCTTTAGAAATAAAGATAGCATCAAAAATAAAAAGCTACATGAACTACAATGTAAACACAAACAATAGTATGCCCCCAAAACAATCTTTGCTTCAGCTGTCACAATGAAGGCAGTTTCCACACATGACAATAGCTTATTCCATGCATAAGTATCACTTTCACGGGTAGCACATATGTTTTGTTTTCCTGTTCTTTCTTGTAGGGCACAGCTGACATCTTTTCTTGCTTTCCTATTGCCATGGTAGGTCTTTGTGATGCTGCAACTGCCTTTTACCTGTCAGTTCACCAATGTGCCCATAATCTTGGGGTGTATTCCCCTGAGGAACAACATTTTAGCTTTCTTCTGCTATAAATTGTCTCTTTTGAGCCCCAGTTCCAATCTTCTAAGAATTTCTCCATTCTATTTTGCACTTGTTATATTATTTGTAAAATATCAAATTATTCCACATGTTTAGAAGCAAGTAAAACAACCATTAGCCAATGCTTTGTGTTTGAAATGACAATGATAATTGTTGGATAACTCATCAACATGTCTTCCACCTCTGGTTTTGTTGTAGAAAGTTTCCATCTCAAGCTTCCCTTCTGTCAAGGTTTCCTATCAATATTTTTATCATGGTGAAATGTTGATATCAACAGTACCAGTATATTATTTTTCACCATATATGACACCAATATTATGTCTTTCTGAAATCCAAAAATTGTACTATACAATTGTTTGTTTTGACATTGCAACATTTCATTTGGGATTTCTGCTTAATTCATGCACTGGTCAACTTGTATTCTGTTAGCAAAGACAACATTAACTGGAAATAAATAAAGCTGTCCATTTGCTGAAATGATCATGGCCAGTAAAGACACTACTATGTTTCTGGCATCAATCTTTGAAAACACTAAGTGCAGGTTTCAGGGAACATAATTTTGTCTGGGTTAATGGTTTTTTCAGGAACTAGCATTTATCTGAATGCTATACCTTATATCTAGCTGCTCATCAAAATGTCTCATGAACTCACAGGTGGGGGTTTCAGGACTGACCAGATTATGGGTGCCCAATATGGATTAGACCACTGATTGGTTCACCATAGTTATAGGTATAGATGATGGACTTACACAAGAAGGAAGAATCACCTTGGACAGGGACAGCATCAAAAATAGGCTTGTATCCGGGATGGAATAAAAATGGAAATAAGAAGGAAGTCTCATCTGTTTTTTTGGGAGAACTTCAGTCTTTATTACCTGACTTTGCAACCTTCCAATATTTTGGATTCCCAATAAGGACACCAATGGGATTCAGCAGTGAGCTCCAGGTCTTCCACATTTGGCTGAATCATTCAGCTCTCCAGTACACAGCCTACTTGGTAAACTCTGTGTGTGTGTGTGTGTGTGTGTGTGTGTGTGTGTGTGTGTTACTCTAGTGAACTCTGAGTGATACACCTGAGTAAGGAACCAGAGGTTCAAAAATCTTACATACCTTATTAATCTCCTTTGAATCTTTGTTTAAAATAAAGTTTACCAAGGATTTGGTTCCAAATTCTTAAAAGGCTTTCCAATACTGAAGACATTTCACTAATTCACTGAGAAATATTACAGGTTAAAACTGCTGAATTAAGAAGAACTCTACACACACACACACACACACACACACACACACACACCTATGCAGGTAAGACTAAGCATAAGAATTTGAGGTTCCTTTAAAACTTCAATTTCTTTGAAGAAATTGAAGAAATACAAAACAAGTTGATATGTGACTTTAATTTTTCTAGACTCTTAACTTGAGAAAACATATCTTTGGTTATAACTTTTTCTCCAAGAACTTTGTGATAAGGTTCGTGATGGTTAATATCATATATCAATTTGCCTCCACTAAGGTTTGCCCAGGTGGCTTGTAAAACACTATATCTAGGTGTTTATACAAAAGATCAGTAAGTGAAT
Organism: Octodon degus; assembly: GCF_000260255.1. NCBI lineage: Eukaryota > Metazoa > Chordata > Mammalia > Rodentia > Octodontidae > Octodon > Octodon degus. Next base: position 3,733,457 of record NW_004524807.1, read on the forward strand.
TAGGCAGACTGACTAAAGAAGATCCAGCCTCACCAGTGTGGATGGTATCATTTAATCTGTTGAGGGCTGTCAGAACAAAAAAGGTAAAGGAAAAGGGCAAATGTACTATCTCTTCTAGAGCTGAGATATCTACATTCTCCTTCCATGGGATAGCAATGTTGTTGATACTTGAGCTTTCAGAGTCTGGAAATGATACATGTTCTCCAGACCTCAGCTTCTCAGGTGTTTCATCTCTGAGTGAATTATACTACCTACTTCCTGGCTATCCAGCTTGCTGATGGGCACACATCGTGACTCATAAGACATCATGAATATGTGAGCCAATTCCAAGTCTGAGACAGATAGAGTAAGAAACTGAAACAAAGATTCCTAGGGGTTCTCTTTTTCTAAAAAAACCTAACTAATATATTGTTCATGTTGAAATTTACATCATTTTTTGACTTTTGATTTTAAAACATCTTTATGCAGTTATTTGATTTTGTTTTATAATTTATAGGACACATTGATACAGCAGATAATACTTTTTATGAGAACTAGACTGTGGTGAAATTTCAGTCAGGTACACAGAAGCTGTGCAGATTACTTAATTGATGTACTATTCTGACACATTTCAGCACCTACTGGGAGTAAAAATTATGTTGCCAACAATGCCTCCATGAAAATGCACAAAGAAGTTATTTTCACTGAGAGGATCAACTCATGAAGGCATGGAAAAAGTGCTCTTAACTTAGTGCCAATTTCCTTTGCATTCCATGGAGTAGACATAATCCAGCCACCTACCTTTCTCAATTATTCCTTGACAGGAACACTTCTGCCTATGATATTTAACATCTTTGACACTTACCCTCTAAGCACTATCAGTACTCTTTAAATTGTTGATACAACCAAAAACTTCCCTAGGAGATGATAATAATCCTGGTTTAGAACAACTGAGTTAAAAGAAAAAAAATCTCAAAGAAACACTCTTTCCTGCTCTTGATATTTCCTTCCATGTGAAGAGAACCCCACAAAGTAAACTTCAGGGATTCTTGCTAAAACTTTACACCCTCTTCCTACAAGAGGGATATAGATTCACTAACTAGAAATTTTAAGAAAAATAAAAAGGCACATTTGGCTCACTTTTCTTCCCATTTCTCTTGGAAGCAAGTTGTCTACAGGAAGCAAACTATCCTACCTCCACAAGCTCTGGACAGTGTGAGGCAGCTGTGATTCTGCATGGGTGAGCCTGCCTATTCCTGAGCTATCAGAGACACAGCAGGGAAGGCTGCCTAGTTATGGAATCTGTTTTGAGGAAGACCATTGTTCCTAAGTACTGTAAAACCACAATCTCCAATATCACCTTCATGAAATATGAAGATGGGGTTAAAATCTCCCATCTGCCCTACTTCTTTAGTTCATTTCAAATATTCAAAAAACAAAGGGCATTCTTTACTGAACCTCCTCAACCTCAAACAACTACTACACTCCTGCCTGTGTCCTGACTTCAATTTCCTACCAGATTTCATTCCTCATCATGCTCATTCTTCTTTAACTAAGTTCTTAACCATCATTCAAACCCACATTGTTTAAAGAACCAGATCCTCTTACTCTCTCTCCTTTATAAGCAATGTTTATAGTGGCTAAGAAAACATAGATACTTAGAAATAGTTAGTAAACACAATGACACAAAACAACAACAGCAAAAGTCGTCTAGGAAAACCATTTCTAACCACTTATCCTCATATTTACATATATTTTTGTCTCAAATTCCTGAATCAAGTCAACCTAAAAAATCTTCAATAAAATATGTATCATTAGGGATTAGCATAAGTTTATCATTAAAGTTTAAAGACCACATATATTTAAAATTCATTGTTAAGGAAAAGGTTGCTTCTCATTATTTTACTAGCAGTACTTTCACTGCCAGAAATATTTTCCACAAAGATGCCCCAATTTGAGATTTCTGAGCTATTCAATTATTCAACTATTTGGAATTTTGAAGGGAAAAAAAAGACAGAATTTTTCAGCCAGTTTTTCCTCTTAGTCACTAAACATGTATATTTTAAGAGAAACTTAATCCAACTACTTCTGGTTTGTTTCCATTTAAGTCATTAAAATGTTATTTTTTTAAGTCATTTGTTGTCCCAGAGACTTTTTAAATTAGCTTTTTTGCTTAAAAATCTAAGCTGGCCATAAGAACATGTGCTCTGATGCCAAGTTTCAGGTTTGGAACAAAAGTGTGAGCCCCAAGTTGGAAATCAGTTTTAAATGCTAGTTATGACATAAAGGGACCATGTGGACTGCTTCCCTGACTCACTGAGCCTTTTGTGGAAGCACACATTATAGCTGGGGTTACCAGAAGGTCTGCAAAATAAATCCTGCATTCAGTAGTCAGAGCTTCTGAAAATTCTAATTTCTGGCTTCGTCATAGGTATGCACTGATCTTGTGTGGTTTCTCCACTACAATATTTGAGGGAGGAAGTGCTTTCAATGAAATTTTAATCCATAAAATAATGATATGCATTCCTTTTTATGCATACCTCTCCTTCAAAAATAGGAAAAATCACTTCAGTTAAAAAATAGGTCCCCATTGAATAACACCATTATTTGAGGTTATTTCACCGCTTGCTACCCCCCAGGAGAAAACTCTTTATCCTCCATAAAAGTACCTTTGCTACTAATGGTACTTTTCTGCTCACTCCCTGGATGCATCATAAATTAGGAGAAATTATATGCTTCCAAATATCGAATGAGGTACTAAACTGCCACATGACACTGAGGAGGAACACAGAAAGAACTCCTACTTTGCCTAAACTAAAAGAAAAAAGTTAATTTCTATAAAAACTTTTCTGTCTTCCTCATAAGAAGTAGAAACTTTATTACTAAAGTTTTCTGCTTTAGAAAAATGTATAACATGCTAGCACAATGATCAACCTGGAAAAACACATCTATACACTCTAAAGATTAGAGAAACAAATTCAACAATATTCAAATATATCAAGGGCTTTTTTTTGCCTGTGTCAGTTGAAAGAGTCAATTTAAAGAAATAACAAAGGGTGAAGTCTGCAGGTATAGAGACTTAAATATACAGTTTGACTACAGGGCATATCGTCAGTTTCAGACTCTTTTTGGTGAAATAAATAAGATTTTAGAACATACCTAGTTTTACATCTTGATTAGCATTTAAATCTTGCATCCTCTCAATTTAAAATACAATGCCAAAACATTCTGAGTAAGTTGGCATGACTTTTATGCATATCTTTGTATTCCTGAAGGACTTTCAAAATTATAAAATAATACTTCACCACATTATAATACCTTAACAGATCAGTAAACCAGTAGTTAAAACTGCAAACTTCTTGGCCATTATCTATAAAACAATAATTCATATATCATTTATCAACTAGAGGTTTGTTTATAATGATGTCCTTTGTAAATCACAATGTATGATAGCACCAAATATAAAAGATATACAAACTTGGCCAACTGAAAATTCTATAGCTTTACTTTAAAATTTTCTAAAATTAACCTTATTCATTGTTATAACTTGTAGAGATATAGATTTGAGACAAAAGCCTGATGTCCCAAGAGAGCAGGGAACACTGGACCAAGCCCGAGGAGGGTTGCTGTCTGTTTGCAAATTCCCAGAAAGCTGGGACCCAAGGCAGCAGATAACAGCTTCTCCTGCAGGTACCCTGTCCTTTGATCCCTTGCTTGGGATGTTATCGGCTAGCATTTGTGTGAACCTAGTGTTAGGCAAATGGTGGAAATTAATAGATATAGTAGTTTGTATTCACTTAGGTAATTATGCACATTCCTAGTCTGCCTTTACCCCTTAATAAATGTGAGATGCTACTGAGGCTCTGGGCTCACTTGGAGAGACTAATCTCAGTGAGACCTCTGAAGCTACATTCATCAGGTCTTCTCGTCGTTTCTTTCAGCACCGACCAGTAACTTACAACAGTAACTTATACTTCTAAATTCACACTTCACTGTGTCTCTTAATTTCTATATCTTGTACATTATAAATGACACAACATAAATTTATACTATAAATGACATGATATAGGTATAACATGATTAGTAAATGGCAATTTTTAAGGATTCCACCAGTCCTTATGAAGCCACCTGAGTGATTCAGTGCTGCCATTTTGTAGAAAAGTATGATATTGTTTAGGGAAGCAACTAAAAGCTTTTATTGAGTCTACTCTGTGAATCTGCTATAATGTGAATGGTTTAACAATTCTAAATGAGAATTGTAAGTTATGAAAAAAAAACAACAAAAAGACAAAATATTTTATAATACATGTAATGCTTGTATTTTAAGATCTTGCCTCAAATTTTGAAAGGTGTTGTTTTAATGAGAAGTCCTAAAATATTTTAAACAATGGAATTTTTTGGAGAATTAGTATAAGTGCACATTCATAAAAATATATCTTCAAAAGCTGAGAAAACATGAACAAAATTAAAGGTAACAAGTCAGATAGATCATCAAAACTGCCCTGTCCAGTTATTTCCAACACTGAGTTATTTATTACAAATTGTGCTGCTATAAACATGGGTAAACATATATCACAGTAGTATGGTGTTTTTAATTCTTCTGGGAAGCTAAACAGAAGAAGATAAGCTAGAGCGAATGGAACTTCTAATCACAGCTTTTTGAGGAATTTTTATACAGATTTCCACGTGGTTGCACCAATCCATGTTCCCACCAGTGGCGGAAAACGTTTCTCTTTTTCCTCACAACCCCACTAGTATTTTTTATTGATTGAATTCTTGATGATAGCCATTCTTTTTTGGGATGAGATGGAATCCCAGTGTTGGTGTAATTTGCATCTCTTGAATGAACAATGATTTTAAACTTATTTTCATATATTTGTATTTGTACATCTTCATCTGAGAAGTATATATTCATCTCAGGTGCCCATTTTTTGATTGGGTCTTTGAATTTATGTCTTTGAATCTAATTTTTTTCAATTCATTATCTGTTCTACATAGAAGTTATTTAAGGTATGATTGGCTAACATTTGTTCCCACTCTTGGTTTTGTTTTCACTCTGTTGGTGATGTTTTTCAGTGTGCAAAGGACTTTTAATAAGGTGAGATCACAGTCGTTAATTTTTGAAGTATTTCCCATGCAATTAGGGTTCTATTCATGAACTCTTTACCCACACTTTTCAAGATTTCTGCCTACTTTTTTTTCAGTATATTTGGTGTTTCTGTTTTAATATTTACACCACTGACCCATTTGCACTTAATTTAGTGAATGATTATAGACATGGATCTAGTTTTAATCTTTGGTATATAGATAGACAGGTTTTTCCAAAACCAATTATTAAAAAGGTTTATTTCTTCCAGCGATCATGTATAACCATTTTGTCAAAGATCAAAGGTCTGACTGGGTCTGTAGTTGTGTATGCATCTTCTGATCTGTTCCCTAGCACTATCTGCTTTTCTGCCAGTACCATGATGATTTTATCACAGTAGCTTTGTAATATAATTTCAAGTGAGGGATTACAATGCCTTTTGCATTTCCTTTGTTGCCCAGGATTTCTTTTGCTATTCTAGGTCTCTTCTAGTTCCAAAAGAATTTTAGGAATGTTTTCTCTAGTTCTGTGAGGCATACCAATGAAATTTTAATTGGGATTGAATTAAGCCTGTATGACATTTTTGGAAGTTGGCCATTTTTACTATATTGACTCTTTTCCTACCAAAAAATCAAGCAATATCTTATCATTTTTATATCCTCTTTGATCTCATTTTTAGAGTACTATAAATTTTAATATACAAATCTTTTACTCCCTTTGTTAGATTAATTTCTAAGTATTTGTGGAGGACCACCTGAGCAGCTCTCCTTGAAAGAAGAACAACTGTCTCCATTTTGACTGAGCCTGACCCTATTTCCTTGTGTTGTTATATACAGAGCTGGCTGGGACTTGTTTATCCTTCAATTGGCCTTAAGCAATGTATATTGGTCTAGCTGAGGTGCTGGTGATAGTCCTTGAAGGTGGTGTGTGTGTTTCCCTGGTAACCTATACCTGCTGCTCTTTAATGTGAGCCAGGTCAGGACAGGACAGAAGAGCTACTGCTCCACGCCACCAGCTGGGATCAAGCCTCGAGATAGACACTATAACTTCCTGGGGTTTGAAAGACTACATCAAAGCTGAAGCACTAGACCCCCCAAAACATTAGAATCTATCTCTATGGCATAATAGCATAAAGCAGATTACGGTCTTTGCATATCCTCTCTGCATATGGCAGAGGTAAATGTAGGCCACCCACCTAGCTCAGCTCACAGAAATCACCTACTTCCCACAATTCTGAGTCATTCCTCCTCAAGCCACTCCCCTACTGAATAAAAACTGGGTGAGGCCCTGGGTCTCTCTCTTTTTGTTCCAGGAAGCCATCTTCATGGCTGAACTTAGAGCCCTTTGACTCCCCAGTGATTGAAAATATAATTTAGTATCTTTATTTTTGCCATTGGTTGCACTGTAAGAGGTAGATTGGAATCAACATGATGGGATTCCAATAATGTAATTCTGGGATTACAAATATTGACTTCTTATGCCAAGGAGAGGACCTGGAAATAACTCCTACAAGTATTTCTCTCTTTTTTTATGCCATTGTACAGGGTATTGATTCCTTAATTTCTCTCAGTGAGTTTGTTGTTTGTGTACAGAAATGCTACTGATTTTTGACTTTGTATCCTGATAAACTACTGAATTTGTTTATTGAATCTAGAAGTCTTTTTTTGAGTTTTGGGGGTCTTCTATGTAGAGTATTATGTCATCTATTAGTAAACATAGTTTAGGGGCTGGGGAGATGGCTCAGTGTAATAAGCACTTCCCTGGCAAACTCAAGGACCTGAGCTCAATTCCTAGTTCTGCAAAAAAATAAATAAATAATAATAATAATAATAATCATAATAATAATAATCATAGTTTAACTTTTTCCTTTCCTATCCTTACTCCATTTATTTTTCTCTGTTATCTAACTACTCTGGCTAATTATTAAAGAACTATATTAAAGACAAATTGCGACAGTGATATCTTTGTCAAGTTCTCAATTTTAGAGGAAAAGCTTTCAGTTTTTGTCTACTTAATATGATTTTGGCTGTTGTTTTGTCATACAAGGTTTTTATCAGATTCAAATTAAAAACCAGTATAAATTTTACTCTTAGGACTACTTTCATTGTGTCCCACAGCTTACAGTATATTGTATTTACATTTTGTTTGAATTTCAATTTTTTTTTATTTTATTTTAGGGAAGGGTCTACAGGGTGTTCAGGGTCTCACTACTAGATCAGACTCATAGTGATCCACCTGTTTACAGCCTCCCAAGAGCTGGGATTATGGGCATGCACCACCACACCCAGTCTCAATTGCTGTCTCAGCATGCCCTGAGAGCAAGGCCAGCATAATTTTTTATTTTAAACAGAAAAGAAAAACAAATATTAAGAACAAAGACAACAACAAAGCACCATAATACAATAAAAGTGGTACAGGATTTCAAAACAAGAATAGGAAATTAGCAATGATTGTTGTACTGCACATTGTTTTTTGTTTTTATTTTTTTTTTTGCCTTATACTACCAGATATAGGCATGTAAGATTGATCAGACAGTTATAACATTAACTCTTTGTTTCCACAAATCACATCTTTTCTATCCATTCCTCGGTTGATGGGCATTTGGGTTGTTTCCAAGATTTAGCTATGACAAATTGTGCTACTATAAACATGAGTGCACATATGTGGCTGTGCTTCTTCCACCAACAGTGGAGAAAGGGTCCCTTTTTCCTCAAGATGTGATACTTTTATATAATGCATCATTCCTCAGCTATAAAAAAGATAAACTCAAGGCTTTTATATGAACACAGAGACCATACTCATAAGTGAAATAAATCATACCCACATGTGTAAACATCATATTCTCTCCCCAGAATAAGAATCTGAAAGAGTAAATGAAATCTGAAAGGTAAAATAGATACTGTGCAAGGGAAAGAAATCTTTCAAAGGGAAGGAACTACTGGGATGAGGGAAAAGAGAAAAGGAAGGAAGGAAGGAAAGAAGGGGAAGAACAAAAGGAAAAGAAAATTACTGCTGATATCTGCTGGTCTATTGAAAGTAGTTAATACTTAAATTATTATCTTTATTCTTTTTAACTTTTTTTTACCAACTTTGCATGCTTATATTTGGTAATCTGAACAACTAATTTTATAACAACAATATGCAATATAGCAACCATTATTGAATTTCTATCATTTTGTTTAGTGAAATTCTGTACCTTTTATGATTTTTAACTACTTTTTCTTCTCTTTAAAAAACAAAAAGAAATAAAAAATTTTAAATCTTTAAAAAAAAAAGATATGACATCCTAGCTAAAGGATTATTATTATCAGTGTTATTATCTAGCACTGATATCATCAAGCACAATACAGAAGTTGACAAACTCTGATAATCATTAGTTTTGTACCTTTTTATTTTTTTCATTTATGTATTTGTACTGGGTCTTACTATACAGCTCAGGTTCCTGGTGATTCTCCTATTTTCATCCTCTCAGCACTGGATTTATAGGTGTGTGCCACCACACCCAGACTCAGTCACTGGCTCCTTGAGCCCTGAGGGCATGGCCAGCACAGTATGTGGGACTGGGCATTGAACCCTGGTCCCTGCGCTTGCCAAAGCAGATGCTTAGTCCACTGAGCTATCTCACCAGCCCAATTTTGTACCTTTTACCATAGAAGTAAACTCTACAGTTATATAACAGAATAAATTGCAAATTGGGAGCTTGTATGTAATTTCCCTTTAGTAAAGTGGTTTTACCCTGTAGTAGGTAAATTTAAGAACAATAGTGTATAAAACAAAGATAACTGCAAAGAAAGTAGAAGCCAGGCAAAAGATAATCATACAAGCTCTAGGAAACTAGAGAAGAAGACAGAAGAGAAAGAATACAGGAATAAGAAAGGGATTATTGGAGTTGATCATAAAAATCAGAGATGCTGTTCACTCATATGAAAATATGTCTATATCTAGAGAAGTAAACAGAGGAAAGGGGAAGAAAAGACGAACAGACTGGAACAAAAATATTGGTACAATATTTAAAAAAAAAAAGTAAAAGGAACAAGAACAGGATACAAACCACAAACCAGCAAACAAAAAGAAGAATAAAATAAAATAGCAAAATTCCTCTGGTGTCCCTGAGAGTCTAAAACTACTAGATAACAACACCAAGCCTGCAGTAGTGTTTTATTGGATTTGAGGCTGATCTTGGCTTTCAGATGTGGGGGCCTGGGGCCAGAGTCTTCAGCCAGTACTTTCTGTGAGTCTCTTAGTAGACTCCCACCCTTACCCTATTTCCCTTGGCAGTGTCTGTCTCCCAGTTGTTATGCTATTTTTCAGATGGAAACAGGGGCCTGATCCCAGTCTCATGTACCTTTTGGTTACTCCTGGTCCTTGCTCAGCCTTCTGTGTTCCTTTGCCACTAGCAAGTCTCTCTCCTCTCAAGTCATTTGCTGCAGAATGGGGTGGGATACTGTAATATGGCCTGGTCCTAGGCTCTGGCTGCAGTCCAAGGCTACTCAGTTTCAATTCTTACTCCTGTCCCAAGGTGGGGTGCTAAATTCCAATTCATTGCTTTACAAGTTCCACAGCCAGGGTTGTCTACCTCTGCTGTAGTCTGTAACTTCCTTGAAGATGGAGAGGTGCTGTGGGGTTCTTTTCTACTCGTGTCCCCATTGGGACAGCCTTGGGTTGCATTGTCCCAGAGTGCAGAGTTGTTTAATTCCCTACACCTCTCTAACCATAGGTCATGGGAGAGGGGTAAGCTGTTCGATTTACCACACATCCCTGTAGTCTTTAATCTTGTTCCTAGTGGTTCAAGTTAGTGCTCTGGTGAACAGAATGAATGGGAATAGAAGAAAAAATGAAAAAAAAAAACCCTCACTGATCATCAGGGAGAGAACAATTTGTATCAACAGAATTTACTGCTGACATGTAGCATCTTCTGTTTGGAGGAAGACAGTATAAACAGAGTACCTTATAGCCCAAGTAATCTTGTATGGTTTAATCTTTAGCCACATTATTTTAGTACATCTCTTCTTCTTCTTCTTCTTCTTCTTCTTCTTCTTCTTCTTCTTCTTCTTCTTCTTCTTCTTCTTCTTCTT
>NW_004524807.1:3743766-3756825 GCF_000260255.1 Octodon degus
TTCTTCTTCTTCTTCTTCTTCTTCTTCTTCTTCTTCTTCTTCTTCTTCTTCTTCTTCTTCTTCTTCTTCTTCTTCATCCAGATTCCAAGTATGTCGGACAGTTGTCCCAAAGCACCAGCAGCCCACCAGCATGTAGGTGACCTGCCATTTCACTAAGCCCTTTGTCTATGCTGGACTTGATCTATTAGTCTCTTGTGTCAGGTTTATTTTGGTTTAAGTGTATATGACTCTCTCTCTTTCTTCCAATTACTTGTATTTCAGTTGAATTTCTCTGAGTAGCTCTGAATGAGGATACTCCTCTATTTGGCCATGTTATCTCCTCTAAATTGTATTACTTTCTTAGCAGTTTTCAGTTTATTTTAGACTCTATTCCTTTGTCCCTTGGGATCCAGAAAATATTACTTGCCATTTGTACTTTTTTTTTCCTTATCAATACCTTCATTTTCTCACAGCTGAAATGAATTGGATTCTTCCTCTGTGTTTGTATGGTATTCAATAAATCCCACTCAACATTTGGCAGTGCTCTCCCCAACCTATCTTTAATAAAGTTTGTAATCCTCTTTCTCAGAAGTACGGCATCATTCCGACAGTCATAGCAAGGATGTAATTTCCTCTGCCAACATGACAAGATAGAGAACATTCCACACTGCCTCACAAAAGCCAGTCTGCTGAGACCATAATCTCAGTCCTCTCAAGGCATAAAACCACTGTGAGACAATAAAAAGGCCCATGTAATAACTTTTAGGTTTTATAGAGACTCTCTAATCTTAGTATTAATTTTTCTTCTTAGAGGAAACTAAATTTAATGCAAAGAAACAATTAGCCATTCCTACTATGCTTTTCATTCCAAAGCAGGCTAAAATTCTTTACAACATCATTCTTTATTGGTTCTCCAAATTCTAGTTAAGTAGACATCTACTAACATTCCCAAACTAAATTTTTAAGCTAAGGATAACAAATATATGAGATAATTCATTCTTTCTTTCTTTCCTGTTAGATTGGTTAGGTGTAATTAAAACAAGACAAACTAGAAGTAGGAACACTAAGCTTGCCTAAATCATGCAATGGTCTCAGTTTTAGATGGAATTGAATTTATAATACATGACAAAAGCAAAGTTTCACACAGTGCAATTATCTAATTTACTTGAACAGTTGTTCTCCATATAGGCAGTAACAGTACCCCATTGCATTTTGGTTAGGACCAAACTTCTCATTTTTCAGGGTAAAACTATTTTGTCGACATTTGGAAATCCTGAAAAGACCATCTCTAAGTTTCTCTGATAACTCTTTACCTATTTTCTTTATTCTAGAAATAGTATACAGCTGTATATTCATTGCTGAATGCTTTTGATACGCATTCAGCACATGACATTTTCTGGGTAATATAAATATTACATAACCAGCCATGCTATTAATTAGATTTCTATGATGAAACAAAATAATCAGAGATGAATAAAAAATAAAATAAATAACAAATCATTTCTTTGTATATTCTTATGAACATTTGCTATTATAAGTAAAACATATATTGAAGGACATGAATCATTTTCTCTCTCATTCTATAGAACAAAGAATTACATTTCTACTGAATATTAAAGAGAAGTCCTACTTGTTTAATAATAGTCTTTTCCAGTTAACTTATGCTTCAAGAGAAATATTTTATGGAGTGTGGGACATTCTTATTCATGACCTCAACATTTTAAAACAGGTTGATGGATAAGCAATGTAATCTCTTCATTGATACATAAATATTCTGGATTCCAAATTTATCTTCAAAGTTTAAAGACATCATCACCCTTTAAAAGTATCTTGAAATTGCAACCAACTATAGGTAAATATTATTTCCTAAAATCTGTCCCCCTGTGTATGGATTTATGAGTCCCACAGTAAGACAAAGGGAAATTATCCAAGGAAAATGTGTCCAAATGGAAATTATCCAACAGACTGGAGCCAAGATGATCCTCTGGAGGTGATTGCATAGGTTCAACTGCAGCTGTGTAATATATATGGACAACAATCAATTGTATGAAGAATGTCTCCAGGAAGAGCAAACTAGAAGCACTATTTTTGTGTCCTAAAATATTGGTTTATTTGTAAAACAAAAAAAAATGGAAAGGGTGCTCAAAGTATTTGCACTGTGGTATTTCTACCTCTAAACAACTATGTTATGCAACAATATTATCATTTCTTGCAGTCTGGAGTATTCACTGCACACTGAATAATATAAAATAAGGCTAACAACACAATATAGTAACACTTCCATGTAGTGCCTGTAAAGAATAATAACAAATATTCTTCCATGTGTGAACTAAATCAACACATGAAAGAATCCCATTTGATCCTCTGAACAACACAGAAAAAATGATATTATGACTCTCATTTTATAAATAATGAAATTAAAGCTCATAAAGTTTGGGACATATTCAAAAGCACTCAGCTACTGAAGGATGGGTAAGGATTCAAACCAGGTGTTATTCAAGAAGCAGTGTTCTCTCTATGCACACATATTAGGACAAGCACTGTATATGAAAACAGCAAATAGTCACTACATTAATAAAATTAAGAACACAAAAATGTCTTTGTCCCATCTCCCTCAAAGTTCCTACCATCTCCAGGACCACCACCATTCTAAAAGTAGTAAGAAGGGGAAGAAAGAGAAAGAGGAGGAGAAGCCTTTACTCATAAATAAGCACTGTTTTCTAAGTTTTACTTTATGATAAAAACATTCCTGGTGATTTTAACAGTTTTGGATTAATTCTTTTTAATGTAATTTACCTATTTTATTAGCTATCTCATATACCTCAGAATAAAAAAGACAAAACATTTATCAGTTAGAGTTGGCCCATTTTAAAATTGAACAATGACAAGTACCTAATGATATTCCCCTTCCTGATAGTTTTAAAATCCAAGCATGATTTACAGGAAATTTCTAACAGAATAAAAAATTGTCTAATTATGACCATTCTGTCATGCATTTTGAGTAACCTTTCTGTCAGCTTTCTTCCTGTATTAGTTAGTTTTCCTGCCACTGAAACATAATACCCAACACCCACAATTTAAAAGAGCTTTAATTGGCTCATATTTTAGGGGATTCAATCAGTGGTCAACTCCAACGTGGCAGAACGGTATGACATAACAAAGCTTCTTATTTCATATATAACAAAAGAGAGCAAGGAAATGACAATGTACAGGAAGGAGCCAGTGGCCATATATGGTATGCAAGGTCTCATTCCATGATCTACCTAGACACAGCCAAAAGTATGTTTAACAAGTCTGCTGGACATTTTAGTCCAATCAAGTTGACATAGCACAATTAATGATCAAAATCCACCCCTTAGCAATATGGCACCTCCTTATGCCATACTTAATCTCTAGATAAACATAATAAATTAATAATTCTGCCTAATATGATACAACTATCCTGCTACATAAGTCAGTGCTTGCTAGAGAAACATTTAATTCAAGATATAACAATATGTAAGTATTTATAAGGTAGGCTTACAATGGTCATCTAGAGTCAGGTTTGGAAGAGTACAAAAGGGCTGTTATACAGTGGAGTTCTGAAGGATCTAGTCATGGCCTAAAGCTCACTACAGCATCCTGTGCAAGTCCAGATCAGGAGGATGAAGGGTCTATGCTATCCTGAGGGATCTGGGCCACAAGGCTGGAGAGTCTGTACTGGGATCCATTATCCAAAGAGAAGGTAGAGTGGAGCTCCTCTGAAGAAACAGAAACAGCCTTCCTTCATTTCCCTTTTATCCCAATCATGTGGCCAAGCCTGTTGGTCTGTGCTACTCATACCCATGGTGGTTCTTCCATCTCCAGTAAATCCTTTCAGCCACACCCATACTACTCTGTTCTAATTTAGTTGGGTGTTTCTTAATCAAATTGACACAATCAGTTAATTATCCCAATCTGCCCCCTTGTCGGCTTGACAATTAGACCATAGTTCCAGATACAATGACAAGGTTGTAATTATGCCTAGCATGTTACAGCCATTCTGCATGCAAATGGAACTGCCCTAATTCCTCCCCAGAATAGAAGGCAAGTTTTCTTTGGGTGATATTTACTCCTAACATTTCATAGGTTAAACACTATAATATAGGTTTAACAATACTTAAGAACCAATATTTTGTCCAACAACATTATTTTACAGAGGAAGCATGTTAGAAGAGACTATTGTAATCTGTGTTTCTGTAAGTGTGGAAATATAGCTTGTATATAGAAATACCTTCTTCTATTACTTATTCTATATTCCCTTATCCTTCAACAAGCACTTCAGCATGTCTTCATTCTTTCTCTGGTGCAATGACTCTTACTCTCATTCCTGAAGGCTCTGGGCAATGCATTTCTCATGCTGCCTGGATTGGGTTGTTGTAATTTTCCACTGACCTTAATAACAAAGCATGTTAATACTATGAGGTGTCCTAAAGGATCTCCTGCACTCCAAGTATATTCTCATTTCCTCCACTGTGAAGTAATAGTTCAATTTCCTCATAATAGTCTGAGTCAATAACCCAAGTCATCACCATAAGTCCCTTTTTAATTTGTTTGTTCAGAGGCATGAGAAGACCAAAACAGCCAGGGAAAAGTCTTAGCTTCCAGTTCAATTTTACAACTGTTGTGTTTGTTGTACCAGTCTTCCATCTCAGAAACTAAGGCTTCTAAGCCAGCAGACCATAAGGTTTCTGAGAAAGAAAGCAAAATTTTGCTAATGGATCACTAAGGCTAATTATCAGTCTCTCCTTTCTACTTCCACGCTTGATTCCTGGACCACAACTCATGGCTTTACAGGACAAAATACCATACAGTGGATGTTAATTCAAAACATATACAGCCTTTTGAAGAACCCTGTCCTAGTCTTGCAAAGTACCACCAGCTCACTCGCACTGCAACTGCATCTTCAAGAGACCTTTCTATCTTTCTATCAATTCAACTACTTCTGGGTGATAAGTAACATGGTATGACTGGTGAATTCTGTGAGCTTGAGCCCACTGCCTCCCTCCTTTGGCCATGAAATGTGTTCCATGGTCAGAGACAATTTCATGTAGAATTTTCACCTCCAGTAAATTCCCATCTGCAGTTCTCTTTTGTTTTTGCTGAGCATTTATACGAGATAAAAATATGTTTACATATTTTTTCATGATGGTGAATAAGGCATTCTATAAGTCCACAGATGGTATATTTGGTAAAAACGTTAGATGTTGGGAAGGCAAATCTATATCCAGCATAAATGTCTGTGCCTTTCTATAATGGAAGCAGAGCAATATAAATAAACCTGCCACTAGGTTGCAGACTGATCACCTTAGGGAATGGTGCCATATCAGGGACTCAGCACTTGTCTCTTTTCCTGGCATACTAAGCACTGAGCAGTGGCTGTAGGCTGATTGGCCTTGGTGAGTGGTAAGCCATGTTGCTGAGCCCATGCATAGCCTGCATTCCATGCTTAATAGCAATGACATGGGTAGCTGAAGAGAAACATTGATCACTAACTAGAGAATGGTCATCTTATCCACTTAATTGTAAAAGTCCTCTTTTGCTTTTTGCTGAGCATTTATATGAGATAAAATATGTTTACATCCCTGCCTATGTGAAAAGTCCTGTTCACACACCTCTTTCTCAAATATATTTGTCACCAATTTTCCAGTCATGTCCCTTCCAAGTTCCTGACCATCTCTCCAGGCCATTGGCTCCATAAATATGCAATCACAAATCTGGACATTTTTCCTTACAGGCAAAAATGCATTTTCATGTGTATCACCTGAAGTTCTTCATACTGAAGATTTCCCTTCACCATTGTTCTTCAGAAAAAATCTTGGGTTCATGGCTGTAATCTGCACATGGAAGGTTGAGGCAGGAGGATTGCTGTGAGTTCAAGGCAAGCCTGAACTACATAGTGAAACCTTGTCTCAAAAAGACAAAAAGAGGGGCCAGGAAGATAGCTCAGTAGGATAAGCACTTGCCTGGCAAGCTCAAGGGCCTGAGTTCAATCCCTGGTTCCACAAAAAAAAGACAAAAAGGAGAAAGAGCAGAAGAAAGAAAGAAAGAAGAGAAGCTCTAAAACTAGACTGTAATACTGCAGCTGTCCACTTGCAAGTGTTCCCTGCATAATGTGCAGAACTGCAATGGCTTGTATCTAGATGATCTAGATGTTACCCCAAAGTCTCATGTGATCAAAGGAGGGGATTCTTGGGGGTGGCTATTGTGTATGTTGCTGAGATCAAGGATACGTTGCTGGGAATCTTTTGTAGTGTAATGCTGAAATTAAAGATGTGAGTGCTGCCTGCTCTAAGGGTGGGTATCCTGGATAAAATATAAAAGCTATTGTCATTACTTGTTGCTTGCTGCCTTCTACTCACCATGAACTGCTTCTCCTTTACAATGGCCCTCTGCCATGCCCCCTGCCTTGGAGCCATTACACTATGAACTCTACAAACTATGAGACAAATAAATCTTTTTTCCTTTAACTTTAGGTGTTATCAAACACCTTTTTTTTCTTTTGAGTGTTTATTATTTAAATACACCATACTAGAGCAAATGTTTCTGAAAATATCACAAGTAAAATATTTTCTTCTTCATTCAGCAAATTAGTAGGGGGAAATTTCTACACAGTAGCTACTATGAGCCTGGTTTTTTTCTCTCTTTTTTTTCATCTGTGCCATAGGAGTAGCAACATTAGGACAAAAACACATGAAAGCACACATTGTATTTTACAGAGTAATACAATAAGTGCTTGTGATAGGATATCACAAAAGCCACATCTCTTTCCTTTATCTCACATTCATTTTTGATTGAAACATATTTCCTTACAACACTCAAACATACAAAGAGCAAATAGAATGTTGTCAAGGTAAAACACAGGGTACAAACTCTAGCCGGTGCCCTGCTAGTTAATAATGAGGGTAGAAACAGATTTGAATGGTTCTTTTAATTAGCTTAACTAGTCATTTCTTTCCTCTTAAACTCTATCCCCCAAAGATGTCCTTCAGTGGATCTCTTTTCATTTTCTCTACAGTCTCCCACTAGCCCAGGTTTATGGCATCCTTAATGCTCATATTCAGTCATTTTAATACACCAATGAATGCAGGAAGGGCAATCAAGACTAAAGAAGGTGCAGTGGCATGGAGCTGGCACTGAGCTAACTACAGAGGTGACTTGTCTACTGAAAAAACATGGGATCCACCTATGATGAACAAAATATGAGATGAAGGCATGCATTCTGTATTTGGAGGTATATCAATGGCTAATAAGTTACAGTTGTTAGATCAAAGCAAGAAAGCAGATGTGCTATTGCACAGTGCAATGAGTAGGGTATATTTGACAAAGCTACAGTGGATTTTCAAAGTTTAACCATAAATAAATGTTAGACCCCCCCACTTCAGTTGCTATCATTATATATATATATGAAATGACAACCATAATGAAAGAATTGGTCTGCATATCTAAAGAGGATACAGATTTTTAAAAGACGAGTATAGAAAAAATGATGAAAACCTTAAATAAACAATATAGGAAAGAATTAGAATGCACGAAACAGATTTATAAAGATATCCAGGAAATTAAAAATTCCATTGAAAGCTGGCTAAACTGCTTGAATGAAATGGAAGAGCAGTTTTCAGACCTTGAAGAAATCATTGCAACTAGTGAACACAAAAGGCAAGATCTCTTAAAAATAATGAGTAACCAGGAAACAATTCAAAAGCTTCAAGAAGAGGAAAACTAAAACAATGTAAGATTGATAGGTGTCAATGAAAAAGCAGGAGTCACCACAAAAGACAAAAAAGGCTGCCTGCAGAATGAATAGCGGAAAATGTCCCAAGCATGGAAATAGAATCTGACACACACACACAGTGAAGCATATAGAACTCCAAACAGCTATGACCAAAATGAATCTACAAGCAGACATATAATAATGAGGGGCCTTGAAATTCATTTTAAAAAAAATTAAAAGCTGTCAAGAGAAAAACACCACAAAGAAAAGCCCATCAAAATCAAGGCAGACTTCTCAGCAAAAACCTCAAGTCAAGAAGAGCTTGGAGTAAAGTATTTGATGTCCTGAAAGAAAACAACCTCCAAACCAGATTGATGTGCCCTGAAATACTTTCTTTCCAAAAAATGGAGAAATTAAATAATTAGAAGACAAAGAGCAATTGAAGAAATTCATGACCTACAAAGAGTACTAAAACATATTCTAGATAGAGATAAAAATGATCACAATTCTGAAAACATCTGAAAGAAACCATCAGGCAAGGCAAGCAACTAAACAGAAGGAAAAAGGAGAGAATCAACAGAGTGAAAATAACATGGCAAAGATGAGTCAATACATACCAGTTATACCCATCAGTGAAAATATGTTCAATTTACCAATGAAAAGAAATGGACCAGAAGAAGGGATCAAGAAAATAAACTAACAATATGCTGTATAACAAAACACATTTAACTTAGAAAGAAAAATCATAGACTGAAAGCTAAGGTTGAAAAACAATACTGCATGCTAACAGGAACCCAGAAAAAAGCAAGGGTACCTATTCTGTTTGTAGACAATGTGAACTTCAAACCAAGAATGATCAAAAGAGATAAAAAAAGATCACTCCTTGTTGCTAGCGAAAATATTTAATGGAAGGTATGCCAACCATAAGTATATATGCACCAAATATGGAAGCACCGAAATATTTAAGACAACCATTAATAGACATGAAAAATCAAACAAGTGATTACACAATTGTAACAGGGGAATGTAATACCCCATTGTCACAAAGAGATAGATCAACTTGACAGAGTAGACAGAACTGGACCAAACCTGTGAACAAATAGACTTAGACTTTTACACAGTGTTCCATGCACACCAGAATAGAAGTTCTTCTCAGCTGCACATGAGATGTTCTCTAAAATAGACTGTACACTAGCTTATAGAACATGCTTAAGCTTAAAAAGGAACTGAAATTCTCCTGTGTTTATTATCTGACCACAACGTAATGAAATTTAAAATTAATAGCAAAAGAAATCATAAACATTCCATAAACATACAGAAATTAAGTAACACCCTCCTGTACAGCTGATAGCTCAAAAAAGAAATTAAAGAAGAATTTAATTTAAACAATAGCTAAAATCAGACCAAAATGCTAGTACAATTTACCAGAACCTATGAGACACAATGAAAGCAGTTCTAAAAGGGAAATTTATAGGGGTAAATTTTACATCATGAAAATAGAATGGGCACAAATAAACAACCTAACACTGCACCTCAAGGTTGTAGAAGAAGAAGAAGAAGTCAAAATTCAAATCCTGTAGGAGAAAATTATGAAGATTGGATCAGAAACAAATACAATTGACACTAAGTAAACAGTGCAACATCAATGAGTTGAACAGTTGGTTCTTTGAAAAAAATAAATAAAATTGATAAAAACTTAGCCTAACTATTCTAAAAAAGAAAAGAAAAGACTCAAATTCATGCAATGAGTAATGAAAAGAGTGAAATCACAAAAGATCCTGAGGAAATTCAGAATAACAGCAATATGTACTTTTAAAAACTTTACTCTCAAATGGTGGAAAATACAGAGCACATGAGCAGATTCCTAGGTAGGTACAAATTACCAAGCTGAATCAAAAATACATAAAATTTTAAATAATCTAGTATCAGTTAATGAAATAAAAAAATGTAATTAAAAACTTACCAACAGGGGGCCTGCCCCTTAGCTCAATGGGGACCTGACCCTTAGCTCAGTTCTTTAAGTGGCTACTTCAACAAAGCAGTCAGGCTCAGGTTGCTGTGGTTCGATCCCCACAACACAAGACAGCCAGTCATGCCTTGAAGGCATTCGGAGCAAAAAAAAGAAAAGGAAAAACCTAGGTCCTCATAGATCCATCGTTGAATTCTACAAGAAATTTAGGGAAGACCTAATGCCAACACTTCTCAGAATATTTAATGACATTAAAAGACAAGCAAACTCCCTAACTGATTCCTACAGGCAAGTATTACCATGATAGCAAAACCACAGATAGATTCAATCAAAAAAAGAGAACTACAAGCATTCTCCCTAATAAACATAGATGTAAAACTCCTCATAAGATACTAGCAAAAACAGCTGCATTTTCTTAATTCAATGAATAAAGAAATTTGTTCTAATAGTGTTTTTGGAAGGGATATCATGTCTGAATCCTGTACAATGAATAACCACTATGAAAACAGTATGCAATGCATTAATTATTGAAACTGTGTTATTAATCGGTTTTGAAACTTTCATATTGCAATATTTCTCTATTAAATTATTTTTAAAATATCTATTGGCTTTGTTACCAAGTACCATACATGTACCATAATTTTATTTATCCCAATATTTTTCTTATACTTTGTGATTATGACCTTTAATAGATAATATTGATTTTAAAATAATATATAGTGATGCATTTTTATATTTGAGTAGCTATGGCACAATTGTTGCTTTTTATTATGTCACTCTATAGTTAATATTTAGAGATGTCTCTCTAGCTATTTAAAATCATTGTTTATACTTTTGCATTTGTAATATTTTTCTATTATAAATGCATCTTCTATAAAATAAAATGATGTTCCTAACATAAAAAAAGATACTAGCAAAAAAATTCAACAAAGCATCACAAAGACTATGCATATTGACTAAGTAGAATTCATATCAGTAATGCAAGGATGTTCAACATATACAAATCAATAAATGTAGTATGCCATAGCAACACAACCAAAGACAGAATCACATGATTATCTAAACAGTTGTGGAAAAAGCTTTTGATAAAGTCCAACAATCATTCATTATTTAAAACCCTATAAAAAATCAGAATGGATGGTGTGATGTTTACTTTTCTCTCATTGCTGGGACAAAATACCTGATGCCCAAAATTAAGGAAGTACATGTTTATTTAGCTCACAGTTTGTGGAGATTTCAGTCCATAAACAGTTGGCTCCAAGGCAGAGTGACACATGGCAGGGGGCAACAGTTCATGGAGGCATAAAATAGCATGATAAGAGCTGGCCATATAGCTTAGCAGACTAAAACACCTGATTAGGCAGGTGCAGGGATCAGGGTTTGATCCCCAGCAAGCTGCACTGGCCCTGCCCACGGGGCGCAGTAAGACAGTGATTGAGACTGTGTTTGGTGGTGCACATCTGTAATCCCAGTGCTTGGGGGGCTTAAAACAGGAGGATCACTACAAGTCCGATCTGTGTAGTGAGACCCTGTAAATCCTGTACTAAATACATTTTAAAAATAAATAATAATGATAATAATAATAAAATAGTATGACAACAAGAGCAAAAAGGGAGGAGCAGCAGCAGCACTGAGCAAGCCTCTCTCCCTTCTTTACATTACGTTCAGGCTATCTGCCCCAACGTACATGCAGTACTCACATCCATAATCCCAGCATTGGATCACGAATTCATCACAAACTCTAGAAGACTTCTGGTCCATCACTGTATGAGGCTTTGTGGGGACAACTATATACAAACCATAACAGATGGTCTTAACCTCAATCTGATAAAAATCAGTCTATGACAAACCAGTAGCCAACATAACACTAAATGTACAACAACTGAAATCTTTCACTCTAAAATGAAGAACAAGATAAGAATGTGCACTGTAACAACTCATATTCAAAATAGTTATATAAACACTAGCCAGAGCAATTAGATAAGAGATAGAGTAATAAAAGGAATAAGAATAGAAAAGCAAGAAGACAAATTATTTGAAGATGACATAATACTGTATGTAGAAGACCCCAAATCTCTACTGAAGGACTTTTAGATTTAATAGGTAAATTCAGTAGAATAGCTGCATACAAAGTCAACACACAAAAACAACAGCATTTCTGTACAGAAATAACAAACTCAATGAGAGAGAAATTAAGAAAACACACCCTTCATAATAGCATCCAAGAAAATGAAATTCTTAGAAATCAACCTAACAAAGTCTGTAAAAGATCTATAGATTGAAAACTGAGTACTCTGAAACAGGAAATTAAGGAAGACATCATAAAATGGAAAGATAGTTTGGTCTCTGGCATGCCATGCTGGTCCCACCTCCAAGGCATGTTGAGATGGCAAAATGAGACTGGGAGTGGTGGCTTGCACCTGTAATCCCAGCACTTGGGGGTGCTGAAAACAGGAGGATTACTATGAGTCTGATCTGTGTAGTGAGGCCATGTAGACCCTGCAATAAATACATTAAAAGGAAAAGAAAATGAAAAGATATTCATTTCTCATAGATAAGATGAACCAACATCGTGGAAATGGACATATGCCCAAAATTGTAGTACAGATTTAGTGCAATCCCAATAAAAAGATCATTAGCATACTTCACAAAACTAGAGAAAACATTCCTAAAATTTGTTTGGTACCAGAAGAAACCAAAGGCAAAACAGGAGGCATTACAATCTCTGACTTGAAATTATAATTCAAAGATACTGTGATAGCATCAGCAGGTACTGGCCAAAAAGCATATTTGAGGACCAGTAAAACAAATTAGAAGATGTAGACACAACAACAAACACCATCAGACACTTGATGTGTAACAAAGAAGCCAAACATATTCACTGGAAGAAGGACAGCTTCATTAATAAGTGGTGCTAAAAACACTGATTTTCCACATGCCAAAGAGTAAAACTAGACTTATGTCTATCACTGGGCACTAAAGTAAAGTCAAAATGGATCAAAAATCGACTCTGGGGCTAGAAAAGATGTGCACAGCCTTCAAATACAAATTCTAAGTTTCTTTCACTGGCCCATAAGAAAAAGCCAAAACTGAAAGTTGTCCTTGAGCTCACCATTATCTCTAAAGAATGAGCTGACACTGATGTATTTGACCTACCAAAATAAATTTAAATATGTTAGCTCAGTGAGATTTTTTTTAAAGTAGAAAATTAAAGGAAAAATCTAAACTTCAAAAAAAATCTAGATACTGAAAAAGAAACACTAAATGTACTGAAAGAGAATGTGGGTAGAAATCTTGAAGATATAGGTGAAGGTGGAGATTTCATGAACAAAACCCAAATGGCATGATAAATACTTCAAAAACTCAACATTTGGAATCT
>NW_004524807.1:3758610-3762358 GCF_000260255.1 Octodon degus
ATTTAGAAGATTTTAATTATAGGAAGAATGTGTTAGAAGAAGAAAGGGAATAATTCATTGAGTAAGGTCTTGGAGAAGGTAGTAGAGAGTGAAATCCAAAGATCAGGTTATAAATAAAAATTCCAAGATAAAATATGTGCAAAACCATAAAGAGTATAGATGTTCTTTTGTGAAGTTTAATACATGCTTACATTTTTGTTAAGAGAGGAATCATTAGCAGTGTGCAACTTACCAGAGGCCAAGAAAGACTAGAAATGTCTCCATGGGTTCCTATGTAGAGCTAAAGAAAGAACATACAAAGATTACCAGACCATGTAAAAATGTAAGGAATTTAGGGGAAATATTTGAGAGAATAACTGAAATAATGAACCACAAAAATTAAGACTGGCAAGATGGGAATAAATGCAAGAAATGCCCAATAGAGAATGCAGATCCATTAACACTCCAGAGGTCCATGGTGGGCAAAGTAGGGAGAGAGATGACTGTAGGTGGAAAATGTATGAAGCACTCTGAAGGATACAAAATTATAGGATAGCTTAATTTATTAGCTCTGATAAAGTTTAGGCTGCAAGGAATTCAGGGTGAGGTCATGGAAGGGTAAAGAAAGAGAATGAAACTGAAGCTGTCTGGAGGCAAGGAACCAAGATGAGAGGTTGAATAGCCTATGGACATAGACAGTGTGGCCACCCAAGATGTCATCACAGATGAAAGGCACAATGAGCCAGAAATGTGAGTTTAATGTCCTCAAAATTGTAATGGTTGATACTTTGTGGCAACTTGAGAAGTCTGAAAGTTTAATGAAGCTTCTTATCAAGGTGCCAGGGTTCTCACTTTGTAAACATCCTCATCATGTACAAGAGGAGCACACAGAGACTTGTGAGTGAGGAAAGAGGCTTGCTCTCCCCCATCTGCTCCTGCTTTTGCTGTCTTCCACCACCTTGGGCTGCTGACTCTGTTTCACGCTGCCCTGCCTTAGGGCCAGCTGATTATGAACTGAGACCTCCACAAACTGTGAGCTTAATACATCTGTCCTTCCTTAATTTTGGGTGCTAGGAACTTTTTTTCTCAGTAATGAGAGAAAACCAAGACAATTGTCATGCTTAATGAGAAAAAAATTATGTTATATATCTCTACTTGTTATAGATTAACATATAGTGTGTTAGATGTCATGCTTCACTGAGTTCATAACTGAGATAAAAAAATTCAACTCTTCTCAATATTCGAAAACTTTTTCAATGGAGTCTAAAAGACATCTAAATTTGTGGTTGGGGGAAGTCTATGGCTATATCCCCAGTGAATCTTGATATTTGTGGGGTTTTGCTATATATATATAATCATTATTTTCTTTCATTTTTATGTATTTACTACAGGGTCTAAAGGGTCTACAGGGTCTCACTACACAAATCAGACTAGTAGCGATCCACCTGTTTTTAGCCTCCCAAGTGCTGGGATTACAGCCACACACAACCACGCCCAGTCTCAATTGCTGTCTCAGTGCACATGGGAGTCAGGGCCGGCACTGCATACTGGGTATCAAACCCTGGCCACTGAGCTCTGCCTAAGCAGGCAATTTAGTCTCCTGAGCTATCTGGAGAATATTATTTTCAATTGCCATGTTTTAAAAATATTTCCCAAGAGCTTTCTTGTTTTCACAAGTGTGTGTGTGTGTGTGTGTGTGTGTGTGTGTGTGTTTTCACCAAGCAAAATAAATATTGGAAAAAGGAGTTTCACTAAGTGGCTTAAGTAATCTTTGTCTCATTTACATTGATTCAAGATCCTTTCTTATTCTCTGTTAATTGTTTTTATTGCAACTGACTTTTTAAAAAGCTGACTAGCAGTAGCTAGAAAAGAGAGGGCATATTTTTCTTGTGTAGAAGAAAAAGAGGGCAGTGTTGGTGCACATCTTTCATGACTCAGGTGCCTTTGACCTTCTCTTCCACTATTCCTAGCATTTCAGTTTGTTGTCTCACAGTCACAAAATGGCTTCTGCAATATTACTCTAATCATTCAAGGAAGTAAGGAAGAAGAGTAAGGGTTTGACAGCTGCACCTATCACTTCTATTAAGAAAACAGAAGGCCAGGGCCAGCCAGGTAGCTCAACAGACCAAAGTGGAGTTTTAGTCCAGGGCCAGGGTTCAATCCTCTGTGTGCCACACCGATTCCATCCCCAGGATGCTTTGAGATGGCAATTGAAGCTGGGCATGGTGGCATGTGCTTGTAATCCCCAGTGCTTGGGAGGTTGAAAACAGGAGCATCACTACAAGTCCGATCTGTGTAGTGAGACACCCTTTAGACCCTGTACCAAATACATAAAAAAAGAAAGAAAACACAAGGCCTTCCCTGAAACCCCTGTGCTGACTTTTCTATATGCCTCCATGTCATCAAGCACATCACTTGACTAGAGTTAGGAGTAAGGGTTCTGGGAAGCTAAAACCCAGAATGACACAGCTCCTTAAACAACTGGTTTTCAATGAGTGGAGTACTCTCCCCACCCCCAGGGAATGTTTTCTTAATCATGGTGACATTTTGATCTTTTCATTGATAGGCAAGGCAGCAATAGTGCTACTAACATTTATTGTGCAGGGGTCAGTGATGCCAAACACACTCAAAAGTGAGGAAAGTTTCTCTACAGTGGAGACTTGCACTGCCCAAAATGCCAAAAGTGACTTGCATTGAAAAACACACACCTAACCAGACCTGACCAGGAGCCAGCACGCATCTATTCCAAATGTCTGTCATCTATGTGGTGCTAGCTGAAGCAAGTGGAAAGTGGGGCTCATCAAATCTACATATTCTATGAAACCATATTACAATTGATTTCAGCCAAATGAAACATGAATTATGGAAGATAAGAGGAACAAAAGCAAAATGAGAAGTAATAGTTTTAAGATCAAGCAGACGGGGAGTCAAAAAAGCACTCTCATAAGCATACTTAGTTTCCCTTTGCCATACTTATTGTTTGGCAAAGGTTACTTATTTGTAACTTGTAATATTCATCTCAAATTATAGAATGGTGATTATCATAATCATCATATAACCATTATGTGCCAAGATAATAAAGAGGGAAAACAGACAACAAAAGCTATGAGAAAAAACACATAACTATATAGACAAAATAGCAGAAACGATTGTACCAATAATTTCTATTAGTTTTTCAAAGGTAGCATTTAATGTTTTAATTTTTTTTACCTTGGCCAACTCTATGTGAGAATATATATGATATGAGCAACTTCATTGAGGACAGCAATGTGCAATATGATAAACACTATTGAATACCTTTCATCTGTTCTCTCAAATGTGTGTCATCTCTTAAGTCTCATCAATTATTTTATATTCCCTTTAAAATAAATTTTAAAAAATAAAAAGTAAAAAGGGCAAGATTTAGTGAAAGGAAGAGTTAATGTTTAATTGTTTGATCATTCTGGCATGTTTATATGTGGTAATCTGAACAACAAATTTGACACGTAACGTAACAATGTTTAATATAACAACCATTGTTAATTTTCTGCTCTTGTTTTGAAATTCTGTACCATTTTTATTTCTCTATATTGCTTGGTTTTTTCTTTGTTCTCATTATTTGTTTTGGGAGTTTTTTCCCCTAAAAGAAAAAAAAGCCGATATGAGAATGCTTCTCTCTTCCACTCCCTTTACTGGAGTATTTTTTGATGAACCCTGAGAAGATATATGCCAACACTTAATTAAATATGACACACAAGGGCTGGAAGATAGCTCAGTAGAATAAGTACTT
>NW_004524807.1:3762573-3770247 GCF_000260255.1 Octodon degus
GATACTGGCAGATGCAGATGCTTAGACCAAACAGCAATTTCAAGAGCTTCAAAGACATTTTTAATTAAATGATTAATTTATTAATCCCTAATAACCACATGTTTTTCAAATACTACATTCCAAAGTGTGATTCCTTTCATGCAAACTATTTTTTCAATCATAACAGAATAATAAAGAGAAAGTGACAATGTTCCAGAATGGCAGCAGTGGCCACACCAGGTTCCAGAATGGTGCCAGCACAGATAATTTATTCCTCAGAATCAGGGTCAGACTGTTCAGTGATCCAGGCACCTGACCCCTACAGCCAAGAGAGAAGGAAGCCTGGCTACTGCTCCAGCTGGCAGCCTTGGCATCATCCATGTGGCTTTGGTTTTAGGTGTATTCAGAATTTAGGAATTCTGAGGTCAAGAAGGCTTCTACCTCAACTTCAGAAGAAGGCCTTAGGGGTCAGGCAATCTGCCCTGAGAGGGCAGCATATAAAGCTGTGAGTGAAAAACTTATTCAGTGGAAAGTCTGGAAGTTTGGAAAAGCCAGGAACACGGATCATCTAAGGGAAACTGCAAGGAGAAAGCAAAGACAGCCTAAAAGAGGAGCCATGGGAGCTACCACCATCAGTGCCACAGGGGCAGAGCCACATAAGGCTCACAACTCAGCACAGATTGCTTCAGATGTTCCAGTTGGAACTATGGGATTTAATGTTCACACTGCTGGATTTTGGAGTTGGTACCAGAATTTTGTATTCCCCTGTTGTTTGCAACTTTTGGAATGACAATGTTTATCTTGTGCCTTTGAATGTTGAAAATACTTAATTTTTCTATTGTATGAGGGCTCACAGCTAAAAGTTTGCCTGGATCTTGGAGGAGTCTTGGAACTTAGTCTTTCCCATAATGCTGAAACTTTTGGAACTTTAGAAACTTAGAGATGAGCTAAAATGACTTTTAGGGGTGGAATGTTATAGTTTGTATCTAGCTTCCCCACCACCACCCCAAAAAGCCTCATGCAGTCATGAGGCAGGGACTTTTAGAGTTTGAGTTAACTCATGATCCACTGGGATGGATTATGGGTCTTAGTGCTACTGGGATTATGGGTGTAAGTACTACCATCAGCCTGAGGCAGTTAGCCTAAATGCAACTTAAGAGAGACAGACTTCCTGTCTGTTGTTGTTTTTGGTGCTATTCCTCCATTTTGCTCCCCTGCTCTTTACCACCACTATGAAAGGTTGCTCTCTGCCATGTGTCACTCTGCTTTGGAGCCAGCTAAGTATGGACTGAAACCTTCAATGACTATGAGCTAACTAAACTTTTCCTTCCTTCATTTTGAGTGTCCAGTATTTGTCACAGCAATGAAAGAAGAGTAACTGAGATACAAAGGAATTTGAGGAAAGTTTTCTCTAGCTCTGTGAAGTGTACTAATGTTATTTTAGTTGGAATTGCATTGAATCTGTAAATCAATTTTGAGAGTGTTGCCGTTTTCACAATGTTGGTTCTTCCTATCTAGAAGGATGGAATATTTTTCCATTTTCCCAAATCCTCTTCAATTTCTTTTATCAGAGTACAATAATTTTCACTGTATAAATATTTTATATCCTTTGTGAGACTGATTCCTAAGTATTTCATTTTTTGGATGTTACTGTGAAAGGCAGGGTTTCCCTAATTTCTCTCTCAGTATGTTCATTGTTAGTGCACACAATGCTACTGATTTTTGGGTGCTCACTTTGTATCCTGCTACATTGCTGAATTGTGTTATTAAATCTACAAGACTATTGGTGGAGTTTTTGGGATCCTCTATGTAGAGTATCATGTCATCTGCAAATAATGATTTCTCCTCTTCTTTACCAATCCTTTTTTTTTAAGAGTCAGTTGCATTTTTTTATTTTTTTTATTTTTCTTTTCTTTTCTTTTTTATTCTAATAAAGTATTTTATTTAATACACAATAACCATAATTTTGTTTCTTTTTTAACATCAATTGGTAGAATGGTTTCAATAATTAATACATTGTATATTGTTGTTTTCATAGTGGTTATCCATAGATTAACATGCAGACATGATATCCTGTCCAAACACTATTAGTACAAATCTTTCTTCTCATTAAATTAAGAGAAAGTAGCTGTATATCTATCATAACTATTTTATATATACAGATACAAAGTGGTCCTTCATTTGTATCCCCATTTGGTGTTTAGTTTTGTCAGAAGAAGGTATTCCATTGCCATTCAAGTATTGTAAGTGCATGAATTCAACACAATAATCAAATATATTCCAGTAGTCCATAATAGTAGTGGGTTATCCATAGGACTGGCAATGTCAGAAGTTGTTGACTTGAGCCTTTTCCAGTTCATCATATTAATATGGCTTTACTTTTTATGCCTCATTTTTATACTTTTTTCAGGTCATTGCCTGACCAATTTGCTCTCTGTGAAAGCCTGAGAGAATGTTTTCTCTCTATGTGACTCTCCTCAGGCACACTCTACATCATCAATCACTTTCCTCTGTGGCCCTATAATCTCCTTGATCAGAAAATTTGGGACACAACTGAGTTACAGGATGTTGCAGTACAGGTTCTTCTATGTCCTGAGTCCTCGCTGACCTTGAAAGGCTAGGGCCAAAATGTTGGCTGTCCTTGCAGCCCTCCTTTTCTTTAATTTTTGGTCTGCAAACTTAAGTTGCTAACCCTCCAGAAGAGAAGCTTAATGATATTATTACCCTAGAACATAGGCAATTTAGCTTAACTTCACTGTCTGTCTGAATATCAAACATCTTAGGTATAACATGGAACAGATATTTTCCATCAATTATTGATACGTTAAACTTTAAATCACTACAGAATGTGAAGAAAAAAATTTTTTAAATAGGAATACACAATTACATATTTTTTCACAGAAATTTAGAAATCTAACTATATACAGCATTGTTTCAGAACAGTCCTTTAACTTTTTTTCTTGTTTCTTGTTTTCATTTATTACCTTTTTTTAAACAAACATTTACTTGAGAGACAGTATAGCAGTAATTGGTATGGTATGACAGGCATTACTTATTTAGAAGGTCAGAATGACAGATATTGCAAGCATGACTCTAGTATTACACATTGCTATCTTCAGTGCAGTTGCTTAGTTCACAGGTATCAGCATATATAGTTAGGCAGGGTGAGAATCCTACCAATTAACTGCAAGTTCAGTTGTATTATTTTAAAGCCTCATTTTATTTTTAAGGGCCTCGCAAGTTTAATGGGAGAAGGAAGATCTTTTCGAGGAAGATGAGCATGCTTGATAGATAGGTAGATTAATTAAATGTCAATCTATTTTATTTATATAAATCCAAGAGGGCTGAAGTAAGTGGTGAAGAATCTATGGAAGAAATAAGCCATCAAGGTCACATCTTAAAAGCTCAGACTTAGGTGATTTGATCTGACTTAAGAAAAATCACTTGGGCAGCAGTTTCAACTCTCAACTGTTACAGAAGTTCAAAACGATCTTCAGCCTCACAAACCCATACTCTAGTCTCTGGAACCTGTGAATAGTATCTTATGTGACAGAAGAAAGACTATTACCTCATAGAGCAATATGTTATTTCCTTAAGAATCTCCAGAGAGAATTATCATGGTGGACTCTAAATGCCATAAAACACAGAGCTAGAAAGAGGCCACAAACATAGGCTAAAGTGATAAGATGACATGATGTGACCACTCCATGTGGACAACCACCGAAAGGTGCGGAAGCTATTTCCCTGTAGAGATGCCAGGGGAAGTGTGATCTTACCAGATTTCCAACTTCTGACCTCCAGCACTGGGTGACAATGAATTTCTTTTGTTTGTAAGCCATCCAGTTTGTGGTAACTTGTCACAGCCACCCCAGGAAGTGAAGACAACCTTAATCCTTAATGAGTTCATGAAGTCCATTGATGAGCATCACACATCCTCAATCTACTTATCTCCTAACACCCCCCCTTATGAGTATGGGAGGCTTTAGGAGAACATCTAGATATAAACCACAACAGATGATTTCCAGGGCTGCTTCAGAAAGTGGCAAGGATGGTAAGTGTGGCAAAATGAGGATGAACACTTGAAGGTAGTTAGATAATGGCACTTTTACTCTAATATATTTTTTTCAAAAAATTTAAACACTTCACTGTACTTTTCAATGTATGATAAACCTATTTATAACCATTTGTCATGTTTCAGACCTAACCCACAGAACACAAATGACATTTCAAGGTTAAACACTGTATACAGTCCTTCATCTCTACCTGGCCACCTAGTCACCCATTTCCAAAACAAGGCAGTCAGCAAATCTGAGTGCCATGATTTACACTCTGTAATATCAAAAGGGGGATCATTTATTAAAGAACGTTCCTCCTCTGAGGAGCCAAGACCTGCGTGTGTATAGCACTAAATGTTTATATTCCTTGTGTGGGGACGGCGCATGGACATCACACATCTTAATTCTTTTTTTATCCTCTCTCCTTCCCTTCCACCTCTCTCTATTTCTGAGTTCCCCTTCCCCTGAGAGATCTATGTATCTATCTATTTATCTACCTATCTACCTATCTGTGTCTACTTTCTTTTATCTACCTTTTCATTTTATTCTGCTTTCTTACTGAGACTGCATTAGATTCTATTACAATCACACTTGCCACTTGTAAGGAACAGGGGGAGATGTTTCTGAGATGCCAACGTTCCACAGTGGCTCCTGAGGGCAATGTCAATATGTGTACATGCCATATAAATAAAACAATAATCATCACAGTCCCCTGACTCCCAGAAAAATATTTTGGTTTCTTTTATTTTGGTTTAATTTTTTTTAATTTTTACTAGTACTTAATGATTGCATTTATTGTGGAGTGTTAGTAAGGTACATAATACATCTTAATCTATTTTAATTCCTCTTCTCTCCTTCCTCCATTTTTCCCCTTTCCATTTGAAAAGTCACTATGTAATTTGATCATCGCTTGTGGAAGGAGCATTCTGAATTGTCTGCTAAGCAAGGGAGTCAGAGAGGCAGAGAGTGGAATGAGATGAAGTGGATTAAGATGTGCACATGGGGTGGGCCAGGTCCAAGATCTAGGCAAGGGGAATGATGGCCAGCTATCTAAGCAGCCTGCAGTGGGAGTGGAAGGTACATGGTTGACGAGAGATGCCCAGCAATCTAACCATCAGCATGCAGTGGGATCTGGGCTAGCAGAGAAGGCAGTGGCAATTTATAACTAGATAGGGAGTCCTGGAAGGGGCACCATCATGGAAAAGAACATGGTGCAATTCACTGTGGACATGCAGAGGTTGAGGAGACTTTAGGGTACTTGGTGCCTAGCACACCTTTGCTGGATACCCAGATGCTGAAAGTGTTGGCTCCTGCAGGCATGATCCCAAATACTGCTGAGCTAAAGGCAGGAAAGATCAGGTTGGTCTTGGAACCACAGCTTTGGTTGCTCACCTGGTCCATCCTCAGGAGCTTCACAGCCTGGCACAGAAACAGGCAGAGGGAGAAAGCAGGCTCCAACTCTCAAATGAACACTAGCAGCACTCTACCATGGTGGACAGCAGCAGCTAGTTGTTCCTCACGAAGAGCTTCCAGTCAGACCTCTTCCTCCCTAGTTTCCCCGTGGCTCCTGGTGAAGGCTGTAGCAGGGACAGTGCACAGGCTCGGGCATCTGGTGGGTGCCGGGCGGTGGGCATGGGGGCACCAGGTGGAGGGTGAGCGCTGAACACCAGTGTAGCTGGTGTTGTTGTCACTGACTGCCGCCTCTGGGATCACACAGCCTGCTAGCTCTGGTTTTGCATAGTGGTTGTGCCCCTTCTTTACCAATCCTTATTACTTTTATTTCTCTCTCTTGTCTAATTGCTCTGGCAATAGAGTTTCTAGAACTCTATTGAAGAGGAGTGGAGACAGTGGACATCCTTGTCTTGTTCTTGATTTTAAACTGAAGGCCTTCAGTTCATACCACAGCAATAGCTGTGCACCCATGTTTATAGCAGCACAATTTGTCATAGCTAAATCCTGGAAACAACTCAGACACCCATCAACTGAGAAGTGGATAAAGAAGATGTGGAATTTTACACAATGGGAGTATTATTCAGCTATAAAATGGAATAAATTTGAATCTTTGGTCTGTAAATGGATGCAACTAGAGAACATACTCTTAAGTGGAATAAAATAAACCTGCATTTTCAAACATTGTATTGCCTCCTTAGTGTGAGGACCTGAAAGAGAAAAATGGAATCTGAAGAGTAAGCACAATAGATACTGGTAAAAAGAAATGAACTTATTCAAAAGGAAAGAGTTACTGAGTTTAGGAGGAGGACAAGAGAGGGAGTAGGGGGAAAGAAATTTATCCATGTATGTAAGCAGGAGGATTTGGACAACTGCACTTTATATTTTCTGCAGGTCTATGGAAAGAAGTAATTAATGCTTTAAATTTGTTTCATCCTTTTTTTCTTTTTTTAATGTATGTTATTTAATTAAGTTCTTAGTAAGAAATTTAGAACACTAATTTGTGAGGATAATTTCCATTTGTCAGAGCAAAAACAGATCAGCTTTGATTTTCACTAAAATCTGTGAATCCACTGATTTTTAATCCACCTTGCACTGCTCTGAAATCTGGTATTTCTCTTTCTCAGTGTTGAAGATTTCACCATCCTGGTGTGTGAGTTTCCATAGCTTCTTCTTCTTGAAGTAAGCATCAGTGAGGTGTTTGGGGATTTTCACTTTGCTGATGTCAACTTCTGTAGAGGTAACAATGACAAATTTCTCATGTGTTCTTCATAAGAGGAACACAATTAAGGCTAAGAGACCCAGTCACAAGTAGCAAGCCATGCTAACTGCCTCAGGAAGGCCACTCTCTTTTCTCTGTGATGCCCAGTGAGGATGATCAAGATGGTGCCAGGAGTGATGCTAGCTCGAGGTTTCCTCACATGCTGACTGAAGGGTTTCTTGCCATGGCTCAAGAGCTTTTGGGGCACATTTTCAGTAGGGTAGTATCTAAGCATTTTTCTAAGCTTAACCACCCAGGTACCTCCATTCTTATCCCCACTGACTGGTTTTGTGATCAAAGCAAGAACTTTCTCCTTTTTCTTCTCAACTTTTGATTTAGCAGCTGTGTAATTTCTCTTATACAAAGCCTTTCTGGAATACATAGCAGCTGGAGAGTATTTACCAATTCCTCTAACCAGTACAGAATTTTGGTGGCAGTGGGAATGCCCCTCTTTGGGCTTTTTTGCCTTCACCTTACCCTTTTTACCACTACCACTGGCAGAAGCCTTCTTGGCTTCAGGTTTCTTCTCTTTAGTGTCTGGCTTCTCAGTTTTTTCACCAGCCATCTTGAAAGATAAGAAAGAGAACTCTCCTTTTCTTCAATTGTTTGTACTTTTTCTCATCTTAATTTCTTATATTTTTTCTTTTTTTTTTTCTTTCTTTTTCCAATTTTACATGCACAAATCTAGTAATATGAATAACTGGTTGGAAGACAACACTATTACAACAAATACTGTAAAACTCATATTACTTTGTTAAGTGAAATTCTGTATCACTTGCAATTTTTCTCTTTTAATTCTAATTTTTACTCTCTAAAAAAGAAAAAAGGAAACCTGTAAAAGGATTATAGACACTGTTGAAGTGTGTATCATTCTATGTTCTTGCTATTATGGTACCTACTCAAAGGTAGCTTTTGGTCTGAATTTGACAT
>NW_004524807.1:3788719-3790154 GCF_000260255.1 Octodon degus
CTGAGGTACAGGATCTCAGGATAATTCCTGAGGGGATTTCACTGACCTTATCAGATCCAAAAGATACAACTCTTGTTGCATAGGTCCTGCTTGGTCTTAACCATCCAGAAGAAATGTATAAAAACGAAATATAAGAAGTAAAGCCATGCTGTTATATTGAGCTGTAGGGGACTCAGATCAACAATTTCTGACATTGCCAGTGAAGCGGAAGACCCAATACTATTATGGGCTACTGGACTGTTAGAATATTTTACTGAGTTTACACACCTAAAATATTCAAATAACGGAACTTAACAAAAAAAATGGATACAGATGAATGTTCATTTTGTATCTGTGTATTCAAAGTGGTTAGGGTAGATATATGGTTACATTCTCTTAACGAATAGAGCGATTTGTTCTAATGGTGTTTTTGAATAGGATATCATGTCCGCATCTTGTACAGCAATTAACCACTAGGAAGAATGTATGCAATGTGTGAATTATTGAAACTGTCCTATCAATTTGATTTGAAACTATCTCATTGCTATTTGTTTATCAATAAAATTACAGGGAAAAAAAGAATTAAGAAAGGAAAGGTTTATTTAGCTCACATTTAGTGGAGGCTCCAGGCCATACTCAGCTGGCTCCAAGGCAGCATGGGACATGGCACAGAGCAGCTGTTCATGTTGGTGGCAAATAGTGAAGAACAAAGGGAGGGCAAGCAGCTCCAATAGCTAACCAGCCTCTTTCCCTTCCTTGTGCTGTAATGCAGATTACCTTCCCAGGGCAGGTGCAGCACCCACACCCACAATAATCAATCACAAACTCCAGAAGCCACCCCATGACTGCATGAGGCTCTTGGGGGACACTTATTCACAGGCTATAACACTGGGGAATCTAGGCCATTGTGCCCGCACTTTCATCTCTCGGTAGGGGCATGACATTAAACATGTCTTCTTTTGAAGATCCTCTTTTTAAAAAATCACTAAAGCTAGGTATTCATTCATTTGTTCATTCTGGACTCTTTTCCTAATTCTAATTAAGGTCAAATATAAGAAAAGCTAGTTTGGTTAAACACACACACACACACACACACACACACACACACTCCCCAAGAGTTAACAATCCCAATTACAGATATATACAAAAAGAGTAAAATTTCAGGTGTCTTAAGGTAAGAGGGAAAAAGTAAATCCAAATTTTCTAAAAATACAGTAAAAAAAAAAAAAAGTAAAATTTTTACTGATGAAACAAACTCTATTCTCCACATAGGTGGAGCAATTGTCAGCAAAAAATGTTTTTATTATTATAGTCATTTTCTATGGTATGATGTTTTTGCCTTTACTAAGCCTCTTTTCTTCAACTTCCTATCTAGACCAGTTATTTATGACTTAGCTAAAAACGGAAGACCAGAGAATAGTTTTCAGAAGCTTTGGAAATTATTCCTAGTAAAACT
>NW_004524807.1:3790923-3793914 GCF_000260255.1 Octodon degus
AAACTGTCTCATTGCTATTTGTTTCTCAATAAAATTATTGAAAAAAATAAAATTAAATAAAATTGTATTTTACTTCCATAAAGCCCTGAAGAAAAAAATCTGTAAATCCAGAAGGTTATGAAGGAGGAGAGTTCAATGTGTGTATGCCTGGTAGCTTCACTGCAGACTACCAGGCTACTTGCTTGCAAAGACGTACCTGAAACCTTACAAAAAAATTCCTTCTGTGAGGACTTTGGTTCAACATTTGTGTGTTTAACTGGACTAGGGCTACTGCTCACTCATTACTGATCTTTGTAGCAAAAGATTATTATCTTAAAATATCTTATGTATTCCTTTTCATTTTTCCCTTAAGAACTTCCCATTGCCTCAGATTTGTTTTTTTTTAAATAAGGTTTTTTAACATTTTTATTTGTTTATTTTGCACAGGGTTTCACTGTGCAGCTCAGAGTCATAGTGATCCTCTTGTCTCAGCATCCTCAGTGCTGGGATTATTGGTGTGTGCCACCATGCCTGGTTTCAGTGGTCAGCACAGCATGCCTAGAGGTCCAGGGCCAGCATGGTATGCTGTACCAGGAATCAAACCCACATCCTTGCACTTGCTAGGAGATCTTAGATCTCTGAGTTATCTCCCCAGCCCCTGCCTCAACTTTCTTGAATACACACATAATTTACTATGGTGTACATATTCCTATTAAAGTGTTCTGCCATTCCCAAGTAAATGTGATTCTTTGAAGAACTTCTGATTTTTAATTAGGTTGACAATAGAATTATTGGCCAGCTTGCCCATTGCTTCCTAATTCCAATTCCATTTACAGATGAGGCACTGATTCATAAATGGAGCAGGATACCAAGGAGGTGAGAGTCTTTCTGAGTACTTAATGGTGGCTGCATTACTTAAAAAGCTTCCCAAAATGCAAGTATGACTGAAAGAAAAGAAGCCTAATGCACCCAGGAGAGGAATAAAGGGAGCAGTTGTGACAGTAAAAAGCCAGGAGAAACATTTGAGACCAGAGAAAAGAAAGATAAACAGTGCAGTCAAGTCACAACCATTAAAGACTTGAAAAATTGGAGAAATGCTCAAAATAAAGCATAAACATTAAGAAAGGAAATTGTATATTTGGCATGACCCCAGTTTGTGATACAACGATATACTCTAGAAAGATAATAAACAAAATTTTATGAGCTAGGGTTTTTGCCCTACATGAAGGTGTTAATTTGTTTGTTTGTTTTGTTTTGTGTTTTCACATTTTTGGTTTTAACACAGATTTTGTTTTCTGCATCTGAGAAGTACACATTACACACGTATTTTGTGAAAATATGGGTCCCTTATCAATAACTGGTATAAGATGGCATTGGATTCCCATGCTCAATAGAGTGAGGAACAAAAATAGAAACTGTCCATTAACATTCCACTTTTGGGGCCAAGGAGATAACTCAGTAGAATAAGCACTTGCCTGGCAAGTGCAAGAGCCTGAGTTCAATCCCCAGTTCCAAAAAAATTCCACTTTGACTTCCAGCTCTAAAGCACACTTTCTCTTAGGACACTACCAGGTACTCATGGTCACCTGAGGCGATGACTAACCAATGGCAGGATGAGAGACAGACACCAGCTGTGCCCTCCTGAGTGCCCAGGCCAGTGCCTTATACTCACTCTTGCCTTCCCCCAACTCAGCATATTCCTTTCCCCAGACCTGTGGCCACTCCCTCCCACTTCCAATGCCCATCACTTGCCCAGCACTTTGTGCAGGCCCAACCCCCACTCCCACACCAGTCCTCTCTTCACCCATCTACCCTCACCACGCTCCATGCTGCAGAGGTGACCCTCTGCCCTAACTAGCACCTCTTCCCCACCCCTGGACTGCTGCCTTTGCCCAGCTGGCTTTCTGTCAGTACCTCGTGGTACTGGTGAAGGCTTTTGCCTTTTCTCCAGAAGTCAGACTTTCTCTGAGAATGAGGCTCAAAATACTCCAGCTTTTTAATTGCTTTATAGTCTGATGAGGTTTGCCTCAGCCTAGGAACAAGAAGTTCACATCTGAGCATTTATTCTGGATGATTTATTGACTTAGTGAGGCCTTGTCTCAGTACAAAAGAGCTGGGGATGCAAAAGAGCACAAAGGTCCTGCATTAAGACCCTTTTGCCAAGGGGGAAAGCAGTGTGAAGAAGCCTGGGGTGAGTCTCAAAGTCAGTGACATCCAGATAATTCTCAATGCCCACATGATAACTTTTCTGGAATATGCTCCTCTTTAGATCCCCAAAGGACATGGTAACAATCTTGCTTAGTTGGAGAGCACATGTTTAAAACCAGAACATGTGCCTTCTCATGTACATGAAGGGCTTAACTTGTTATATACCTACTTATGTACCCAATAATGTCAGCTTCTTATACTACACAGAAAAGGAGCAGGCTAGGAGAAACTGGTATTTAAAGCAGTGAGTGCTATCCCTGCATGGGCCCATTGAGAGAGAATCTGGCCACAAAGACCACCAGTGGGCTCAGAGGTTACCCCACTGCAGGAGATCAGGAGCACACAAACCCCTCACCTTCATCTCACTTCCCCTGAAGCATATGATAGCACAGGTACTGAGCAGAAGCTGCTCCACCACTGTAAATTCTGCCTTATAGTGAAAAGAATGAATGATCCGTTGTCTGGGTTACTTTTCCTTGTTGCTGGGACAAAATATATGACGCCTAAAATTAAGGAAGGAAAAGTTTATTTATCTCACAGTTAATTGAGGCTTTAGACCATATTCAGCTGGGTCCAGCGCAGAGAGGCACATGGAAGAGGGCAGCTGTTCATGGCGGCAGAAACCTGCAAAGAGCAAAGGGAGGAGCAGCATCTGTAAGCCTCTCCCTTCCTTATAGTGTATTCAGGCTATTTGCCCCTGGGTTAGGTATAGAACTCACACCCATAATCCCAGCAGTGGGTCATGAATTCACCACAAACTCCAGAAGCCACCCCAGTGACTGCCTGAGGCTTTGAGGGAACAAC
>NW_004524807.1:3794174-3797394 GCF_000260255.1 Octodon degus
GGAAAGAGTGAGTGAATTAAACTTATCTACAAAAAACTGACATGAGACAAATGCAGAAAGGATCAAGCAGGTGAACTGTAGTGGAGGATTAGATTGGGTAAGACATACAAGGAAGCTGCCAGTGGTGGAACACACCTGTAATACCAGCGCTCAGGAAGCTGAGGCAGGAGAATTGCTATGAGTTCAAGACTAGCCTGAGTTACACAGAAAGACCTATCTGAAAAAACAATCACTCAATCAATGGAAATCAATCCATTGAGAACTGTTTGTTGAAAAATTGGCTTTTCCACATAGAAGCAGAAGTATTTTATTGAAAACAAGTAAAATAGAATTTCTTAACAAAATAATAAAACAAAAATAGTTAATACATTGCATATCATTATCTTCAAAGTAGTTACTCATACTACAAGATATGGGCATAAAAAAGCTTCCCAATTGATATTCTCACAAATTTTCCTTTTCAATAATACTAATAGCTACCTTCAATTTTTTAGAGAATAAAAAATAGTGAAAAAATTAAAAACTATATAGAATTTCACTAAACAAAATAATAGTCCAACAATGATTGTTATATTGCATAATGTGGTCTTCAAACTAGTTGTTCAAATTACCAGATATAAGCATGAAAAATTGGTAAAAAAAAAAGTATAAAAAATTAAAAAGGAGAAAAAATTTAAGCATTAAATGCTTGTTTCAATACACCAGTAATTTTTTCCCTGCCCTTTCCTTTCCCCATTCTCCTATCACAATTTTTATTCCTATTAAACAGTTCCACATTATTTATTGTACATTTTGGATATTATTTACTCTTTCAATTTATCTCACCAGGGAGACAATATGATGTTTACACATACGAGTCTATCTGTTTCACTTACGAGTATGGTCTCAAGTTGAATCAACTTACTTATGAAAGTCTCAGGTTTATCCTTACTTATGGCTGAGTAGCACACCACTGTGTAAAATGATCACACCTTTTTATCCATTCCTCAGTTGATGGGCATTTGGGTTATTTCCAAGATTTAGCTATGACAAATTGTGCTGCTATAAACATGGGTGCATATATATCACTGTGGTATAATGTTTTTAATCTTTCTGGGAAGATAGAAAAGCTGGGTAGACTAAAACTTCTAATCCTAGCCTTTTGAGGAATCTCCATACTTATTCCCATAGTGGTTGCATCAGTCTGCACTCTCACCAACAGTGAGTTTCTTTTTCCCCTCAGCCATGCCAGCATTTGCTATTGGTTGATTTCTTGATGATAGCCATTCTTTCTGGAGGAAGATGGAATCTCCAGGTTGCTTTAATTTGCATCTCTCAAATGACCAGTGAACATTTTTCATATATTTATTTGCTATTTGTGTTTCTTCATCTAAAAGTGTGTATTCATCTCAGATACCCATTTTTGGATTGGTTCTTTGAATTTGGGGGGCCTGATATTTTGCAGTTCTTTACATGTTTCCCTTGACTGAGTGATAATTAGTTAAAATTTTTCCCACTCTATGAGTTTTCTTTATACTTTGTTGGTTATTTCTTTTTTGGGTTTTTTGTTTTGTTTTGTTTTGTTTTGTTTTGGTGATTTCTTTTGATGTGCATAAAATTTTTAATAAGATAAGAGCCATTGAGATAACTCAGTGGACTAAGCACCTACTTAAGGCAAGCACAAGGACAGGGGTTCAATCCCCAGCAGCACATACCATGCTGTTCCTGACCCAGGGTGCACTGAGCCAGTCACTGAGATGGAGCATGGTGGCACATGCTCATAATCCCAGCACTGAGGAGGCTGAAAATAGGAGGGTCACTATGAGTTCAAGCTGTGTAGTATCAAATACATAAAAAAAAAATTAACAAGATGAGATCTTGTTGATTCTTTGAAGTACTGATTGTGCAATTTGGGTTTTGTTCAGGAACTCTCTGCTTTTACTTATGTATTCCAGATTTCTACCTACTTTGTCTTTCAGTATATTTAATGCTTATGTTTTAATATTTAAATCTTCGATCCATTTTCACTGTATTTTGGTGCATGGTGGTAGACATACATCTAGTTTAGTCTTCGGTATGCATAAAGCTATTTTCCCCAGCACCATTTATCAAAGAGGTTGTCTTCTCTAGTGAAAATGTTTAACCTGTTTTTCAAATATGAGGTGTCTGACAGTTTTTGTAGTTGTGTCTACATCTTCTAATCAGTTCTACTGGTTATCAGGTCTGCTTTTCACCACTGCCACGCTGATTTTATCACAGTAGCTTTGTAGTATAATTTCCTCTTTTTAAAGAAAGAACAAAATAGTATTAAAAGAGAAAATTACAAGTGATACAAAACTTCATTTAATAAAACAGTATGAATTTCACAATATTTGTTGTAACACATGGTGTTGTCTTCCAACTAGTTATTCATATTACCAAATATATGCATACAAAATTGTAAGAAGTAAGAAATCAACAGAAAAAGGACAAAAAATTGAAAAAAGGAGGAGTTAGCTACTTGAGTGCAATTGCAAGTCAGGGACTGTGATACCTCCTGCCATGGGTTGGTCTTTCCTTCAATCTGATAAAAGCCATCAACCACAAATCAACAGCTATCATCACACTAAACAAAAAAACTGAAAGCTTTCATTCTAAAATAAGGAACATGATTTTGTTGTCCAGGATTGCCTTTGCTCTTCTAGGTCTCTTCTGGCTTCAAATGAACTTTAAAATCATGTTTTCTAGTTCTGTGAGGTGTGAGAATGGTATTTCTGTTGGGACTGCATTAAATCTGTAGTACAATTTTGGGAGTGTGGCTATTTTCACAGCACTGGTTCTTTTATCCATGAGCTAGAGAGAGCTTTCCATTTTCTGATACCTTTTTCAATCTCCTTTTACAAAGTACTGCAACTTTCCATGTATACTTCCTTTGCTAGATTGATTCTTAAGTATTTCATTTTAGGAGATGCTATTGTGAATGATGTGGTTTTCCCCATTTCTTACTGAGTTTATTGTTTGTGTACAGTAATGCTATTGACTTTTGAGTATTTACATTGTAACCTGCTACATTCCTTTATTTTCTTATTAAATCTAGAAGTCTTTTTGGTGGAGTTTTTGGGGGTTTCTATGTAGATTAACATGTCATCTGTGAATAACGATAATTTTACTGATTTTCTATGCTTATTCCTTTTATTTTTCCCTGTCTCTCTCTTTCTGTCTATTTCTGCCTCTCTCTATCTCTCTCTGCCTCTGTCTCTCT
>NW_004524807.1:3797654-3815119 GCF_000260255.1 Octodon degus
GGTGGGTCTTTATCATGAATGAGTGTTGGATTTTATCAAAAGCTTTTTCTACATCTGTAGAGATGCTAATGTTATTTTTCTTTGTCTGTTGATGTGGTGTATTGCATTTATTGATTTATGTATGTTGAACTATCCCCGCATCCCTGAGGAGAATCCCACTTTGTCATGGTATATAATCTTGAAGATTTTCTGCATTCTGTTTGCTAGTATTGTGCTGAGGATGTTTGCATCTATGTTCCTTTGGGAGACTAGCCTGTAGTTCTCTTTTTTGGTTAGGTCTTTCTCTGGTTTGGGAATCAGGGTAATACTTACCTTCAGGAATTAGTTACACAGTACTGCTTCCTTTCAATGTTTGTAAAGAGTTTGAGTAGTATTGCCACTAATTCTCTAAGTGTCTTGTAGAATTCAGCTACAACTTTCCTTTTCAGCAGTAGTAAAAATTTTAGAAACTTTCTTCCTTTTTTAAGAGCCCCACATGTGTTATTTAAAAGTTTGAAAGATCCCTCCTCATTTCAACCAACTGTACTTCATAAGGTCATAACAAACTCAGTGATTTGTGGGTTGCTTTCCCAACAACCTACTACAAATGACAAACATATAAAAGAGAAAAATTGGTAAATCATTGCAAGTTTATCAAAGACAGAATGACAATACATATGTCCTTGAAGCTTTTTCTGTCTAAATGAAACAGCCTAAATTATTAATAAAGATGTTTCTTGATGAACAACTCACTATGTAGGCCTTTAGAAAACATTTTGAAAGGCGAAGCAATGCTGCTATCCTGCTTTGCTCACTTGCTCTCAAGCTAGCCATCAAATAGATAACAATACCATTATGGGCAAAAAGAGTCTTCCCTTGCCAGGCATAGTGGTGCACACCTGTAAACCCAGCACTCAGGAGGCTGAGGCAGGAAGAGTTGGAGGTTACCTGGGCTACATAGTGAGCTCAAGGCCAGCCTGAATTACATGAGACCCTGTCTCAAACAAACAAACAAACAAACAAACAAACAAACAAAATGGCACAATATTAAAAAGAACAAGAATAAAGATATCACTGAAACTATTTCAGGAAAATTATTTTCAAAATATTGTCTAAGGCTAAGGACATCTTGTGGGAAGTTGCTTTGTTTTTTGGTTTTTTGTTTGTTTGTTTGTTTTGTTTTTGGCAGAACCAGGGATTGAACTCAGGCCCTTGCATTTGCCAGGGAGGTGCTTATTCTACTGAGCCATCTCCCTGGCCCTGAAGTTTTTTGATATAATGGTTACCCATGCTTTAAAATCACTGTGGTGCAAATGTACATTTCATGAAAATGGTGAATATTATGTGTTGATTTGAGTAATGCTCCTAAGCACAACTGTAAAATTAAATATTCCAAGGGCAAAAATAATGAAAAATTCCACTACAATATACAGTCTTGAACTGAAAAGAAAGGTCAATGAAAACCTAGCATTTTCATATTTTAGCACTTTGAATCTTCTTGTAACCCAAAGGGGCAACATCACGATAATCTTACAACAGTCTGTTCCTGTGTGTGTCTCAAACTCTTCTTTGATTTTATTTTCTTGATGCCATAGAAACTCTCAAAAAGAGAAATAATAATAATATCCTTTCTATCTGAATTTTTTTCAAACAGAACTTGAACATGTGAAGAGTCACAGTGCCCTCTAGTGACACATTGGTAAGATCCATTTTTACTTCACCTTCATAGAACAATAAAGTTTAAGTGAGACTTACACATTTTTAGATACTGATTTCTATAAATATTTATAAACACTAG
Source organism: Octodon degus (assembly GCF_000260255.1). Lineage (NCBI taxonomy): Eukaryota > Metazoa > Chordata > Mammalia > Rodentia > Octodontidae > Octodon > Octodon degus. The sequence goes on from NW_004524807.1 coordinate 3,799,432, forward strand.
TTTCTGTTTTTGTTTCTGGGGGGAAAGTATGAATTGCAATCAATTAACCACATAGCATACTGGTGAATAACTCCTTTATTGTTCCATTTATCCTGTAGTTACACTGCATGTGGAGGGGAAAGCTTAATTCCAACCAGTCCTGCAAAACAAATTTCATTACAATGCAAAAACAAGGAACAGTTTGAGAAATTGTGGATCCGTTTTCTAGTCTCTAATTTGTTGAAGCTTAGCAATGAGATTTGAGATGAAAAATTGTATCTTATTGCCTCTCATTTTCCTTATCTATCAATAATCAAAAGGTTGGCAGTATTGGAAAGGAAGTAGTGGAACAGGTTCAACATTTCTGGTGGCAACATGGATGTCACAGACTTTCTGGAGCAAACTTTTCACTGACTCTGAACAAAACCTCAAATTTGAATTGTCTCTGTGCCCACTTAGTAATAGCCAATATTTAACTCTTACTTTATCAGATACATGGTTCTATTTCTATCATTTTGGATGTGACCAAGAATAGCCATGGAATTTTAGAACCTGAGAGTAGAAACTTTTACCATTTCTCCAGTTATTCCCAAGTGGGCTTGCTTCTTAGAATCAATGGGAGAAATGAAGCTACAAACTCCTAGGTTGCCTTTTTTGCCTAATTCAGATTGCTAGTGAGTGACACGCAGGTGGTTCTTATGCTCTGACAGTTTGACGAATTATAAATTTACATCATTTTCATCCTCCAAGTGATTCATAAAGCATCACTCTTGAAAAGCAAATGGAAAACCCAACATCAGCTGATGGCTTTTATAAGAAATCTAATTGATAATGACACATTTTAATTTCATTCTTTTAATGTTTTTAGGGAAAAAATGGTCCTTAAATGAAATTTTACTAATTAAAAAAATGTTGGTTTGTGGTGGTAGTTTTGTGGTAGAGTGTGTGCCTAGGTACACAAGGCTCCAATTCAGTCCTCAGCACCCCACCACCACACATGAAGGAATAGATCATCTGTAAAAATTATGAGAGTTAAGGTGAACTACACTGTGAAGAGAGACAGAGTTCTCAGCTATATTCATTGTAAATGCCTTGTTCTCATTTCTCAACTACATGCTTTTGAAAGAAACCAATATTTGCTTCTTGGTAGTCACATATTTGAAAAACAAAAAGTCAGACCCAAAGGAAAAACATATATTTGCTACTATTAGAAGGAAATTTACACAAAATACACCAAGAAAGCTTTGTTTAAAACAACAGATGGACAATACATTCTCAAAAGTCTGAAACTATATAGGGTAAGAAAAACACCCATAGGTACACAGTAGAAGTATTTTCAAATAACAGTGTGGGAGAAACAGGTATATTTCCAGAGCTTTCCTTGGAGTTCCAAATGTTAAGTATTTATGAACTTTTTTGATGATACTTGGCATGTTCTTGGACCAGCAATTTTTATAGTCTAATAATCTTAATGAGTCTTAAACTGACTATGAAAAAAGAGATCAAGTTACCCTCCCACACACAGGGAGATGCACAAATCTATCTAGGCCACATACCTTGGTATGTGACCCACTCATGTTCTTTCACATATGAAGACAGTCCATCCATGACACTTGGTGTATTGAGACATCTTCCACAAGGTGTCTCCAGCAGAATCTAAAGACTGGCTACCAGTCTAAGAAAAGATGAATAAAATGAAAGGTAAAATGATCATCTCTGATTTCTACCATTCAAAAGAAATACACTGTATACTGACAAAACAGTCTTAACAACTGAGCACACATACATGGGTACAACTATTTAAAAATGAAACCCAGGACTAAGACTGAATTGATAGGCTCCATGAAAATAGTTTGGCAATAACTGCCACAGAGGCAGCATGAATTGTGGGCTGCCTGTGCTGAGGATTGACTGCTAGTACAACTTGCCAGGTGATTATTGTCCCTGGACTCTCACTGAAAATTCTGGTCCAGTTCCCTTACCTGAACTTTCACTCTGCTTTCTGACAGTCCTGGAAAATGTCCTCAAGGCATCAAGTACACATATAGTCTAGATGAACTATAATTAAGGTGGCAAGAAACCAAGGAAAAGAGCAGGCTACATTAGTTCAATTATTTCCTTTGCATGGGTAGCAGATGGACTCCAAACTTTAATAACCCTTTTCTACTTCAGCAAAAGCTGACAATACATCATTATACTTGGATGGGAGTGAGAAGGTGCCTAGCAACTAGGACTTGGAATGCTTGGGCTTTTATCAATTTACGTCATAATCTTAATATTAAACAGACTTGCTCCCATTTGCCAGTCATCACCTCATTTTAAGTTTTTTAAACACAAGAGGATTAAAAAGTATAAAAGTGCTTTAGCCCCTTAGATATGGAACAGTAGAAATAGTTAAGAGTCTCCTCTTCTAAATGTATACATAAAACTGCTGTGAGGCTTGATGGATATTATGTCATTAAGTTGAGGGGATACCTTAAGTGATACTTTCATTAGCCACAGTATGCAACACAATCTATGCTCTTTTTAAATTTCAGTGGAATACCGAGAATTATCCCTTAAACTCCATTTCCCAGAGTCCACCAAAAACAAATGTGTATGCGTTTCAAGAAAAGAAAAACTTGTATAAATATTTTAATGCTAAATTTATTGAGATATCATGAGATTACTACAAGTTACTTTTGGCCTCTGCAATTACAATAGGTGCTCACAGTGGTGGCCATGAGCTTCCAGATATTTATTAGTATGGCGAGGCACTGCTTGGGTCACCCTCAGATTACTTCACATGTATTTTCAGTTTCTTCTCTAATGGTCAATAGTTTAGTGAGTTTTCTATGATATATGACAGCCTCTAAAGCCTCCTATGTGAGGGTAATACTATCTGTAGAAAAAAATCATGCTATTTTTATTTTCTTAAAATGTATATACATGTTGGTGATATATTTTTTCAATATATTCATAAAAACTTGTTTCTATTTTAATTTTAACTTTTCCTTTGTAATCTTTGCCTATTTATAATGCAAATAAAATATATGTGTCTGAGTTGGTCGTCAAAAGTTTTGGGTGCCTAGATCAAACATTTGCTCAATCAATAATCAGTGAGGAAAGATCAGAAAAAAATGAAGAAAAAAGGAAAGCTAAGCAAGAATTAAAATCAAGGACAGTGGTGAACTATATGCCCTGCCTCACAGCATGGTACAAAAAGAGAATTATCCTAGTAGTAGACAAAAGGAAAATAGAAAGCCCTGGTTTATCTCCAATGTATTCGTGTGCAAATTGTGTCAATTAAGAGAAAGACAGAGCTTGCTACACTTTAACCCCACAGCAAAGAAGACAATCATTTGAGAAAGTTTCTATCCGCAAATGCAAGAATATGGGCTAGGGGTGCTCTTCGTCCTCTTTTTGTTCCCGTTGCAGAAGCAGAGATGGAGTGGTTTGTAAAGAACAGAAATTTAGTTCTCCAAGTGCTCAGGAGTTGGAAATCCAAGATCAAGGGACTGGCATCTGGCAAGTACTGTCTTGCTGTATAATTATAAGGAAGAAAGCAGAAAAGTTAGAGCATACAAGAGGGGCCAAACTCACTGTTCTAAAAAATCCACTCCCAGGAGAATCACGTTGACCCATTCTTGAAGGCAGAGCCCTCGTGGTTTAATCACCTCTGAAAGGTCCCGCGTCACAACCCCATTGCATTGTAGGTTGTTTCCAAGACATGATCTTTAGAGAACACATTCAAATTACAGCTGTGATGCAGATAATATCCTCAATGTTCAGTTCTTAAGTAAACATCTTGATATAGCTCACATACTCCTGAATTTCTTGCTCTAGAAGCCAATGAAAAGAAAAAAACAGCTAACAATAAAATCGCAAACAATAAACCTAAGTTATCAATGACATCTTGTAATTTTTAATATTGTATTCATCTATTTATTTGATATAGGATCTCACTATGCAGCTCAGACTCATAGTGATCTTCCTGTCTCAGCCTCCCCAGCATTGGAATTGAAGACATGCACCATCATGCCCCATTTCAGTGGCCAGCATGGCATGCCCAGGGCAGAGCCAGCATGACATGTGGTATCCTGGAGATCATACCCAGGTCCTTTCACTTGTCAGGCAGGCACTTAGACCACTGAGTTATCTCCCCAGTCCACATCTTGCAAATATTTTTGACAGTAACAATAAAATGGAGTAAGTAAAATGTTATCAACAGAACTGTATTTATGATGATGAATACATATATTTATTTAGTGTGTTATTCCTAATACTATTCTTCCCCTGCCATCATAGACATGTAGTCTGAAGTAACTTTAAGGTAGTAGAGAATTAGGAGATATTTTGGACTATATGCTTATGCATGACTTCTGAACCTGATTTGAAAGAAGACACTTTTCACAAAATCATATTCATGAATGTTGGCTTAATATGCTATGCTCTCCATTTGTCTTGAAATACTCTCCTGCCATAAAACAATGTCCAGTGAGGAAAGTTCTGAGTATCTATCTCGCCTTTATCTTCCCCCTATCAATATGCCATATAACCACATACTTGGAAGATCTCAAGTTACAGGGTCATTACACAGGGCCATGCTATAGTCTGAATATGGTTTATCCTCCAAGGACTCATGTGTTAGAAGTACAATGATGTTAACAAATGGAGAAACCATTGAGAGGTAGAGCCCAGTGGGAGGTCATTAGGTCAAATATGCCCTCTGAAGAGATCAAAATAGTTATTATGGGACTTTGGTTTATTATTTTTGTTCCTGCTGCAGTTGTTGTTTTGAGACAGCATCTCACTATGTATTAGATTGGCTTTAAGCTCACTATGCAGATCAGGCTGGCCTCAAACTTGCAGCAATCCTCCTGCCTCAACCAATCAAGCACTGAGAGGGATTACATGCATGCACCACCATGCCCAACCCTGATTAGTTTTTGCAAAATGGTGGTTATGAAACAACAAGACTGGCTCTTCACTGGTCTCTCTGACTTCAATGTTGCCATGTGACATCTCCCTATGATATTACTCTTACTACAGCTTCTTGTCTTGCCATGAAAACTCCCCCTCTTGCCTATACTCTCACCATAATGGCATCAGCAATGATGTGACCCAGCCAGGAGGCCCTCACCAAACTTATCAGCATGCTATTTGGACCTTTAGCCTCCAAAATTTGAGCTAAATAAAACCTCTTCTCTCTAGAAAACATTTAACGTAAGATATTTTGTTATACCAATATAAAAATGGACTGATACTGTCTATAAAATAGTATTGGGGTGGGGAGAGAGAGGTTATATTATAAAATAATTAGTGGAAGCAAAAACATAAATAAGAATAGACTCATGGTGGCCAAGATACTCCTTCAGTAGATATGCTTGCCTTAAAGCCAAAGAGGACAGAGGATGTTTTCTACTTTACATATCACAACCATTCCAAATGTCTTGGACTGGCATTTGACCTTTGCAAAAATTTCTGCAAAAACTAAAGTAGAAGTCTATCTGTACTGAAATAAAAGTAGCCAGAATTTCTTCTTAAAGGACCAAACTTCAGCTGAACAACTTACCTCCTATGGAACCTTGAAAATGTTTAACATTTCCAGGTGCAGTTCATAATTTACTAATGATAAAATTTCTCTCTCTCTCTCTCTCTCTCTCTCTCTCTCTCTCTCTCTCTCTCTCTCTCTCTCTCTCTCTCTCCCCTTTCCCCTCTCCCCTCTATCTCCAGGCCTATCTCTTCAACCCTCCATCTCTAAATTTGAAACGCTTTTTTACCTTTTATCTTTCAAGAATAAAAAAGGAATCATCCCTGAAATGAAAGACATCAGATTTACAAAATCTACAGGATTGAGTCATTTTAGATGCTTCCACATGCAGCATTCTTAAAAAGGAACCTCAGACCTTCAGCCCTGGACAACCTCTCACAATGGAGCCACTGTTGGCTTTCTAAAAGAGGGTTAAAAATACCTTCTTAGGGTAATTTGTGTGCAAATGGAACAGCTTATTAAAGATTCCCTCAATGAGAGTGTGTAAACACTGGTCTTCGCCACAAAGAAACAATTTCCTGGGACAAACTTCATGGTCTGATTTCCCAGAAATACCCTGGAAACTGAACAAAAGGAAACGCCTTCTACTGTTTTGTCTTAGCCACAAAATATACACATAGGATCCCACCCAGCCCAAATTTAACTCTATACCCCCAAAAGTACCATCATGAGGCCATTGAGTATATGAAATTAGTACCTACTTACACATGAAGGCCAATAAAATTATGGTACAAGAATCTGACCATTTTCTATAGTAGAAATATGAACAGGTGCCTTGTTATGATCATTTCTAGGCAAGAAACCAATCTCAAGATTGCCACTATTCCCCTCAGATCCACTGAATTTAAATCAGTCCTAGGGATAGGTAACATAGTGTTTTCTAGCCTTCTCTAGTTAACAATATCTGATAGGCCTAAGTAAACATTCATAAGAATATGCCTATCAGGCCAGTCAAATGGCTCAGTAGATTAAATCACCTGTTTAGGCAGATGCAGGGGCTGGGAGTTCAATCTCTGGAACTGCTGTGCTGACCCCAACCCCAGGACCCGCTGAGACTGTGATTGAGACTGGGTGTGGTGGCCTGTAATCCTAGCACTTGGGAGGCTGTAAACAAGAGGATCACTCTGAGTACAATCTATGCAGTGAGACCCTGTAGACCCTGTAGACGCTGTCCTAAATACAAAAAAAAAGAATATGCCTATCAAATACTAATTTGAAAAATATGTCATTATAATAGATTATAAAATTAAAATTTTATATTTCCATTCTTTTTTCTAATAACTAAGATAGTTGCACTGCTAATTTCTACTAGTTTATTGAAAGGAATATTTAATGCCTAATTGTTTAATCAATTTTGCATGCCTATATCTGGTAATATGAGCAACTACTTTGAAGATAATGATATGCAATATAAAAATCATCATTAGTTTCCTATCGTCTTTGAAATTCGATATCATCTCTATTGTTTTTATTCTCTTCAAAACAAAATTATAAAACTATGAGTTACAAAAGGTTTAGAACAAACCTATCAGACAAGAAAGTTTGTTCTTTTATCATTAACAGTATCTCTGTTGCTATATGATGTTCTAAGTCAGGTTTGTTATTGTCTGCCTATGTTACTCCCATTCCATCAAACTATCTGATTCCAGGATTAACCACTTCCATTAGCAGGTTGGAAGCTCTAAACAGCATCAATTTCTTCCTTTTCTTCTTCACACTCAATCAATGATTACTCCTTTTGAAGGAGTAAAAGAGATTTCCTGGGACTCTCTCCATTTCCTCCGTCACTGCTGTGGCCCAGTCTACAACATCTTCCTCAGGTGGTTCTGTGCTTGTCTTTTCACCACTGGTTCTCAGCACTAGCTGTATTTAGAATTACCAAGGAAAGGTAGGAAAGATTCATTAAAATGTTCACACAAAAATCTCTGGAAAGAAAATTCTTGTTGCTAACCTGCTTCACTAAAAATGATAAGAACATTTACTACAGAGATATATGCATTTATTATTTCTATATTGAATGCTTTAGAATCACCTTCATATGTATATTATGAAAGGAAATCCAAGTATTTCTTATCTGAGAGTACAAAATACCTGTTCTGTTCATACTGTAAAAGAAATTTTTATCTTTTCAAAATTACCAATAGAGAGCACACATCTATAATCCCATTACTCAGAAAGCTGAGGCAGGAAGATCAGCAAGAGTTCAAGGCTAGCCTGAACTGCTTAGCAAGACCTTGTCTCAAAAAAAAAAAAGACCTGCTCTCAAAAACACACAAACAAAAAAGAATAAATAAAAAAATTATCAACAGAATGCAAACTATTATAGGTGTGTTTGGAATAGTTATTGCTGTTGTCTTATGTAGTCAAGAGGCTGAGGTCTAGGGATTTCAACTTCAGTTGTGTTCCTTGGTTGAGTCCTGATACTCTGCTAAGCTTCATTTTTTCTTTTCTAAAAAATGGTAATAACTCTGTCATCACCTACTCCACAGAACTATTGCCAAAGTTAAATGAGTGCATTTTATGTTATACTTACATATTTTGTTATTATATGAATTTGACATATAGATTATTGCCTTTATAGTTATTCATTTACTATAAGTAGATATTGCAAATGAAACAGTACTCTGAAAAGTAGAAAGCATTCATCTTAGTTATTGTTTCTGTAACCAATTTTGCTCACTGAATACCAGAGGCAGCTCCATTTATAAAATCTGCAAGTAAGAGTGTGTGCAACCCCTCTCCCTGCTGCCAGAACTTCCTCCCTCCTCTGTAATCACTATCTGTCTCCTTGGAAAACCCACTGTAAATCTGCAAATCACCCCCTCATACACTTTCAAAGAGAAAGAAAAAGCAAACCAACCAACAGGTTAACTGTGAGAAGTGTTTTGCCTCATTGGTTCACAGGCCTGGTAAGTGGACAGGAAAATACAGATGAAGCAGAGGGAGTTAGGCAAGAAGGCCCTGGGTCTGGGGATGTTACCTCCCTGAGTGTGCACCTGCAGGACACACCATAGCTCCATGTAGACTAACAGCTTGTGATTTCATGAATGCAAGGAATAGGCAAAGAGAGTGAAACTAAAGCATCAAGACTAGTTTTAGACCAACCCATGCCACAGACACTGGGAACAGATTTGAGTCCACTTCATATCCTAGGGCCCTACTTGAAATTTAACCTCAGCTCTCTCTTAATTCAATTGCTGCTAGAAAAATCCAAGATTCCTACAGGTGTCTCTAATCAGACCCTAATTTACCAGGTAAATATAAGTTCAGTTCAGATACCATCATGCCTCATCCAAAAAAAAAAAAGAAAAGAAAAGAAAAGAAACCAGAAACAAAACAAAACCTTATGAAATAAAAACCTTCCAACTCTCTAGAAAAATGGACGTTTTAATAATTAACTATATGATTCTGAAACAAATGTAAAGGATTCAATTTAATTGTTTTGAACACATTTAATTTTCTTTATTCCATTGACAATTTATACAGAAATTATTTGCTAATTATACATTTTACTAAACTTTCAATTGGTATGATGAAATTTTTCTTAAACAATTTATCATATTGTAACTATCAGTCATTTGTAGTTATAAAATCTTTTAAAATTTTGGTGAAAAAAATACTGCGATAGCAAGCAGAAACACCAAAACAACTCCCAGGATTTTGAGACAGACTTGCTTACATCAGTGGGCAATGATCAGAATCATTGCCAGAATATCAGGCCCCGATCCCTGGTGCTCTAGGGATTTTATGCAATCAGCAAGCAGGAATTGAAGAGGCGGAATGGCTTGTCAACTTGGGACTGGCTTAGACAATGTGCATCATGCTAACTGGCCATGCAAAACCTCTAAGAGATAAGAGCAACCAGATCTGGACAACTAACAGACTGAAATATACTGGCTTGGAGGGGGTGTTCTTTTAGCTTCCCCAGAAAATCTTCGCGGGAAATATTACATGTGATCATGTGAGACAAGGCCCAACTAGAATGTAGGCCTGTCTGGTCTATACCAGTACCCTTGCAAGGTAGCAAGGGAGTTAATCTGATCTAGGAGAGTGTCCAATGTGTTTTGGATGTTCATTAAATTTTGGTCAAGTGTTTGACCGATTGTTCTATTCTCTTGGGGCAACAGTCCATACAGTTTAAGGCAAAAAAAGAAAAAAGAAAGAAAAAAAAAAAAAACACCCAGCTAGTAGGGGGCAGGGGAGCAAGGACTGAGGTAAGTATAATCCAGGTCAATTAGCCAAAACATGGCTAACAGAGGCACAAGGAAGCAAAGACTAGGATAAGCAGCCTAAAAAGACACAAAAATCAAGAGGAACAGATATAGAGCAATCCTGTGGCTTTAGTCGTCTACGGGCTGCTCAGTGTGCATTGTCTCTCCACACTGAACCTCAGAGGAGCTGTCCAGGTAAGTTGTTCAGCAAATCGAAGGCCAGATTTTTGAAACTTGTAGAGGTAGTTAATATGTACCTGGGTTATACGTGTGTGCAGGAGTGTCTACATATATAGCTGGTCTTTTCTCTGGTTATAAGATGTATACAGTTTGTATTTAATCTAGTTTTTGAGTTACCTCTATTACAAATTCAGGCCCATTGTCACTGCCAATGATCAAGGGTGGGCTACATCTAGGGATGGTGTTTTACAGCAGGATCCTACAAACTTTTCTTTGCAGTATGGATAGAGAATGGGAGGTCAGGGCTGGTGACACAGACCCTGAAGCCTGAGCTGGCTGCAGGAGTACACTTTCCAGGGCAGCAGCTTGAGCTTGCAGAACAAACAGTGGGGGCAGTTCTGGCTCTGATATTCTGAATATTGTGTTATTAGTCAATTGAGTCTTTGAATGAGACTTAGGCCTCTGGACTGGATCATTTTGTATCATTGGTGGCAGTTTTCCAAACAGCAACAAGAAGCAGTTAGCTGTACAGATCCTATCTGAAGGAGAATTTTGGTCAAAATAGTTTTATTCAAGATGACCACAACCTGTCTAGGCCATTGGGCTTTATTTCTAACAGAATTACTTACATCCACTAACAGGGTGTACTCAACATCTGACAGGGTGTCATTTTTAGAACAATTCCTCCCAGTACAGCATGTGGCAGTTAGGTCTGGACAGTTAGGTCTCCATCTAAGGTGAGCTTGTCAGACTTCTGGATCAGAAGGTCAGTGGATGTTAGAGTACAAAGGCAAAGGGAGAGGCATCCCTTAGAGGCCTTCAAGTGCTCCCAGGGACTGACAGTGTAAGGAAGTAGCTGAAGCCTGAAGCTCCAAGAAATTTACGGAGTTTCTTTTATGTAAGCAGTTTCTGTAGATACTGTAACAGAGCTTTTGTGTAGGTGATGTATACAGAGGGCAATAATGGCAGCACTGGAGCTTAGAGATCTTCAACTGGCTTTATAGGCAGGGGAGGTGTGCTTCTCGTTGTTGATGGGGGTTGCCTTAGGAGAGCTTCATCACCAAAGGGGTGCAATTGATAGCAAGCCCCAGGGGTGAGTCATTTGTCCATACTTCTAGAATTGGGTCTTGCAAAACTTCAGAGTTGGATCCAGGAAGATGGCTCAGTGGAATAAGATGGCTCAGTGCTTCCCTCACAAGCTCAAGGGCCTGAGTTCAATCCCCGGTTCCACCAAAAAAAAAAAAAAATTCAGGGTTATGATTATCAGGCATTTCAGTTTGATGTGGGTGCTGTTCTTTCTCTTGGGGTACAGTAAGAGCCAATATCAAGTCCAGGATAGTGGACTCAAGTACGAAGAGGCTGGTCATATCCCAGGAGAAGTATAGGGCAGTCAAGCATATGCAGGAATTCATGTTTGATAAAGTCTCCATTAATATCATTGGATTTGCTTTGGTAAAATTTCTTTCCAATGGGTAATTTCAGTTAGAAATTGCCTCCCTCCCTCCCTCTTTAAGTTTTGCCGGGAGAGCAGTGTGGTGCTGACCTAAGGCTTCACAGCCCTCTGTCATAGTACAGTCACAGTTTGGATGCATTCAGGGCAGCAGTGTGTTCACCCAAACATCAGGGTCAACCGCAATGTCAGGGACTTTTTACTCTCATCAGCCTTGTGCCTCATCTAAAATGCAGCAGTATTCTTCAGTATATTCGACAGAGTCAAATGGCGTTGACAGTTGTCGCATGTTGGCAGGTGGGCACACAGGCACAGAGCCAAGGTGTAAGAGTTCTTAACCCCTTATGGAAATTGAGTCCAAGTGAATTAATCTGGGAGATCATGGACTGTGGTGCAGGAGATAGAGCTGGCTGTGGTGGCAGCACAGCTGACTGAGCAGCTTAGGGTTGATGAATGTAAGGAGGACGCAGCTCAGAATCAAGGGCAGAAAAGGATGAGGCTTTTCTAGCTCAGGCTAAATCTGAGAATCTCCCACATGGCTTTGTGAGTTTGTTTTGATGACTAGGATGGCTTTCTTGGTGTTCAGGAAACAGGTATAGAGCCAAGGTGGGAGAATTTTTAACCCCTTATGGCAATTGAGTCCAGATGAGCTGGCCTTTTATCTCAGGATTTTCCCAGTTGAAAGGATCTATGGGAGCAACTTGCAAGCAGAGGAAGGCATGTCTTCTGCATTGCTGACAGCATGGAGATCTTGCCCTAGGTGATTAATGATCCATCTGGCTGATGTGTAGTTGGATGCCTGTTTGTGCTTTCTGTGACATCTGACAGTAACAGGGATCACAACAAAGCAACATGACTAATGAACATGTCCAGAGGTGCATCTTTAGTCTATACCTGTAGCAGGAGAGTTTTCAGAACTTCACCATTGTATTTATCTCTCTCAGACTGATAGACATGAATTTCCTCTTGGGGAACAGTCAAAGTTGACTGCACAGGGTAAAATGAAAGTGAGGCTGACTGCTTTGGTGCAAAGGAGATGTCATAGCACTTGCCTGGCAAGCACAAGGGCCCAAGTTCAATCCCTGGTTCCACCAAAATAAATAAATAACCAAGGGAGATGTCATCCCTGGCTGTAAGTTTGTGCCATGAAGAAGAGGCAAGAGGCACAAGCCACAGTTGCCCCAGTGATGGTAACTCTTTGACAGAGGGAACTTTTTAAGGCAGTTCCATTGCTCCATTGTCTACCAGGAAAGTCACAGGATTGCCCCTGACTTTTGCAATGACCATTGACTCTCAGGATCTATTTGGTTAGGATCAGCCTGTCCTGTGATCTGGCCTGACAGGATGCAATTTGTTTGTCAGAGCTGAAGCACAATTTTTCCTCAGTCAAAATGTGGTTCAGGTGGGCATTAGAGGATGCCATCTGACCAGGGTAGGAATGTAATAGGAGGCTCTGGAGGGAAGGCCTCAGTGGCTGAATGCAGGCACTGGCTAGCTGGAACCAGTTCAGATGGCTGGAAATAAATGAGTCCGGATCAGAGAGCAAAGCTATAGGTGTTGGCATCCTCTAATCAGCCACTGCAACTGATGTTTCCCAGTTTTGGCACACAGAGCAGTCGATTTCTTACACTGTCCAGTTGACTCACTCATACAGTCATTGAGCAGACACTCAAAGATTAAACACTCCAACCCCTCTTCCCTTGAAAGTGACCTGAACTAACATGAGGTGATCAACCTTTTCTGCTCAGAAGAACTGTCAGATTAACTAGGATGCACTCAGGACTCTTACAGGAATCAGACAGGCAAACAGATCACATCCTCCCCCTTTTGGGACCCAACATGAGTCACTGAAGTGAGGAGCCAGGAATCCTCCTCTAGACCTTTGATAGGCCTTGAGAATTCTCAAGGGTGCCTTCCCATTGGGACCTGGAAAGGTCTTTGTTCTATCCAGAAGGGCCACAGCTGGTGACTAAAGAGGTTAGCAGGATCGGTCCTCTAGGCTGATGCACCAGATGCAACTACAAGCAGACACACCAAAACACTACCAAGGATTTGGAGGCAGATTTATCTACAATAGGCATGGATCAGAATAATCCCCAGAATACCAGGACACCCTGATCTCTGGTGGTTTAGAGCTATGGGATCAGCAAGCTGCAGTACAGAAGCAGAATGGCTTGTCAATTGGAGACTGGTTTATACAGTGCATCATAATAACTAGCTATGCATCACGGTTGATCAGCTGTTTCTAAGATACCAAAGCAACCAGATCTGGAACAGAAACTATTACTTAGGCAGCTAACAAACTGAAATCTACTGGATGGGGGAAGGGGACATTTCCTGTTACAATATAGCAGCTCTTACCAGAGACATACAAATACATGTAAAATTTGCATTAATTTCAGGATTTGATGACTACCTGAAACTTATTAAGAACTCTTAATATTAAAAGAAAGTTTATTATTGAGCTAATAAAAGTCAGCATAGGGCCAGCAAAATAACTCAGCAGATTAAAGCACCTGCAAGCAGGCACAGGAACGGGGGTTCAATTCCTGGGCCTGCCATGCTGACCTCTCCCCTGGGGAGTGCTGAGAAGGCAATTGAGACGGGGTGTAGTGACATGTACCTATAATCCCAGCACTTGGGAGGCTGTAAACAGGAGAATCACTATGAGTCTGATCTAGTAGTGAGACCCTGAACACCCTGTAGACCCTTCCCTAAAACAAAGGGAAAAAAAGTCAGCAAAATATTTAACTAATATGTTCAGATGAAGAAGCATTTATTTGGGCATAAAATAATCAGGTAATGACATTTAGTGGAGGATATTTGGGGGTTTGACCTTAAAGGATGAGTGGAACTTTGCCCCCTGAAAGTGAGCGTGGACAGACACATTCAAGGCAAAAGTATGGGACTGATAAATGTATGAATAGTTAGCACATTAAACAGAAAGCATTAAGTCCCACAAGACACTGTGATTTTGTCCTACAAGTAATGCCAAAACAATACTGATTTTGAGAAAAGGAAGGACATGATGAGAGTGATACACTAGTAAGATAATCAGATGACAATAAAAAATGCACTATAGATTAAAATATGGAGGGGACTGTCACAGTGGCAATCAAGAAGTAGTGAATCAGTGACAGTAAAGTTGATTTAACTACACTTCAGAAATCAACCATTGCTTAGAAGGCAGACAGTGCACAGGAAAGAATTAGACTGATTACAAAGCTATGTCCTTTAAAATGATAGAAAATACTAGAAAGGAAGCACATTATGGATACAGGGTCAGTTTTCTTAGGACAGCTTGAGTTTGAGCTATTAGTTATACCTGAGAATAAATATAATAAGTTATTTATGGTATCCCTTAGAGTAATAATATTAATAACTATAAAATTCTGGTAATCTGAGCAATAATTTTGAAGATAACAGTATGCAATATAACAACATTGTCGAATTTCTTTAATTTTGTTTAGTGAAATTATGCATTATTTCTAATGTGCTTTTTTCTATTTTTATTCTCTTAAAAACTTAAAAAACAGATGGAATCCTAGCCCAGGCCAGGTGAGTGAGCGGGAGAGCTTCCCACTACCCTGTGCCAGTGAAACCTACTGGTCCCAGCCCAGGCACAGCATGGGTGAGACCCTCTTTCACACCCTTGGTATGCCCCCAACCATTCCGTAGTACCCTCCACCCATCGCACAGAGTAGGAATTCCTGTCGTGTTCCAAGAAACCCCAGACCCAGTCCTAGAGCAGACCCAGTGAGTGGTGGGAGAGTTGTGCCTCCCTCCTACTCTACATTGTCCCTTACAGACTCAGCTCAGGTCTGGCATACAAGCCTGGGATGACACCCTGCAGCTGTAATCCATGCAGACAGTGTAGGAGACTGAACCACTCAGCTAGTCCAGGAGGAGAACATCTTGCCAGAGGGGCAAAACAGGTTCATCCCAAAGGGCAGCAGCAGGAAAAAGCTGAGCACAGCAGCCAAATCCAAGCCAGGCACAAATGGATAAATCCAAACTTTGTAGATATGCACCTTAACTTCAGTACATACTAAGGTTATAACTGCACCAAAGATCTACAACAAAGGTCAGAAGACAGTGCTACACAAAACGACAACAAGAAGAAGCAAAATGCAATCTCAGAACCCAACCAAACCCATAACAAGTGCAGAGGACACTAACACAAAACAAAGTGGGACTCACACAGCTGAAATCAATGAATCAACAGCTTCTGAAATAAAGAAACAGCTGCAGAAAGGTATACAGGAACTCAGATTGGAAATGAAAAAAAGAAATCCCTGAATTAATAACCTCTGCAGTAAAGAATCAAATGCAGAA
>NW_004524807.1:3823632-3828011 GCF_000260255.1 Octodon degus
GTTTATCAATAAAACTGTAGAAAAAAAATACATTGCAAAAAAAAATTAAAAATTAAAATTAAAACTTAAAATCATTGTTTCTCAACAAAAATAATAAAAAAATAAAAACTTAAGAAACAGTTATTTTTCTAAACTAAATAAAATTGAATGGATTAAAATATGAATCTTGAGACTCTATGAAGAAATTGTTCAATTCTCCCATAAAATTCAATTCTTCAAACTCACAGATAGGAATTCAGTGATTATTTTGCAACTTATATCACATTTCCAAAGTAGAGCCTCTTGATTTTAGACATTGCAACATAACAAGACAAAACTACAATGTGTAAAATCAGATATGGAGCCAATATTTAGTAATAAGTAGAAATACGCAGTTTTTCCAAACTCACTGAAAACTACTGATTTCTTTCAAAGAGAACAAATTGCATCAAAGTGCTTTGAGTAAAATACTTGACAATAGCAGGCAGCAGAACTTCCATCATAGACCAGCTTCTTCTCAGCCTCAGAATTCTCAGATGTTGGGTTAAGAGTTAAAGGGGTCCTAAGTGGTTATCCAGAGCAACTGTCCTGAAATAAATGAAAAATCTAATGTTCAGGGACATTAAGGAAGTCACTTTGCAAATAAGTGACAAGACTGAAGCTAGAACCTTTGACTCCTGTCTCCCTTTCCAGGTGTGCTTTCCTCAACCTGGTATTTCCAAATATTTCTTTGGGTCATGAATTAACCTAGTCAAGTTGGAGTTAACCTATGTCCTGTGAAGCAGGCCTCAGGAGAACCACAAGCTGCCACTCTGATGAATGAGTGGGGTTGTGTACAGCTGTTTGAGCAAAACCTCTCAACAGCTGGCTGAGGTGAGGCATGAGTGGCTACACACATGTGTGCTTAATAGGAAGAAGCTTAGAAAGGACATAAAGCTTCTTCCTAGGGCTCCTCTGCCCTTTTTATCTGAATTTCCATTTGACATCAAGCCTATTGGCTTCTACGCCCCAGCTGCCCTTGTCCCTCATTGAGCCCCAAGTCCCCTAGTTATCTATCATTGCTCTTGCCTAGAGAGAATGCTAGTGCTTACTACCACTTCTCCTGGGTAAGAATGCAATGTAATGAATCTGACATTTAAACTGCAGAGTCTGGGAAGCTACACTGAAAGGTCTCGCTCCTCATGCTGCTGCAAGAGCAGATACCAAATGCTTGATTGAAAATCAGACTCCCTGAGTGCAGGGCCTAGAAAGCTATTTAACAAACTCCTGAGGGGATTTAATGGTCAGCCGCAGGTACAAAATCCACATGTAATGTGTATACAAATTGTTTCCCCTGAAATTAGATTTGGGTATTCAATCTCAATAGCTAATCTAAGACTCTTGGGCAGGAAAAAAAGGGAATGCAAGACTGCTAGAGATTGAATATAACAGAGAAAGTACTGAACCTAGAATGCTTTAACCATTCTGTTCAACATCTCATGTCTCATACATAGAAAGCCTCTTGTGTTGCAGAAATTTCCCAGTGTCCTATGTGGAAAGGAAAACTTTGTATTTTTATTCATTTTTTTCATCTCTCTCTTTAGATCACAGAAAGCAAAATTCTAAAAATGATTGGTTTGTATCTTAATTTCTGAAGAAGAGAAAAAAGCTTATTGTCAACAAAATAAAGTAACCACTATACCATTCATATGCTAAACCATTTAAGTGTTCTCTGCTGGAGCTCCAAGCAAAGATTTATGTGCCTCAAAATCTTCAACTCATTTGACACTCTACATAAGAAAAAGCAGCAGTCCTCTTACTTAGTGAGACTCTTATATTGGCTGTTTATAAAGGTAGTAGAATAACAAATCATTAGGACATGTTGGAGAGGGGCAAAAAGCATGAATAACTACACTTATTATATTTCATGTGTCAGTCTACTATCGCAGCATTTATAGAGCCCACAGGAGGAATTGCTTGATATTTCTCCTCAGCTAAAACAGCTGGTAAAATTTATAGCTTTTCTGGTTCACAGAAAACTAGGGTCTTTGTAAAATGAGTGTGTTAGGCTTCTAGTAAGCAAAGAATAAATGATATCACCGTGAAATATTACTTTTCAGTTTATTTTATACAAGTTCTATGTCACTGTCTAACTTCAATGTTTCCCCAGAATATTCTAAAATCACAGAAAAAAATTATATTGGAAAATTAAATTAGTCCTACAGAATAATATCTCAAGTGAGGGACAATTTTGTTAGATAGTTGCTTGTAGATAAAGTTAGATTGTGCCTGCACAGAAGTGTTTCTTCACAAAACATCACACTTGCTAGCTAAGATGAATCTTACACCATGATATCAGTTACATGTTGCCCTACACCAACTTGGAATAATTCTTCCAATAACAATGGTTAATTTGGGCTATTTATCAAGAGAAACATTCAGAGACCATAGAATAACTTTCAAGATACTTGAGATATACTAAAATTATGTTTCTTAAAATGGGATGAAATCCTTATAGCATCTGTATTTTAAGCAGAAAGGAAAAGTCTGGTGGATTGATAATGTTGTTTTTACTTAAGGTGACTGGTCACTTTGTGAAAATCAGTACTATAATTTTCTTACACTGTTTTATACAATAGTTACATTTCACAGTAAAAAGGTTAAACAAAAAATAGCTAATCCCAATTCATTCATCTTTTCTTCCATATTGAGAATACAATACATTCCAATTACATAGAAAGGTTTTTTCTTACCAATACACAAACAGAATGACTATCAGAGAATAAAATAGAAAGAGAGAGGAGGATATAACTCTATGGGAGTGCACACACACACCAGAGAGATGGAGAGAGACAGACAGACAGACAGACAGACAGACAGACAGACAGACAGACGGGCAGACACAGAGAGAGAAGAGGAAAAGAGGATGAGGAAAAAGGAGGAGGTGGAGAAGGAGGAGGAATAGTAGGGGATTAGGAAGTAGAAAGCAGATAGATTTGGAAGAGAAGAGAAAACTAACTGCCCACAGAGAAAAGACAAGCACAAACCAGAAAGGGCTCAAGAAATGGACCTACCAGATATTCCTAGTTGAGATGCTACTGGGACTGAAAGGATTGGGAATTGGCTTATTTAAAACAGTTAAACACTTACATGTCCTGTTTCACCCTAGAAAAGAGACTAGGAAAGTTAAACCATAGAAAATTAGATCTCAATGGTCACAGCTAAGGGTAGTACCATACTGAAATTTTGTATTCTAAATAGTGAGGCAACTTGTACTCCCCTTTGTCTTGACACATAGAATACTAGTCATGAGCTTTACAGATTCCCATCTGTAAGAACTGTGTACAAAGCAAAGATCCACATACTGGAAATTGGGTGTACCTCTTATCCATTACCTACAGAAATGCCCATTAATTAACAAACCCCTCTGGAATACACACACACACACACACACACACACACACACACACACACACAGAGTTTTTGACCAAAAAACTGTTCAATCCCTTACTCTTAACTATGAATAGGCAAAATTGAGCAAATATTTGGAGAAAAATCTTTGACATGTATAACTGTATCAAAAATAAATAAAAAGGAAAATGAAGCTTAGAGTACAAAAAAAGTTTTAAACACTGAGATTAATATCCCAAAGAAAAAAAGATTCATAAAAATAAAGATAAAATGTAAAAGAAGGTACATTAAAAACAAAAAAGCTCCTGAAAAATTAAAATGATGAGATGACAGAAATTAAATATGCATTTCTACACTTTAAAAGTGTTACAAGGGAAAAACAACAGAGCTAGGGCTATGGCTCAGTAGTAGAGCACTTGGCTCACATGCACAAGGCCCTGTACTAGGTTTGAGCCCCATATCTGGTAACCTAAACAACTAATTTGAAGATAACATCATGCAGTACAGCACCCATTGTTGAATTCCTATTACATTGATTAGTTAAATTTTGTGTTGTTTCTGATGCTTTTTTTCTATTACCATTTTGTACTTTTTTATTAATTTTATTGAAAAACAAATAGCAATGAGACAGTTTCAAAAGAGGTTAGTAGGACAGTTACAATAATTAATACATTGCATATTATTGTCTTCATAGTGGTTATTCATTCAAATACTATTAGTACAAATAGTACTAATGATATCTTGTCCAAATACTATTAATACAAATCTTTCTTCTCATTGAATTCAGAGAAAGTAGCTGTATATCTATCCTATTTTCTTTAAAAAGTTGTTTTTTTAAAAGAATCAACGAGAAATTTCTTCATGCATGGGATAAAGAAAAGATCCTAAAAGCCTCCAGAAAAAATAATGGAAATTAGAAAATCATCACCCTTCTTAACTATAACTTTGGCCTGTAGCACAAAATGGCTTAGTATCTTGAAATTCTGAGGGAAATTCCTACTATATTATTC
>NW_004524807.1:3828941-3830628 GCF_000260255.1 Octodon degus
AAGGAGAGAAAAGTAAGACAGTGGTGCTTTGACTCATGAATTCAATTTGTTCTACAATTCTGGAAAAGACAGCCACATTTGTTCTATGGGAGCAAGATGGCTGCGGTTGTGTTTATCACCCTCTGCAGAGTTTGCAAACAAAAATAAATTTTTTCAAAGTGTTTCTGTTTGTGAACCAAATTGTTTGCAAACGAAAGCATTTGTGGAACTGAGCTACCACTATACCTTTCTTCAGACTTCACTAAGTTCATGGACAAGAACCCCAATAACAAAAAAAAATTAAGTTCATGAATTTGTTTAATGTAAGTTTTATGTGACACAGGAGCATTCAGAAATGAAGACCCTAAACAACAAGAGAACTATGGAAAGTCATGAAGATTCATCATTTAAGAAGAGTACAATAAATGGAGGGGACCTAAGCAAGGCCTGTTTATTCATACCTTAGTGTGTCTACATCTAAAATGATTATGACATAATTTTTCCTTTGAGTATCAGGAAGGCTCCTTTAGAATGAGTTCTTCTGATCTATTTTTAAAGGAATGTCAACTTTCTTCATGGCCATCTTCAGAGGTGAAAGCCAGGGGAGATGAATGAAGAATCTCCTCTTCCATTCAAGAGCATGGGCTGGATCCACAAAGAAAAGCAAAAGAGGAAAATAGAAAAACTCATAATCTGTCCTGCCTCTACCATCATCTGCAACAACATCCTGTGCTTGATTAAGCAATGGCTAGATATGAATATGTAAGAGAGCAAGTAAAGTTAACCGACAAAAATCTGCTAGAGACTAGATTTGGAGAGTTCCCCTTCCTGGGCCCAGCAATGCCCAGAGAGCTCAGGAGATTGGTAGAACATGGTATTACTGTAGGTTGCATCATGTAATTTTACCTGTGACCCATGGATTGGCAAACTATCTATCACACAATCTTGGTAACAGAATGGAATGAACCATCTATCAATTCCTATGCAAGCAGTGCTTCTGATCTATCCACACAAGAGGGATGGAGCATGTTTAAGATGAACAAGGAACTTTGGAACTAGCTAAGCAACAAATACTTGCTAAGAATAGCAATTAGTGACTGAGTCATGCTGGTACAGACTATAACAACCGTCCTTTTATTTTATAATAAATTGTCATCTTCTCCCTCTTTGCAATGGAGTAATAAAAGAGCATCCCTTCTGAAGCTTTATTACCAGTACCATTAGTGCATGTTTCATACAATCTGTTTAGATTTGCCCTTGTTGAACATCTCTTGATAAATAAGGTTATGTGATGTTAGCATTTGTGAGAAAAGTTATTGTTGTGAGTCATTTGCAATGTACACAGTGAGATTTGGAGTTCCTATTTTTATTCTTTGTAAGATAAACTACATGACTCAGTCCACTTTGTGTTGCTCAACAAAATACCTGAGACTAGGTATTTATGAAGAGATTTTTGCTTACATCTTTGGAGGCTACAAAGGCCAAGCTCAGACAGAAACATCTCGCAAGGACACCCTGCTGCATCATAGTACGGGGGATGGAAGAGCAGTGTGGAAGCATGTACAAAGGTGGGGATTGGTGCACCCTGAAAAGCTGGACAGACAGATGGCCTCCTTATCACATCCAGCTCTCACAGTCACTAATCCAGTTTCTAGAGACCTAACTCATTCCCAGGACATGGACATTAGTCCCTCCCCAGATGCTACTT
>NW_004524808.1:0-1184 GCF_000260255.1 Octodon degus
TTTGCTGAAATCCTCTATGATCTCTTTTTTAAGAGTACTGTAATTTTCCTTGAAAAGATCTTTGACTTCTTTAGTTAGATGAATTGCAAGGTATTTCATTTTCCTCGGTGCTATTGTACAAGGTATTGTTTCTATAATTTCCCTCTCAGTGTGTTTGTTGTCTGTGTAGAGGAATGCTATTGACTTTTGGGTATTGACTTTATAACCTGCTATGCTACTGAATTTGTGTATTGATTCTAGTAGCTTCTTGGTGGAGTTTTTTGGGTCTTCCAAGTAAAGTATCATGTCATCTGCAAATAATGATAATTTAAGTTCTTCTTTGCCTATTGTAATTCCATTTATTTCTTTCTCTTGTCTAATGGGTGTAGCTAATATTTCCAGAACTATCTTGAATAGGAGTACTGATAGAGGACATCCTTGTCTTGTACCCAATCTAACAGTAAAAGATTTCAGTTTTTCTCCATTTAGGATTACATTAGCTGTTGTGTTTTCATAAATGTCTCTTACCATATTGAAGTAGAGGCCATCTATTCCAATTTTCTGTAGGACTTTGGACATGACTGAGTATTGGAATTTCTCAAAAGCCTTCTCTGCATCAATGGAGATGATCATGTGGTTTTTAGTTTTTGCGCTATTGACATAATGTATTACATTTATAGATTTTCGAATATTGAACCATCCTTGGATCCCTGGGATGAATCCTACCTGGTCATGGTGTATGATCTTCTTGGTGATTTGCTGTATTTTATTTGATAGGATTTTATTGAGGATTTTGGCATATCTTCATGAGGAAGTTCGGTCTGTAGTTCTCTTTCTTAGTTGCATCTTCCCCTGGTTTAAATATCAGTATAATACCTGCCTCCAGGAATGATTTTGGGAGGATTGCTTCCTTTTCAACTTCATGGAAGAGTTTGAGAAGTATAGGGACTACGTCTTCTGTAAATTTCTTGTAGAATTCAACTGTGAATCCATCCGGAACTGGACTTTCCTTTGTTGGTAGGTTTTTAGTTACATCTCATATTTCATTGGCTGTTACTGGGCTATTGAGAGTGGTTATATCTTGTTGATTCAGTTGTAGTAATTTGTAGCTTTCTAGGAACCTGTCCATTTCTTCTGTGTCTTCTATTCTGTGAGAGTAAAGATTCTCAAAGTAGCTATTGATAATCTTCTGAATTTCCACTGAG
>NW_004524808.1:8920-9826 GCF_000260255.1 Octodon degus
ATAGAATAAAAACATTTAACAAAAAATGAAATCCATAGATTAAAAATAAAAGGCTAGGAAACAACATTCCATGCAATGGGAATTCAAAACCAAGCAGGAGTAGCTCTCCTATTTTCAAACAAAGTGAACTTCAAGCCAAAGCTAATCAAAAGAGGTAAAGAAGGTATTACATACTTTAACAGAACTATTCAATCAGGAAAAAATAACAGTTATAACCATATATGCCTCAAAGTGCAGTGCACACAACTTCACGAAAGAAAAACTAATAGATGCAAAAGATCAAATAAACATCAATATAGTTATAATGTAGGACCTCAACACTCCATTATCACAAATGCACAGATCAACTAAACAAAAAATCAATAAAGAAATGTCAAAGTTGAGCTAAAGTTTTAGATAAACCCTTTATTTTATTTATTTTATTATTATTTTTATTTTTGGCAGAACTGGGGACTGAACTCAGGACCTTTAACTTGCCAGGGAAGCATTTATTCTACTGAGCCATCTCCCTGGCCCTTTGAACTGAAGTTTTAAACCAGTGGAGTTAATAGATGTATACACAGTGCTCTACCCAATGCCAGCAGAATACACATTCTTTTTGGCAGCACACTGTACTTTCTCCAAAATTGGCTACATACTAACTAATAAAGCAGACTTAAGAAAGTGCAAAAGAATCAAAATTTTACAATGCATATTATCAGATCATAGTGCAATGAAACTAGAAAGCCATAGCAGAAGAAGCAACCGAAATTAAACAAATGTATGGAAATTAAATAACACATTCACTTTTAATCAATGACCACAGAAGAAATGAAGGAACAAATAAGACAGTTCCAAGACTTAAATGATAACAGTAGAACATACTAGAACTTATTGGACACAATGAAACCTGTCTTACAAAGGAAG
>NW_004524808.1:11071-12530 GCF_000260255.1 Octodon degus
AAAAATCACATAGTCATGTTGATAATTACAGAAAAAGAAATCTTTGGAAAAACCCAAAAACCCAAAATTCATAATAAAAAGCCTTGAAGAAAATAGGTACAAAACGCCCTTATCAGAATCTGATTAAAGCCATTTGTGATTTCACCTAGTGCCAACCTCATATTAAATGGGGAAAAACTGACATCTTTTCCCTCTAAAATCAGGAACAAAACAAAAATGTAAATTATCATCGCTTCTGTTGAACATAGTCCTTGAAACATTAGCTGGAGCAATCAGACAAAAGAAAGCAGTAAGAGTGATACATATAGGAAAGAACGATGTACAAATGTCAGTATTTGCTGAAGACATGATCCTTTACTTACAAGACCCCAAAGGCTCCACCAAAAGAACCCTAGAACTAATAACCACATTCAGCAATACAGCAAAGAAATAAAACACATAAAAATCAATAGCATTCTTATGCACAAATAATAAACTTACTGAAAAAGAAATTACGAAAGCAATACCATTCACAATAGCATCAAAAATATGAAGTACTTAGGAATTAACCTAATCAAGGAAATGAAAGACATCTACAATGAAAATTATATCACTGAAAAAAACTTTAAATTTTAAGTTGCAGAGCTTCATTTGATAGTTCATAAATTAATAGAGTTTAGGAAGTATCTATATATTTAATGTCATTGTAATTTAGGTAACATTTCTTAACTAAGCAATGTTGGACTGGGGAGGCCTGGCAAGCACAAGGTCCTAAGTTCGATCCCCAGTACCACATGCTGTGCTGGCCCCAGAACCAGATATGGTATCTCATACCTGTAATCTAGCACAAGGATGGCTGAGACAGGAGGATCACTATGAGTATCAACTGTGTAGCAAGACCATATACCAAAAAATAAAATAAGCAATGCTTATTCTCTATAATATAAACCATCATTGTTAAATAATGTCCACATAGGCATACAGTAAGGTTTTCTTCTCCCCACAAGTAAATATCACCAGGAAAATTGTTTTATAAGGTTCAAACTAATACTCACATGGCATATCAACTGTACCAGCTCAACAGTTTCAAATAAGTGAATACTAAAAGATGAGTTTAAGAACTATTTGTGAAATATGAGTATAAATAACACATACTTAGCCTTATGAGCATTCCATTTGTATTTTTATTTTATTTATTCTCTTATGTTCCAATAGTAGTACCTGTATTCTTAATGTTACCTAATGTGTATCCAATAAAAATATCTGTATAATAATGTTGCAGTTACAAAAAAGAAAAAAGTGAAAAGTTACCTCCTGTTCCTGGATAAGCAGAACCAATATAATCAGAATGTCTATGCAGCCAAAACTGATATACAGATTTAATGCAATTTCCATCAAAATACCAATAGCATTTCTCACAGATGTGGAAAAACAATCCTAAAATTCATGGGGAACAATAAAATACCCTGAGTAGCGAAAG
>NW_004524808.1:19828-24557 GCF_000260255.1 Octodon degus
TAAATGACCTGCAAAAACAGATAAAAATAATGGACATTTCTCAGAAGAAGAAGTACAAATAGCCAATAAATACATTTTTAAAAAGTTAAACATCTCTGGCTTTAAGAGAAACAAATGCTAATTAAAACTACATTGAGATACTATCTTATCCCAGAAAGAATAGCTATCATCAAAAATATAATAACAAATGCTGGTGAGGCTGTGGTGAAAAAAAAATTCTCATTTTTTTTTTCTGAGAATGTACACTAGTACAACCACTCTGGAAAACAATACGGAAATTCCTCAAAAAAATTAAAAATAGGGCTGGGGAGATAGCTCAGTGGCATAAGCATCTGCCTGGCTAGTGTAAGGTCCTGAGTTCTATCCCCAGTACCACCACACAGAAAAACACACTAAAAATGGAATTTCCCCTTGAACCAATGTCTCAGTTACTTTTCTCTCATTGATGGGACAAAACACTGGACACCCAAAATTAAGGAAGGAAAGGTTTATTTATCTCACAGTTATTAGAGGTTGTTATGGTTTGTGTCTAGTTGTCCCCCCAAAGCCTCATGCAGTCATGGGGTGAGGACTTCTAGAGTTTGTGTTAACTCATGATCCACTGGGATTATGTGTGATCCAAGGCTGGGATTATGGGTCTTAGTACTGCTGGGATTACCCATAGGTGGGTAAGTACTGGGAAGTACCCATAGGTTTGAGTACTTCCCCTACCCTGGGGCGGTAATTTGCATTACAATGTAAGGTGGGAAGAGAAGCTACCTGCTTGAGCTGCTGCTACCCCTCCCTTGCACTCTTGTTCTTTGCCGCCACCATGAAAGGTTGCTTTCTGCTCTGTGCTGCTCTGCGTTGGACCCAGCTGAGTATGGACTGAAACCTCCAGTAACTGTGAGCTAAATAAACCTTTCCTTCCTTCATTTTGAGTGTCGGGTATTTGTCCCAGCAATGAGAGAAGAGTAACTAAGACAGAGGTTTTAGTCCATACTTGGCTGGCTCCAAGGCAGAGTGGCACATGACATAGGGCACTTGTTTATGGCAGCAGAAAATAGCAAAGAACACAGGGAGGAGCAGAAGCTACAGCAGCTAGCAAGCTCCTGTCCCATCCTTACATTGTATTCAGGCTATCTACCCCAGAATGGGTGTAGCACTCACACCCATAATCCCAAGGTTGGGTCATTAATTAATTACAAACTCTAGAGACCTACTCCAATGACTGCATGAGGCTTTGTGGGGGCAGCTAGACACAAACCATAACCCTCATCTATCCTCCTAAATATCTTCCCAAAAGAGTTAAAATCACCATATTACAATGATACGTGCATACTCAAGTTTATAGCAGAACAACTTATAATAGCTATATCTTAGAAACTCATATGTGTCTATGAACAGATTAATAGATACGGAAAATGTGGCATTTATTCACACTGGTGTACTGCTCTAAAGAGAGGTAAGCTCGAGGCATTAATAGGCAAACAGATGCAACTTAAGAATATATTGTTAGGTGAAATAAGTCAGGCACACAAACTTCCATAAGAAACTCAAAATATAAAGCAAAATCAAACATAGATAAATCAGAAGAAGGGAGAAGTTCCAATAACTCCCCAACTACCTATTCCATTGTTTCAAAAATATTTTAATATATATGCTAATTTGTTTCATTTATAATAGCAGTTTCTCTTAGTTATTGAAAAGAAAGTTTTGTGTTATTATCTGTTTCTTTGTAAGAGAGAATCTTTTTTGTCTGTGTTGTGTTCTAATTACTTTGAAAATTATGATACACAGTGCATTAGCCATTGTTATTCTTTTATTATTTTGTTATAAAGTTTCATTTCATTTTTTCATAAAATAAAAATAAAACACCTGAAAAATTATTTTAACAGTTTAACAATCATCAACCAACAAAGATTTAATAATGGAAGTAGCCTGGGCTGGAGATGTAGCTCACCAGTGCAGCACCTGCCTGATATTCAGAAAGGACAAATGAGGAGAAATTAGGCAAATCAGAGGGACCACATGAAGTTTGATGCAGAAATTACCTGGGTGCTATTGTTGTCAATACTTGTTCTAACATGCTTAGCCTCACAGAGCCTCAGTCTACTCACCAGGAAAATTGCAACTAGTAATATCTTCGTCATATAGTGATTACATCAACTGTTGTACATATGGTCAGCAAACAGTCTGAGCTCTGGAGTTGCCTTGCTCTCTTTTATAGGGACCAGCACACCAGGTAGAAGGAGCCCAGTTTCAGATGCAGAAAATGGTATGAATCTCAATGGCACCACTTTTTTGATCTACAGAATAACTTCACATGCATCATGTCTTAAGTATAGAGTTGTTAATCTATGTCTTCCCTTCAAGCTTATTTTAATATTTTAACTTATTGGTTATATGTTCATTAAGAGAACAAATGACTTAGTTATTTTTTTCTTTTTTTCTTTATTAGTACATGCTTCCATCCTTTGTGCAGAGCTGGAACATGTACATAGCTCATCTTAATTACTTTTTTCATTCCTTTTCCCTCCCCTCCTTTCTGCCTCCCTCCATCTCTTGATCCTCTTCCTATTTGAGAAAGATCTATCTCCCTACTTTCTATTGATTATCTTTCATTTTGCTCTTTATTTATAATTGGGTTTCACACACAAAATATTTAAGCTTCTGTGTCTGATTTGTTTAACTTAACATCATGATCCCGAGGAGCACCCATTTGCCTACAAATGACTCAAGTCATTATTTTAAAGTAAGGGGGGGGGGACATGCAGCATAGATAGCTCAGCCATCTCAGCTCCTGTCTGGCAAGTGCAAAGACCCAAGTTCAGTCCCCAATACCACATGCCATGCTCACCACAGAACCCTGGTCACACCATGCTGGCACCAAAACTAGGCGTGGTGGCACATGTCTGTAATCCCAGCACTGGGAAGGCTGAGACAGGAAAATCACTGTGAGTCTGAGCTGTGTAGTGAGACCCTGTATCGAAGGAAGGAAGGAAGGAAGGAAGGAAGGAAGGAAGGAAGGAAGGAAGGAGTAAAATTAAAGTAAGGGGAAGTCCTTCAATCCAGTCCCACCAGTTGTCACCAGACAGCTGACTTCTTTATAGAAGCAGGTCATTGTGCCAATTAGGAGATCCAGGTACAAACCAAGCCACACCATCCTCTCTTCCACTCATCTCAATGCCTGGAACCTCAAACAAAGCAGTATAGAGCCAAAGAAAATTTTCATTTTGCCCTCCAAAGTGTTCATTCTGGAGTATCTCAAGTAAGTGTACAGTGCACAGATTCAGGTGAAAAGACATACAAATTTATTATATATGCATGCATGCAAAATATAAAACTCAAAGAAGAGCCAGATGCAGATGATTGAAATTTAGGGCTGTGTTGGAATTTTTAGAGGAAGGTTGTGATAGGTTAGAGTTAGAAAGGAGGAGGGGAGGCAACACATGGCAAACAAAGGCTGTCATATTCTGAAGATAAAAGTTTCCAACCTCTCAGGTTGCCAGCTCCTTTCTATGAATCATTTTCCTTGTTCTATGACATTATATGGAGGGGGTTCATGGAAACTGTAGTCTTTCTTGAGACTCTTCTTTCAGTATTTTAGGGGAGAAAAGAAGAAGGGGTATTAGACATGCACAACAGAATGTTCCAGAAACCTTGGTTCCAAAGTTATTTCTGAGGTCTCTCAATCTCCTTCAGTTCAAACATATTCACCATACCAAAGCATCACACCTACATGCCCCAGTAACAGCTTCCTCTAAGGAGAGATTTGATGGCAGAGAAAGTTTTAAAGGATTTGTGGGAAATTTTATGTAAAAATCTGTTTGACACTCTCTTCTCATGAATATCAAGAAAAATTCAGTAAAAACAATGTCGATTTTCATAAGGTTTGTTTTGGAGTCAGCTTAGTATTTCTTTCAGATGTAGTATCATACCTTGATAGGCCCAGAGTTCATTTCATGAACACATACCATGAGCAATCCTGCACAGCTCTACATGTGGAAAGACCTTGGCCTTGATTTGATGTGAGCTGTTGCCATATTCAAATTCTTAACAATTTTATTTTGAAGTTATGTTCTGTAAATGAAGGCCAGTGGAATAATGGAGCATGAGTATGAGCAGAGGAGATACGTGCTACATGCATGTTCACTATTTTTTAATTAATTTTATTGAGAAAAAAATTGCAATGAGAAGTTTCAAAACAGGTTGGTAGGACAGTTACATCAATAAATACATTGCATATTGCTGTCTCTGTAGTACCCATTCATAGCTCAAGATACCGTCATGATATCCTGTCTAAACAGTATTAGTACAAATCTTTCTTCTTATTGAATTAAGAGAAAGTAGCTGTATATCTATCCTAACTATTCTGTACATACAGATACAGAATTGTCCTTCATTTATATCTCCTTTTTATGTTCAGTTTTGTCAGAGATGGGTATTCTATTGCCATGCAAATATTGTAGGTGCAAGTAAATGGTTTTTTTTAAAAAAGGATAATAAATGGAAAAAAAGAGAAAAGAGAAAAAAAATGCCACAGGACTGTCCAGCTACTATGATGTATATGGTTAGATTTCTAAATTTTTGTGTAAAAATATGTAACTGTTTATTCACTTTTTTTATTTTTCTTTTTTATGGTACATCATCTTTGCACTGAGCTATATGTTTAGGTTCTTTTTTATTTTTTATGTTGAAACATGTTCAGGGGCCAGCCAAATAGCTCTACAGATTAAAGCACCTGCAA
>NW_004524808.1:24972-25648 GCF_000260255.1 Octodon degus
TCTTACTTTTTGCCACTCAGTTTAGATCTAGCTTTTGTGATGTTCTGTAAACACAGAACTTCGTGATGCACTGGAGTTCAGTGAGATGCAAAAAGAATGTATGGTAAGTGTGCAGCAACCTCAAATAAGTCAGTGGTATTACAAATTGACACAAGAAGCCTGCTTTTCATACAAATTACAATTTGAACACAGAAAGAAAGCAGTGTCTTTAAAAAAATTATGAATGATCAAGGGTCCTATGCTATCTTTTCTTACTCATATTACTTCTATGTATTAATCAACCACTTAGAAAATGATAACATAGGAAAAATCAGCAAAGAAAGCATAATCTTTCCACTGCCCTTTCAGCCCTTTTTACTCATCATTAAGCAAAGGTAGAGAGGATTGTTAGAATGTGTGCATCAAAAATGAAATGAAAGGGGCCAGGGAGATATCTCAGCAGTCTAAAGCACCTGCTTAGGCAAGTGCAGGGACCGCGGTTTGATCCCCGGCACCACATGCTGTGCCAGCTCTGTGAGCAGAATGGGCTGAGCCGGCCAAAAAAAAAAAAAAAAAAAAGACAAAAATGAAGTAAAAGCCAGATGTGATGTTATGTCTGTAATTGTAGCACTCAGGAGTCTGAAGCAGTGAGATCACTATGAGTTTGAGGCCATCCTGGGCTACAAAGTGAGTTCAA
>NW_004524808.1:25838-46127 GCF_000260255.1 Octodon degus
AGAGAGAGACAGAGAGAGACAGAGAGAGACAGAGAGAGAGAGATTCCTTGTACACAGCATTTTACTGTCTGTTAAGAATGAAATACCCATATGCATATAAACTACAACATACAAATTGTGTTATTTGATGATTCCACATACAGACATTGTTAGAGTTTGGCTCTTAAGGGCCCCCCAAAGCTCATCCCTCCTCATAGAATAGCCACCAAGCAAGAGGACATGATGGTAAGTAAGTCAAGATTAGGCTAAAGGAGACTGGTATTTTTCTTTTTACTTGGAATTGTTTTATTGAAAATTCTTTGAAAAGACAGCAATATTTATGCCATGAACAAAACAGGGGCACTGACAAGTGTTTCCTGGCCCGACCACCACCAAATTTCCCTGCCTGAATCCCTGCTCCAGGTGGGATGGCAGACACCAAGGTGAGGACCAGGTAGGAAGAGGCCACTGCCTTGGCCAGATGCTGGGACCTTTTTCTGTTTGTCACTAAAGAGAAACCACAAGCAAGATCCCCTTCAGAGTGATGAGAGTGGTAACTAGAGTGCCACCTCTGGGGTGCAAGGCCCAAGTTAGGCCCCAGCTTGTCTGGCTTCAGCTATATCCAGCCGCTCCTTCCCTCTGGTCCCACACAAGGTTTATTTTTTGATTATTTTTTTCTAAAAAATATAATTTTGTAAATGTCCCATAAAAATACTATTCTGCCTAGTCAAGCACAGATATTACAATATGAAGTGTAACTGCTTTGTCTTTGCTCTATAAAACATGAAAAGGTTATCACATGGGATAAGATAGAAAAATGCCAAGGTTTCTAAGTATCACAGAAGCCAGTACTGAATGTGCACAGTGGAAGCATAGCTGGGTTCTGGGTCAGGCTGGCAGTGGCACTGGGCTGCTTCTCTGCTCTCCTGCTGGAGTTCAACTGGGCACCCCGACCTTCATGCAAGGACAACGTCATGGCTTGGAAGAGGCAGCCAAATTTTCCAAGTCCCACTGGCTGGCACCTACCCCACAAAGCACCAATGACCCAGGACTGTGGGTCTGGACCACTGAGGGACAGCCAGGTGGCATCCCGGCCCCCAAGCTCTTCGTATTTGGCCCAAGAGTGGCTCCTCTGGCCTAGGCTTGGGCACGGCCACTGTGCCTTCAGTTTTCAGTGAGGGGCAGGGTGAAGGCAGCCTGGAAGGCAGCTTCTTCATTGATGCTGTAGTCCTGGGACAGAATGGAGAGGCACTATGCAGCAGCAGCCTGTCCTTTGTCAGAGTCCGCCCAGATACACTTTCTCTTTTGCCACCACAGGGTCCCTCTGGGGTGTCCATTGCCCTGGCACCAGGCAACCCTCTGCCTCCCCCATAGTGGCCAGGCCTAGCAGCTTCTGTGGAGCCTAGCTCTCAGGGGGACATGGGGACAAAGCTGTCCTGACACAGAACACAAAAAATGGGCCCCAGAGATATCTAACAGCTGGGAGAGGGGAAAAAGACAGTCCTGGGCCACACCAGAAAGGAGGAACAGGGAGAGAGGTCAAGGCCTGGGATCTGCACACCTCCTGACCACAGTGGTAGGGTAACAGGGAGTCCCTCCAGCTTCCAGAAATGCCAGAAGGAGTGGGTACATGGTGGGATCCTCAAGATTGTGCCAGGGAGGCAGGGCCTTCTCAGGGGCTGGCCTACGAGAGCAGGCCTCATCCCTGGCAGCTGTGGTGGGGATGAGGGAGCTTCTGTTTCGGGCCTTCTCTGAGCACTTGGAATATTGGAAGCAGCACCCAGCAGCCAAGAGGGAAGAGCACCCATCATGAAGGTGTCATAGGAGCACTTGTGCCTGTTCAGCAGGTGCTGCAGGAAGTTGGCGCTCTTGTAGCTTGGGTTGCCCCAGGGTATCACTGAGCAGATGGGACACACCACGCGGTTTGGGACACTGCCGTGGCTCTCCATGCAGTGCTTCACCAGCTCCTGCTGGACTAGGTTTCGGGCACCACAGTGGGGATGATGCTCGGATTGGGCTGGGATGTGGACACCACAGGAACAAACTTGGAGCAGTTGGCCACCTGTTCCTGGACCTTCAGGCGGGAGGTCATGTGCACTCTCATGTTTGCCAGGGTCACCTTCTTGTTGCATCCCTGGCAGGGTGCTTTGTATGATGACAGGTGCTTCTCCACAAGGGTGGCCTTGTCCACTTTCTTGAGGTCAAAGGGCAGGCGGCAGAGTGGGCACAGGGGGCAAGGCACCTGCAGACATGGCTGGAGACACTCCCCACAGAGTGTGTGGCCGCATCTGCCAAAGACCACTGGGCGGTGGTACACCTCCACGCAGATGGCGCAAGTGCACTGAGCCTCCAGGCTGCTGTTGCCGCCCGCAGGTCTGGCTGGCAGCTACTGCTGATGAGCGGAACATTGCCACACCAGGCCAGGTGATGACACCAACGCCCCCCCCCCGCCACCCACACCCACCCCACCCCCCGTTCAGGCCGGAGACTGGTATTTTTGATCATTAGTATTCAAGATAGATTGTTTTCTGGTTAGGTGATAATAAAATTCGTGGTAACATCATGGCTGACAGATGACATTCAAACAGAGGATGACATTCAAAGCATGATTCTTTGGCATGTTGGATACATTTAAAACAAAACAAACAAATAAACAACCCCCCCAAAATAAAACAACCCCAAGATTTCTCTGTCCTCCTCACCCAATACTCTTACCCTTTTTCCCTCCCAAAGTGCAGGGAAAAGATTTCTCAGAAGTTATCCTGTCTACCTAAAAGCCAGTTTCTCCAAAAGATTAACTCACAGGAAGAAAGACTAGAGCTGGGATCATATCCAAAGCCCAAGCAAACTTTGTCCCAGGCCGTATTCTATCTCACAGGCCCATTCACCTTCCCTAACAATCATTTACTATTCTTGTGAAATTTCTAACAGCCTTTACTTCCTTCTTCCCTAGGATCAAGGTAATTAAGCTTTAACTACCTGGCCCTTCTCTTAATTGCCTGCTTTATGTGACTTCTGTAAGCTTGTTCATTAATAAATCTTATGCCTTTTCACCTGTTAATCTGTCTATTGTATTTTGTTGGATACACTGAAATTATTGAAACTTCAGGGGGTGAAAAGAAAGTTCTTTTTGCCTGTGCACTAATCATTTAAGATTTTAATGTTCTTTTACTTAGAACCACTTTAAATAGATTTTTAAAATGCCATGAAAGTTAAGAGACAGGGGGCCAGGGGAGATGGCTCAGTAGAATAAGTGCTTCCCTGGCAAGCACAAGGGCCTGAGTTCAACCCCCAGTTCCACCAAAAAAAAAAAGGAAAGAGAGAGACCAAGAAGAAAAGGAAAAAGCTGTGTGTTTTGGTATCCTTAATGATCCTTTATCCTTGTTTTCTGAGCAAAAGATATTGTATTTTCCTTTTGTACTGGCCCCCACCAATATCAAATCATCCCAGGTTTAGTGGATTTATATTTATGTATAATAAATTGTATATTCCTTATGCTTCCATTGCCAAAGAAAAAAGCTGATATGCAAATATCCTGATTGGCTGTGCAATTTCTGACCACATCTACATCTACTTTCTCTTCTCAAGTTTCATCCACACTTACTCTAACTTTAACATAGGCTTAATCATAACACCACCCTTTCTGTCATCACATTCCAATCACCAGCACAGAAATTGGGACAAAATAGAGGAAAACACTGAACCCACACACTCAAAACCAGGTCCTCGGTATTTATTGGCACTGTTCTTATATTGGTCAGTTTGAAATCCAGTTCTTTAAATAGAAGGGAGGAGTTTCTGCTCTCACTCTTCCTTGGAAAAGGAAAATAAGGAGAAAAAATAAACATTGAACCCTTTTGTACTCTAGCAGGCACAAGTCCCAGGGCATTTTATTTATTTTTTTATCTAAAAAGAATAGTTTCCAGCAGCACAGTTTCCTGGGATTCTATGACACCTTTACCAATGTTATAAGAAGGAAATTGTCTTCAGCTTCTTTAAAAAAAATGTTCCATTGTACATAAATCAAAAGTTTCTATCTTGACCATATTGATAGATACAGTTTTGTAGCATTAAGGGCGTTCTCATTGCTGTACAATCATCACTAACATTTTCCAGCTTTCTACTGCAGCTAGAACCTGTCTCTGATTCCTCTAGAATGGATGGTATTTGAAATCAAAGAGAGTAAAAAATGAAGTATGAAGAAAAATCCATAAAGGTGGCTTGATCCATGGCCCAAGGAGAGCTACGAGGAAGCAAATGTCACCACCATGAATAGAAGAAAGTGAGAGATAAATGGAACTTCCAAGAGCACAGGATTCAAGTGTCCTCTTTTACATAGTGTCATGTCCTCCAAAACCTCCCAGAACCACCTGTTACCAAGCAAAGAAGTTTATCTGACCCACTGTGGTAAGGCAGAACACCATCTTGATAGTGTTAGTAGTGTTCCCAAAAGGGCAAGTCAGACAGGATCTTTATAAAGCTGTAGGACCTGAGCTGGGTAATTAGAAAGAAAGTTTTATAAAATGGGAAACTGGGATTGGGCCAATTTTTTTGACCTAGTAACTTTGGGTTGGTGGGCACAACAAAAAGTTGACCTTTAATAAGACTTTATTAATAAGCTGTCAGTCCTCATAGGTAAATTATGTCAATAAGTTAATCATCTTATCTTCTATGAGCTACTATTTCTTAGAACAAACAGTAGTCTAGCAAAAAAAGTTAAAATGGAGTAGCATTGATTTGGGGCACTTGAAACAGAAACTGGAGTTGTTGTTAAATCAGGCCTCACAGATCTCTGCAGCTGACCTTTGAACTGGGCTTCAGACTGACCACCACCACCCTCAGAATCAAGCTGGCACCTGAACTAGGCCAAATCACAGTTTCGCGAAATTCTCTTTGTTCATCTCAGCTGGACTTCCTTAGAGTGGACCCTGTCCCTCAGACTACCCGGAGACTGAGACAACACCCAGTTCCTCTCCTACAAAACAACTTTTGCCAGAACAATCATAATTTATGACTAAGAATGAGGCAATTCTCAACCCCCTTGAGCTCAAAGTTTTATAAGATAAATAAATGAATCTGAGGCTAGAAAAATAAAAGGGGGAGAGAGGAAAAGGAGAAAGAAATTGAAATGTGTTAGATATATGTACCAATTTTCTATAGAAAATTTTCTTTCTATAAAGCCTTCTTGAGGAAGATAGGTGGTTTTTTGCTTGTTTTCCTTTAAGCACCTCAACCACAAAGGAGTCTTTACTTTTACTGAAAATCTCTAGGTATCTCCAAGCAAACTGGGCCATAGCATCTCTGCTAGAACTACTTAGTATAAAAGAGCAATGTCAGTAGGCATAGGCTCCATAAAAAGTGACTCCTCATATCGGCTCAAAGGTTTGGGTTTTTGGAGTCTGAGATTCCTCAGGTCACTGAGAAATAACACTAAGGCAATCCTTTGGCTCTGAGTCACAGCTACCTCCATACTAATTTTTTTTCTTATCATTTTGCTTTTAGCTCTCCTGTCTCCCTACTCCCTGCTCTTTGTAAAGGCCTTTACTACTGTTCACAAGCCCTTCCACATTCTAATGTCTCACTTCTTTGGTGACACTCAGTCCAATAATCAGGAATCCCTTTGTTAAAATTAAATTTTATCCTACAATGGGAGTATGTGGATAATAATTCTTAGCAACTTCATTCTCAGAAAAAGGGGCTCATGAAAAGTTGTAAGACAAATTGCTATTAACTTAATCATATTTTAAATGCACTTCAGGACATGTCAGAAGGATGTCACTGTTAGACCTATAATAAAATCAAGTGATCACTTAAATTTCTTCAGCCTCAAAATTGAAATTTTTTTCCCTTATCAAGTGACATGGCACTGCACATGAGTGAACATTAGAGAAATATCTTTCTATAATCTAAAAAGCATTCCAAAAATGAAATTGCATCCCTTTGTCCAAAATAATACAAAACTTGGCCACAAGATGGTAAGAATCTGCCCTATATAACGTTTCTCTGAAAGAATTCCTATGTATGTGGGAGGGGCAAGATCTTAAATCCAGAAAGATGTTGGTGTATCAATCAGTGGTTTACTAAAAAAAATATAACACAAAGCATAAAAATGTGTAAGAAATTAAAAGAATGGTTTATGACAGCCAGCCACAGAGTTAGATGAGGAAGTATATACAAGGTGTTTAAACACTAGAGAACAAAGGATTCAGTCCAAGGTTTCAAGTTCACTCCAGTGTTCTTTGTAAGTTGGTATCAGGAGGCTGATGAGTCTGTGGTAGAAGGCTGAAGAGTCTACACATCAGAAGGCTGAAGGATCTGAGGGGGAAGTTGAAAAGTCTGTGTTAGAAGCCAAGAGATGGTATCCAAAATAAGGTGAAGACAGGAAGCAACTCCATCCTTCCTCATTTCCCCTTTATACCATCCAGGTGATGAGCAGCCCTAGGGTGTGTTCTCTATGCCCTAGGATGTACAGTTGGTGAGCCTATTTAGTTAAGTTTCCAAGTTTCTCAAATTGACACAGTCAATCAACCATTACAGTTTCAAAGTGTAAAAATCACTTAGGAACTTATCTACAAGGAAAAATACTATTCCACGAAAATGGTATATTTCACCCAAATCTTGTTTAAAAAATGCAGTTAATATCATCTGACATTCTAATTGACCCATTCTCATAGTCGACCAAATAGCTTGTCATTTCTCATTACTCTGATCAGTTATCATGATTCTACTCAGGAGCACTGTGACACTACACAGGATTTAAAACCTCATTATGAAAGCAAGATGTTTTTACTAATCAAAATATTGCTGAGTGTCCAGCCAACTTTGTATTGATAGGTACACCATACATATTTCCCACTATCTGGGGACTTAAGTAATTGTACTTGGCTTGCCTTTGAGAAGTAGAGTGTTGAATAAATGTATGGGCCCACACAGTTCAGAGTCTACCATAGGAAATTACCTACAAAATGTACTAGGCTGACAATTGCCCAAAGAAATTGACTGGAATCAACCTATTGCCAGAAGTTGATTTCACTGCTTCAACTAAGATCCTTTGCTCATCACTAAGGCTATCAGAACTTTAGATTGAATCATAAACAATTAGAACAAATTCCTGTCAAAGTTACCTGACCCATACTTAGCCTGTCCCTAGGAGATCACCTATAAACTCCCAAAATGAATGGGTTCCAACCAGGAGCCCTGTCTTCCTAATTTATTGTGATAAAGAGGTTCATAATGGATGAGAGGGCCTACAAGATAGTTCAGCAGACTAAGCACCTGCTTAGGCAAGCACAGGGACCAGGGTTCGATCCTTGGTACCACATGCCATGCTGGCCCTGCCCTCAGGCGCACTGAGCCAGCCACCAAGTCCAGGTATAGTGGCACATGCTTGTATTCCCAGCAATGGGGAGGCTGAAAACAGGAGGATCACTATGAGTTTGAGCTGCTTAGTAACACCCTGTACAAAATACATAAAAATTTTTAAAAAGGAAAATAATGAATGAGCCAGCAGTGAGTTCTGTAACTGGTATCTAAATATCACAATTTCTGAGCAGTGGCCACTTAGTAATCCTTAAGTGGAAAGCATTTAGAGCAGTCATTAACACACATTAGGTACTCAATACCTGTTTGTCCACACAGTTAATTCTTCCGCATTTTAAAAGTCACTTACTCAGTAAGGCCTTGCCAAAGGCTCAAAAGAGAGCAGGTAGCCCTGTTAATGTATTCACAGGATAATTTCCTTCAAGGACAATTTGTAATTATAGGTGTGTATTTACATAATTAATACCTAAATTTCATAACTATATTTTGAGGGGGTTGAGACAAGGTCTTGCTATGTAGTTCAGGCTCGCTTTGAACTCATTATGTAACCTAGTCCAGCCTCAAACTCCTGGTGACCCTCCTGCCTCAGTCTTAAGTGCTGGGATTACAAGATGTTCTACTAACCTGAGTTCTGAACTAGACTTTAAAAATATATTCATATGTAGATCAGATTTACAGGTAAAATATTTTTTGTAGATTATATACTGAATAAAACCCTTATTTTCCCTCATAAGATTTGATAACTTACAATATCCATGTCACTTGGCTAACCTGGTTCCTTCTTTGTAATTTGCTTAAGACATTTTCTATTTTCCAAGTAGATGCCTGCCCAAAATTCGCCACCATTTCTTATCTGTAAATATAATGGCAATTTCAATCCAGAATCAGAGATGCTGAAGAGAAGGCAATAGTTATTGATTCCTAGTTGACCCAGGAATTTTTCTTTAAACTTTACCCAGAATCTTTCTGAAATTATATATATCTGAAATGCAAACTTTAAAAATTGGAATAAAAATAAATTGCATACAAGTATTCATAGTGGTTTAATTCACAATAGCCAAAGGTAGAAACAGCCTAAACATCCATCAGTTCATGAAGGGATGAACAAACTATTATTTATTTACAAAATGGAATATTATTCAGCTATAAAATGCACCACAGTACTTGTTATCTGATATAACATGGATGAATCTTGAAAACATTATGCTAAGTGAGAGTAATCAGACACTGAAATAAAAATTCATACCTTCAAAAGAACACCAAAAAACACACAAACATCAGCAACCTTCATAAAAACAATCACCCAGTATGACCAATTTACATTTTCACACATTGGATTTGGTTGGTACTACTATTACTACTACTACTATTACATTACTAGTGCTGCACACCCCACACTACTTCCCAAAATATTTAAGGAAAATATTAATGAAACTAACTTGAGATTTAGAAAATAATTGCTGTATTTAAATTAATGCTTAGAGAAGTCTTAAATGGAAAATTTACAATGGCATATATTTCCCTAAATATTTTCCTTAATATTTCAAAGTGCACCAGTCAGAAGACAAAGAACTAGTTTTGTGACCTCAGGCAAGTCATTACTTTCTCTGGCCCTCAGTTCTTTCTTCTCAAAAATGAAAGATTAGATGAAAGAACTCTATACGTCTAAGATGACTTCTTAAGACTTAGGGAAAGAAACTACCTGTGTTCTTTTGCATGGCACCATGCTGCAATTTTATCAGGCTTCCCAATTTGCTGAGTCCAGAAATTTCTAATAAAAGAAGCTCAGACAAAAATGATGAATTCATAAAGTGCATGCCTCTGTCAGGGTAGTCAGATAATTCAATGCATGAGGAAGGGTAGGTGGTGATAAGGGTGAATTGAAGTGCTTAGGTGCAATTGACATGGGGAAGCTTCGCTTTCAACTCCAGTTGATGATACCTGCTATAAGGAAATGTGGGACCAGCATTGACAGAAGCTCATCTTTTGAAGAACAGCTAGAAATTTATATTTTTACCCCAAATTTTCACATTGTTAAATCTTTGGGTGCATTTTAAATTTTGCCTAGATACTTTCAAGGCCATACCAGATATTTCTATTAGGCTCTATATGGCCCAGGGTCAAAACTTTTCAATCTATTGATCAATATATGCTGAGAAATTGAAAATTAAGGACTTTATGTGCGACACATATCGAAGTTGGGGCAGAGTACAATCAAATTCAGTTTGAGTTCATTTCAGTGGTCAGGTAAAAGTTGTTGGTAACTTAGACTTAGTTGGAAAAATGAATGTGTTTGAGAAATATTTCAGGTAATATAGTCAACAAAAAATAATAAATTTGATATGAGGAATTAAGAGAAAGAGAGGATGACCAAGACTGTTTAGCTTCTGAAATGCATGGATGGATGGATGGATGGATGGATGGATGGATGGATGGATGGATGGATGGATGGATTTGTCACTTGTAATAAGAAGAACACTACTGATGAAAAGAAATCTTGAATTCTTTTTTCCACATGTTGTATCTGAGCTCACTTGGGATTGTTCAAAGGACATGCAAGTAGACAGTTGGATTTATAGGCCTGATTCTCATCAGAGTGGCTTCTAGACTAGAGAGAGAAATTTATGTACCATTATCATATAGTTCATAGGAGACATTGTAAGTGCCTAATTGGGTCAATTTAGTAAAGGGTACAGAGTGAAA
Organism: Octodon degus; assembly: GCF_000260255.1. NCBI lineage: Eukaryota > Metazoa > Chordata > Mammalia > Rodentia > Octodontidae > Octodon > Octodon degus. The sequence goes on from NW_004524808.1 coordinate 35,841, forward strand.
ACAAAAGAAGTCCTAAAATACCCAGCATTTCATGGCCTAATAGAGGGAAATGAGCTGCAAAAGAGACCTGAGCATTAGCAATCAAGGTAGAAAAACTAGAAATGGGACCACAGAATCCAGGAAAGGAGAGCTTGTTAAGTAGGGGGTAGCCAATGGTGTTGGATAGGGCTAAGGCCAGAATATTCACTATCTCTTGCAACATGAAGGTGCTGGGAATCTCAAGAGTCCTGGGTTATCACTGTGAAAGATGAAGACAGATCTGAGATAGTGGGTGAGTAGGAAGCAAAGAAATGGTGACAGTGAAAATGTGCAACTTTTTCTAAAAGTTTGACTATAGCAAAGACAGACATAGAGCAACAACTTGAGGGGGTCGAATCAAGGAATGGGGCTTTTAGCTTTGGGTGGGTTTTGTTTCTTAAGGAATCCATGTTGAACATGACAAAATACTGTGCTCTGGGTTCTGTCTGAACTCTGACCCATAGTTCAGTTGTTTTTCTGTACAAAACTACAATCCAATATTTAATGTACATGTACCAGCTTGTTATGGTTTGTTTCTAGTTGTCCCCCCAAAGCCTCATGCAGTCATGGGGTGGGGGCTTCTAGAGTTTGTGATTAACTCCTGATCCACTGGGATTATGGTGATCCAAGGCTGGGATTATGGATCTTAGTACTGTTGGGATTATGGGTGTGTGTACTTCCCCAAGCCTGGGGTAGAGAGCCTGAATGCAATACAGAGAGACAGAGAGACAGACCTCTCTCTGTTGCCATTGTTGTTCTTCCACCATGAAAGGGATGCCCTCTGCCATGTGCCACTCTGCCTTGAAGCCAGCCAAGTATGGACTGAAACCTCCAGTAACTGAGAGCTAAATAAACCTTTCCTTCCTTCATTTTTGGTGTCGAATGTTTGTCCCAGCAACCAGAGAAGAGTAACTGAGACACAGCTCCCCATGAAGCATGTGCTGAAGACATGTCCCAATACAAATAAAAATTTTAAAAACTCAGTCCTTATCAATGCCTACACTTACCTCCCTCAAAATCTGGCTCATTTTCACTCTATAGCATTGTAAAAGAAGAGAGATAACAGTGGATTTTGTATTGCTTTCCTTTTTCCTCTTTTTTTCCTCTCTAAACTCCTTTCTAAAATTATTGCTGACATTGCCTATCCCATTCCTCCTATCACAGGTAACTTAATATATAGCTTCACTGAACTATTAAACAGCCTCCTAAAACACCATCATGCCTCCAACCTCCAAGTTATTACAGCCATGGTCATCTTTGAAAAGCCACCTCTAATTACAGTGCTTTCACCCAAGCCCTTCTGTGCCTCTTTACTGTCCCTATAATGAAACAAATTTCCCACCTCCTCCTTCTCTGACCCACAGTGTATTCTCCCTTCCTACTTAGTATACCCTTCCTCCTCCTCCTCTTCCTTCTCTTCCTCATCCTCTTCCTGCTCCTCTTCCTTGTCCTTTACACACACACACACACACACACACACACACACACACACACACACACACATTATGTTCTAGCCAAATTATATTTGTAATTTCCTAATGGTGTGCTAAATTTTGCCTCCCCGTAACTTTATTCAGGTTGTTTCTTATTATTATAGTACCCTTCCTTCATCTCTGCTCTTGAATTCTTACTCATTTTTAGCTTAATCCAGGTGCCACTTCAAACTAGACATTCTCCCAGATACTCATCCCATTCTCCATTTGAGTCCCAAGTACAAGGGTTGCCAAACTTAGGATGGTGCAACTTATGATTTTTCAATGTTTTGATAGTGTAAGAGTCATAAAAAACCATGCTTTCAAGTTTGCACTTGGTTCATTTCTAGGGATAGCTGTGTCTACACCTCAACCCTCTGTCTATGCTGTACAGTGGCATGGAGCTATAGTTCACAGTCCAACCTGCAATAACGAAGAACAGCATCCAACTCTCAACAGTGTGCTGTGTTGCTGAGCTAGGATATGAGATGTGCAGTAGGTTAGTGTAACAAATGCATTTTCAATTTGTGATATTGTCTGCTTATGATGGGATTATGGGGGGGTCACTCTATCATAAGTGGAGGAACAATTATAGTTCTTCATGGACAAAGCTTAAGTGGAATCTGTGGGGTTCAGAGGTGATCACAAATACAGGGAAGTGGGGACTTATCTGGCCTTGACTGGTAGTATAGTTTTTTATTTGTCAAACTCTTTACTGAGTGTACCAAGATCCTAGAAGACTAGGGCAAGGCAAATTCAATTTTGGATCAACCATGACACCGACCCAGGGCCTGGCACGTGGCAGGCCCTCAGGAAATGTGTATTCACTGATAGATTAATAGAAATGAGGAAGAGAGGAAGGGCGAAGGGGAAAAAAAGGAAAGCATCCTAACATCAGGTCCCTGAGGCAAGGAGCAGACAGAAAAGCACATTAAAAATCCTTACATGGCAATTCATTTAATCCATGGCAAAACCCTTCATTTCTGAAACTTTCTTCAGGCTCTACTAGGAAATTTCTTCAAATATTTGCAATCTCCGCAACACAAGAAGATCTCCAACAGGAAGATTAATTAAAGGTGACCCACCTCTCCAACTACAGTTAGTAGCAAGTGATTTAAATGCTGAATAATTTTTCTAGATAGTGGAGACATACTGGGAACTGAGCTCTGAGCCTCTGCCAAGTTCTAGAAAGGCAGAAAGTTAAATTCTTTTTCCCCACAACTCCTAATTCTACCACAGCAGTCACATTCTCCCAGTGATTTGGAAAGAGTTTTGTAGCTGATTTTTCTGTTTGGTCTCCTCCCTGCAAAGTCCATCCTTTACTTGTTGTATCATTACTTTTTCCCTAATAAAGTTTTATATTCACTTCACAGTCTCCAGAGTGTCAAAATTTGAAAACAATGACAATGAAAAGTACCTACTAGTCTATAGAGTCAACACAATTCTCATCCATACTGTTACCTTCTGTGCCTGTGAGTATAAACTAATACAACCACTTTGGAAAATTATTTGATAGTAACTACTAAAGTAAAACATATGCCTGTGTAATGACTCTTCCACCCCACTCCTGATTCTATGCCCAAGAGAAATGAGTGGATATGTTCACCAAAAGATTTCCAGATACCAAAAAAAAAAAAAATCGAGATGTTGTATTCGTAACAGCTCACAATTGGATGCAATTCAACTTTTCTATTTTAAAGAGAATAAGAAATAAGAAAAAAACTAATTATACGGAATTTCACAACAAGATGGTAGGAAATCAGTAATGGTTGTTGTATTGCATATTATAATCTTCAAAGTATTTGTTGAAATTATCAGATAAAAGCATTTAAGTTGATCAAAAAAGAGAGAGAAGAAACAATCCACTTTTCCATTAACAGAATGGATAGCAAATGGCAGTACTTAAAAAAATCACATTGTGAGAAAAAAACAGTGATTAAAAATATGGACTGGTCAAATAGCTCAGCGGATTAAAGCACCTGCAAGCAGCTCAGGGCCTGGGGGTTAGATCTCCGGGCCTGCTGTGCCGGCCCCGCCCCCGGGGTGAGCTGAGACAGCAATTGAAACTGGGAGTGGTGGCGTGTGCCTGTAATCGCAGCTCATGGGAGGCTGTAAACAGCTGGATCACTATGAGTCTGATCTAGTAGTGAGACCCTGAGCACCCTACAAACCCGTCCCTAAAATGCAAAAAATAAACAATACATAAATATTGTGTGATCTAATTTACATGAAGCTCAAAAGTAGTTCAAAACTAACTCAACAGTAGTTAAAGAAAACACAAACAGCTAATGAATACCTAAAAAAAAAGGTTTAGTATTACTGACCATTCAAGAAATCCAAATTACAGCAACACTGAGATTCTATCTCACTCCAGAAAGAATGGCTACCATCAAGAAATCAACCAATAACCAATGCAGGCAAGGCTATGGGGAGGAAGGAACCCTTTTTCATTGTTGGTGAGAGTGTAAACTGATATAACCACTATGGATATTCCTCAAAAAAACTAAAAGTCAGAATTCCATTTGATCCAGCCATTCCTCTTCTAGGTATCTTAAAGTCACCACACTATTGTAATGTATGTGTATCTATGTTTGTAGCAATATCATTCATAATAGCCAAATATTGGAAACAGCCTATCTGTCCAGCAACAGATGATTGAATTAAAAGTAGTATTTATGAACAATGGAGCCATACTTTGCCAGAAAAAGGAGAAACTTGAGTCATTTGTAGGAAAATGGATACACCTTGAAATCACAATATTAAGTGAAGTAACTCAAACACACAAGCTTAAATATCACATGGTTGTTCTTATATGAAAATCTCATACACATATGTATCAATCAAAATAAAAGACAGATAATAGGAAAAATGAGAAAAAAGGAATGGTCATCCAGAATGGACAATATCTAAAAATGTATCTTGACTTAGTACAATTTTTTCACATGTTTTATAAGTTCTTTGGCCTATAAGTCTGGTTTCCAATCTGTGTATATGATATTTAACTTTATAAGATCTTGTAAAATGAATAAATAAATAAGTCTGATGCTGGAAAAATAAAAGGGATGGGGAAGAGAGAAGGCAATTCAAATCTGTAATGCACATGTACCGATGTCCTGCAGTGAATGTAATCATTATGTATTGCACACATGTATTAATAAACTTCAAAAAATAGAAGAAGAAGTAAATAAAAGCTGGTAACAGGAAAAAATCAGTAGTTAAGAAGTAAGGGGAAAGCAATCTCTAACTGAGAAACTACATGTGGGCCACTTATTGTTTGATGGAAATATTTCATGTCTTTGTCCAGATTGTGGTTATATGGGTGTGTGTACTATTAAAATGTATCAAACTGTATACTTGTAATTGACTATTACATAAATTGACTAATATATGTAAATTATACCTCAAAAAAATTTTTATCTTGTACTAACCAAGAAAATTTAACAACCTTTTGAGCTTCCTTTTGCCCAGCTTTGCAAATTGAATCTAGTTCCTGAACCTCTGCCTGGCTGTAAAAATATTCTGTCACTTAAGCCTGCCTGGTCCTTCATCATTTAGTCTTACCTGATTAATTTCACCTCTTTCCCACTGCAACTTAACACCTAACCAAACACCACCATAACCTTGCTCAGATCACTCCACATGTCTACACTTTCATCCCTCTTCATTTTCTTTAAGCCACGTCCTTCACATCAGATAAGCCATGCCTCAAAATAATGTTTTGGTCAATGATAGCCACACATACAACAGCGCTCCTATAAGATTGTATTGTACATGAAAAAGTCCTATTAGCTAATGATTTTTAGCCACTATAACGCAATCATATTGTTTCCACTTAGGTACTCTACAGTGTCATTTGCTTGTGCATCATTCCTTTAACATTGCCATGTATTTCCTGCATGGCATTGCCTCACTGCCACACACTGCCTTGAATGTAACACTAAATCCAATTTCTAATTGATTTTTAATAAGCTATAGAATTAATCTCAATAATTTTTTTATGGAACTGGGTATTAAACTCAGGCCCCTGCACTTGCCAGGCAAGCGCTTCTTCTACTGAGCTATCTATCTCCCCAGCTCTAATCTCCATAATCTCTAGCACACAATTTTTCTCACTGATGCTGAGAAGGCTGAGACTAAAGTTCTTTTGTCTTCTAAATGCCTCTCTTTCCTACCACATCTAATTTAATGCCACATACTCAGTGGGTGCTCAAAAATGCCCTTTGTGGAGCCAAACATGCTTACTGGAAGAGAGATAGTCTCTTTAACAAATGGTGATGGAAAAATTGGCTCTCTACATGCCAAAAACTAAAACTTGACCCAGGTTTATCACCATGCACTAAATTAAAATCAAAATGGATGAAAGATCTAAACATTAAAACAGAAAAAGTAAGTCTCCTGGAAGAGAAAGAGGAAGGAACTCTTGAAGACATAGGGATAGGCAAACAGTTCATGAACAAAAGTCAAACTGCACAAGTAATACCTGAAATAATTAATAACTGGGACTTCCACTTATTGAGAAATTTCTGCATGTCAAAAGAAATTACAAACAGAGTGAAAAGACAACCCACAAATTGGGAAAAAATTTTAAATAATAAGCACTCAGACAAAGGTTTTCTCTCTAGAATTTATAAAGAAGTAAAAATCATTAGGGCTCCAAAATTTAAAGACACAATCCAGAAATGGGCATCCAAGATGAACAAACACTTCTCAGAAGAAGAAATTCTAGACACTAATAAGTCCATAAAAATGCTCCACATCATTAGCCATCCATGAAATGCAAATTAAAACAACAGTGAAATGCAGTTAAAACAACAATTTCTCATCCCAGAAAGAATGGCTATCATAACGAAATCACCCAACAACAAATGTTGGAGAGGCTGTGGGAAAAAAGGAACCCTTCTCCACTGCTAGTGGGAATGTAGACTGGTGCAACCACTATGGAAACAAGTGTGGAGACTCCTTAAAACTAGGACTGGAAATCCCATTCAAACCAGCTATCCTGCTACTGGGAATTTTCTCAAAAGAACTGAAAGCATCATATCATAGTGATATATCTGTACCTATGTTTATAACAGCACAATTTGTGACAGCCAAATCTTGGAAGCAATCAAAATGTCCCCCACCAGAGGAATGGATGTAAAAGATGTGATATTTTTATACAATGGAGTATTACTCAGCTATAAAGAATGATAAACTTGAAGCCTTCATATATAAGTGGATGCTACTTGAAGATACACTCATAAGTGAAATAAACTACATGTGTAAATATCATATAGTCTCCCTAGTGTAAGAACTCAAAAGAGGAAATAAAAATTGAAAGGTATAAACAATTAAATGGAAAGTGAGAACTTAAGGATTGAACAAAAAAGAGAGGGCAAGAGAAAAGCTTGGAAACATGGCATGTTCAAAACCATACATTTATATACATGAGATGGTTAAGGCAATGATCCTGAGAATCTCCATCAGGTTTGTGAAACTTACAGTTAATTGGCAGGATTCTCACCCTGACTAACTATATATACCTGTGAACTAAGCAACTGCACTGAGGACAGCAATGTGTAATACTAGGGCTATGCTTGGAATGGCTGTCATTATGGTCTTGTAAATGTATACTGCTTCTAATGTCATATCAATAAGTGCTATATTCTCTGTCAAGTAAATGTTTGTTTTTTAAAAAGGCAATAAATGAAAACAAGAGACAAAAAAATGTCATAGGACTGTCCTGCTACAATGATGTATATGGTTAGATTTCTAAATTTCTGTGTACAAGTATGTAATTGTTTATTTCTTTTTTTTACTATTTTTTAATTTTTTTACTTTTTTCACACTCTGTAGGGATTTAAAGTTTAGCATATCAATTATTGATGGAAAATATCTGTTCCATTATATACCTAAGGCATTTGATATTCAAACAGTGATGTTAAACTCAACTGCTTATGTTATAGGATAATGATATCATTAAGCTTGTCATCTGAAGGGGTAGCAACTTACGTTTTCAGACCAAAAAATTAGAGAAAAATAAGGTATACAAAGATAGCTAATATTTTGGCCCTAGCTCTTCAAGGTCAGTGAAGACTCAGGACATAAGAGAACCTGTACTGTAACATCCTGTAACTCAGTGGTGTCCCAAATTTTCTGATCAAAGAGATTATGTGGCCACAGAGGAAAAGACCAATGATGTAGACTGTGCCTAGGGAGAGTCACATGGAGAGAAAACAGTCTCTCAAGCTTTCACAGAGAGCAAATTGGTCAAGCAATGGCCATGACTCATCCACATGGCTTACACTGACAAAAGATCTACAAACTGCGGTACAGGGTTTCAAGATAAATCCTAAGGGGATTTGACTGACTTTGTCAGATACAAAATTTACATTTCATGTTATATAGGTCTTGCTTTATCTTGGTCTTAACCATCCAGCAGAAAAGTATAAAATCGAGGTATAGAAAGTAAAGCCATACTCATATGCTGAGCTGTAAAAGGCTCAAGTCAACAACTTCTGACATTGTCAGTTCTGCGGATAACCCGCTGCTATTACGGACTACTCAACTATAATGGATTTTGCAGAATTCAAGCACCTAAAATATTTGAATGGCAATGAAATGCCCATCTCTGACAAAATTAAACAAAAAAGGGGATATAAATGAAGGACTGTTTTGTAACTGTATATACAAAATAGGATAGATATACTGCTACTTTCTCTTAGTTCAATGAGAAGAAAGATTTCTACTAATAGTGTTTAGACAAGATATCATGTCTACATCTTGTACTATGAATAACTACTGCAAAGACACTAATATACAATGCTTTGATTCTTATAACTGTCCTGCTAAGCTGTTTTATTTTTTTCCATAATTTTATTGACAGACAAATAGCAATGAAACAGTTTCAAATCAAATTGGTAGGACAGTTTCAATATTTAACACATTGCATACTCTTTTCCAAGTGGTTATTTGCTGTGCAAGATGCAGACATGATATCCTATTTACAAACACTATTAGAACAAATCCCTCTATTCATCAAGAGAATGTAACTATATATCTATCCCAACCATTTTGAATACACAGATACAAAATGGACATTCATCTGTATCCCCTTTTTTGTTTAGTTCCATCATTTGAATATTATAGGTGTGTTAACTCAGCAAAGTATTCTAAGAGTCCAGTAGTCCATAATAGTATTGGATCTTTCACTACTAACCTGTTTTGAAACTGTCTCTTTGCTATTTCTTTCTCAATAACATTAACTAAAAAATGCCCTTTGTTCAAATTTAAAACAATAATAAATGCTAGCAAGATGAAATAAAGAATTCCTCTGTTACAATGCACAAGCTATTATATCATCTATTTAACTTAGGCAAATAGATATAATTCTCCTTAGTAATCCCAATAGATTATTTTCTTTTTAGCTATACATACACATAGTTTGGTAAATCAAATAGTTTTTCAAGGCCTATGAAAATCAGTTTTCCTCAAACACACTTCACTTCACTTTAGTTTTATTTGTAAGAAATAACCTAGCTCCTTTATGGTAGGTAGGAAAACTCTGCATCATTTTCTTCACTGTCTTACAGATGTCCCCAGTGGGATTGAGCCCACTTTGATATTTGTAAAATGTATTATACTCTTGCATTTAAATCCTCATCTCAGAATCCATTCTAGAGAAATCCAACTCATGACCATGGGAGAAGTCACCTCTGCCAGAGAAAGATTTGTCCAAATTGGCTTAAGAAAAGGGAAGGGGCCAGGAAGATATCTCACTGGAATAAGTGCTTGCCTGATCATTGGTACCACCAAATAAATAAATAAATGAATAAATAAATAAAGGAAAGGGTAGAAAAATGAAGAGAAAATGGAAACAACTAGAACAAAAGCATTTATGTCAGAGATACCACCTTCTATGCCCGATGCTCAGAGGCTTATCTGTGTGAGAATTTGTTGTAGATGAGATTCTTCAGGTTCCAAAGTTGTTTGTATGAACACCAAACACAGCATCCTGAAAAATGGACAACTAGATTCCTAGTTCTCTTTTTTGCCATTATTTTTTAAATTGAACCTAATAGTCGATGAATTCAGAACTCACCACACTCACTATTAGCACCAGTGGCCTTTGCAGAAAGGTTTCTGACTTCAGTATCCATTGTAGAAGACTCTGGATATGAAAGGTTTTGCAAAGGCTAAGTATTATTACATTAAATATCTTGAGAAAATGTTTTATTTAAGACATTTATCACAAAGGAAAAGATGAAAAAAGAAAACCAGGCAAATGATACAGACAGAAAACCATATCTTTACTGAAAAAGCAATGTGACCTTTCCTTTATCCAAAATGACTTCAGGAAATCAGTATAATCTGTCAGGTGAACTTTCTAAAAGTAATAAAGGAATCAATTTGTGCATCAAGATATAGCAGAAGTCACTGGTGAAATCCGAACGTGCTCTAAGAGTGGAAAAAAATTCAAATCTTTTGTAATAGTCAACACAGGAAAACGTAAAATGAAGATTTGTTTTCCCCAGTCAAAACCTCACCATAGGCAATATTTTAAGGAAGACTATTCAGCCTGTGGTCAGTGATATCCTTTTATGTCTTACAATTGGTATTATTTATTCTATGTTTTATTACATTTCTTTTTTTAGCAGAGTCAGCAACTTTCATTTGTGTAAAATGCAATCCCCCTAGTATAAGAAGTATAGAATAACTCAGGAATTTTTTGTCTCATTTTCTCATTTGTGGGTTCATACAGTACGCTTGACTGCTGGATCTCGAAGTGTGTTGATGGGTATGACACGAAGTGAGGGAA
>NW_004524808.1:58987-73257 GCF_000260255.1 Octodon degus
GTATTATTTGTTGAAACTGTACTTTCAATTTGATTTGAAACTGTCTCATTGCTATATGTTTATCAATAAAACTTTGAAAAGAAAAAAAAATATTTGGTGAGCCATTATAATAGTGAACAGAACAGTCAATCTCTATCTTCAAAAAGGTTACATCCCGTAGGAGAGGCAAATGGCATGGGAACAAACATGAAAATATCAAATTGCAAAGTGCAGTGTGCATTATAAAGGAAAAGAACAAGGGTTAGATAAAGCACCAAGAGACTAATTTAGACAAAAGACTGAGCACAGGCCTTTGTGAATGAATGCAGTTCAAAATTCAACCTCAAGGTTAAATGGATATTAGTGCAAAGATAGAAAAACAAGGTGTTCCAGGCAGGGGAAATGGCATGTACAAAATTCTTGCAGTGGGGTGTGACACTTAAAAAAATTACACAAAGCCCTTAAGAAGTCATAAATCCTAGAACTCTTTAGTTTCTGAATACAAGAGTTGTATAAAAAAGTAATAAAAAATTATTTGCTTTGTTGAGTAGAATGCAATTTTTTTGTAGTGGGAAAGAATCTGGTGTTTTTTAAGAACTAAAGTAAGACCACTATGAGTGGGACTTTGCGATTTGCCTGAGATACTTCTTGTAATCATTTTTTTTAATTTTATTTATTTATTTGTGTGGGGGGGTCAGCTCAGCCCACCAGGGGGTGGGGCTGGCTGGCATGTGGTGCTGGGGGATCGAACCGCAGTCCCTGTGCTTAGCTAAGCTTGTTCTAAGTAGGTGCCTTAGACCACTGAGCCATCTCACCAGCCCTTGGAATCATTTTTCTAAGGTTTTTTCACAGCCTGAAAATTTGTCAAAAGACATTTATTAATATATGTGAAAAGATTCATTAGGGTTGCTTATCTTTTTTTCATTTATTATTTGGTACATGGTCTCACTATGCAGTTTGAACTAGTGAGTCTCCTGTTTTCCACCTCCCGGGTACTGAAATTATAGGTGTGCACCACCACTCCTGGACTTGGTCACTGGCTTAGTGCACCCTGGGAGCAGAGCCGGTGTGGCACTCAGGACAGGAGATTGAACCCTGGTCCCTGTGCTTGCCAAAGAAGGCACTTAGTCTGCTGAGCTATCTGTTTATCTTTAAGATGCACCATACTCTTCCAATAGTTCCAGAGCCTGCTCAGAGTAGGATACTTCAAGGAAGGATAAGAACATCAGAAGAGGGGCTGGGGAGATAACTCAGGAGAATAAGCGCTTGCCTGGCAAGTGCAAGGGTCTGAGTTCAATCCCCGGTTCCCCCCCAAAAAAAAAAAAATCAGAAGAGAAAGATGTGCCCAGAGGGTCAAGGGCCCTGAACAGATGGGTCCTGGAGACTGGTAATAAGGGAAAGTACTTTTCATCAGTGGGTCCCAACTATGGATCAGTCAGGCCAGGGAAATTAGAGGGAGCTGGAACAACAGTAGTGTTGGGACTCAGGGTGTAGCTCAGTGGTAGCACCCTTGTCTAGCATGCACCAACAAGTTCTAGGGCTGAAAGAATAGAATTATAAATCTAGAGGTGTGGTGAATTAAAGATGGCTACAAATTATTTGCCACATCTCACACTGAAAAGTAGGGTCTGTTCACCAGTTCTTGTATCTGGCCTGTACTACGATTCTTTGGAATAACAAAATGGCAGAAGTGAACCTGTGGTAGTTCTAGGCTCAGCCTTTAAGAAATCCAACCACTTCCAAATTGGTTTCTTGAAGTCCTGAATGATCATGCAAGAAGTTCAACTGTGCTACTGAGACTGGATGGAAATCTATGACTATTTGGATGGCTTTGCAGTTATCCCAACCAGAATGCCACAAATGTGAAGTCTGGATATTCCAATCCAGGTGTGCCGCTGAGTAATGAAAAATAACCTCAGTGAACAATGCATGAAACGCTAGAATTGGTTGGGATAAACCTGCACCAAATTTGTGATCAACAAAATCATAACTTTATTGTTTTAGAGTACCACATTTTAGACATATTATGCAACACAAAATGATGAAACATGAGCCAAAGATCCTTGTAGTTTACAGATTTTTTTCAAGTATCTAAGTCTATAAATGTTTGGGATTTCTAGGTCTTTGTAGGCCTTCTTGTTTCTGTTTCTCTAGTTTTGTCTATCAATTAAATGCATAGTTTATATAAAGCTTGTCATTAGTTTTTTTTTTTTTCTTGATCTGCTCTGCCAGTCTGTGTCTTTTGATTGGGAATTGAGATCTTGCACATTGAAAATTATTACTAAAGTGTATTGACTTATTCCTGAAGCAGTACCCTTTCTTTAGAAAGCCAGAAGTTTCTAGAATAGAAAAATTAGGAAGTTAAAAACACCATATAAACAATCCTATCTGAGGGGCCTGCGAACTAGCTCAGTGGATTAAAGCACCTTCAAGCAGGTGCAGGGACTGGAGGTTCAATCCCCAGGCCTGCTGTGTCAGCCCCACCCCTGGGGTGCACTGACACAGCAATTGAGACTGGGCATGGTGGAGCATGCCTGTAATCCCAGGTCTTGGGAGGCTATAAACAGGTGGACCACTATGAGTCTGATCTAGAAATGAGACCCTGAACACCCTGTAGACCTTTCCCCAAAATAAAAAAAAATCCTATCTGACTAACAAGTTATATTTGTTGTTGAATAGAGAACTTGTCTAGCCCAGTTAAGCAAGAGAGAAAGACTATACCAAACTAACAGCTATTTATTGGCTAGATTTTTCTCCTGAGCAGAATCTCATTTCAAATACGTAGTGTATCCAATAGGGTTCATAAATGAGCAACTCCAATATCCATGACCACTTAGAAGGATGGTTTAAAACCAAGGCCACTTGTAAAATGGTGAATACCTGGTTTTGGAAGCAAAAGTTGAAAAGCACTAGAATAATAATCTTCTTAATCAGGCCAGTCCTTCATGTCCTCTGCGTTTGCTTGCTTTTTCCCCATATAAACACTTGAAATTTAACCAAATTATTAATTATTCTTGGTAATTGGGTCAGGAGTGGCAAGAATGATCACAAAAATGTCCTAAGCTTCAAATGAGTTTGCAGTTCAAAGCCAAATATCAGAAGTGCCTGAAGTAAATTGCATTGTCTCACCCTGCCTCCATTACTTAAAAATAATAGAATGGCAAGGGAAATAAAAGAACATAAAGGTATATAAACATGCAGGAGAAAGTACAATATTCTAGCAGAAAGTGGTCAGACAAGAAATCAGGAAACTTAAGACCTAATTTTGCAATTATAAACTTCCTAATTTCTCTGGTCTCAGTTTCTTCATCTTGTCACCGGAGAGAAAACCTTAAAAGTTCATCAGGTGATTATGAAAATCTATGTAACATTAATATGAAAACAGCACATACAGCATGACAAGTGTGCCACAACTGTAGTGTTCATATATAAAATCCAAAATTTATTTGTTTCTAAAGAAAAAACAGGAACCATATGTTGCTCATATGTGGAGAGGAACTAATACAATCCACTTATTTTGCAGTTGATGAAATTCAAGTTTAGAAGAGCTCAATGACTTGTGAAGGCTGCAGAGCTATCACTTGGAAAAGTATTCTCACACTCAGCCTAGTTTTCTCTTGGGCCTCGTGATTGTCCTTTAACATCTCTGAGGCTGCAGGCGATGGGTAGAATTGTCATCCACATGTGTGTGACTCTCAGGACATTGCTGATGAAAGACAAAAGGTTATAGGTGAGTCTCCATCCCTCATGGTCAATTGATACTGAGTTTCTGTCTTGAATCTCTTGAACCCAACCCCATCTTTCCACTTACATAGCCAAGTAAGTCCCCAAACCAAGCTTTCTTTGGCTTTCACTTGGGCTATCCTAATCGTTCTATTAGCTTCCACTCTTAGCCCTTCCAATTTGTTATTCATACCTCAGGCAAAAGAACTTTCTCAAAATGTAAATTTGATCATATCAATCTTCTTAAAATCTTTCAAATGGTTCCCATAAAAATCAATGCCTTTCCATGGCCCACCAGGCCCTATAGAATCCAGCCTCTGTCAAACTCTTTAACCCAATTTGTTGTCCTCCTTTCCATCCCAAGGTCAGTGGATACCTCTTCCAACCTCAGGGTGCACTTGCAAATCATCTCCTCCCTCTGGCATGTCCATTTCCACCCCACCTCACTTTGCTTCATCAGCACCTTCCAATCACAAATCCAAAGCAACTTTACTTCCTCCTTCTCTAGAAAGTCTTATGTGTTAGCCTATATTCTGGAGTAGGCTGCAGAGCTGCCTGTACGTTCCTTTTCAGTTCTTTTCAGAGTTTGACACTCTATATTCATCTATACATTTATCTGAACAAAGTCAGTCTCCACAGTTACAGGCTATAAGGCCCATGGGGCTGTGCTCCTGCCTGTTTTGCTTATTACTTGCTCACTGTTAGCACCCAGCCATCTATCAGGTACTCAGTCATTGTTTATTGTGGTAGGGTTTGAAGAAAAAGTTGATTCCCAAGGCACTGTAACCAACTTCTGTTTATTGAATCTTCTAAAAATTAGAGGAAATTATATAAAATAGAGAAATCAGATTTTGTTTTATGAGAACTCTTTAGGTTCTTTTAATTGACAAGTGCTAGTGGAAAGGAGATCTAACTTCTAAAAGTAATCTTTGTTTGGAATATTATTCTGTCTAGAAGCTTTCCTTTAGATGCCAGCATGTTTAAGTGTCTGCTGAAACAAAGCAGTCAGGCTCAGGATGCTGTGGTTTGATCCCCTCATCCTCAAGCCAAACCAGACCTGTCCTGAAGGCACTGTGAGTGGCAACAAAAAAAGAAAAGAAAAACTCCTAGATGCCAGAATGAAGGCCAACTCCTCCTTCCCCCCACCAAATCTAAGGTTGAGACAGGTGTGTGTCCTAGTCACTTTCCCAAAAGAGAGATAGACCCTTGGAGGTCGCGGTCCAAGTAACCAACTGAAAGGAGGAGAGGTTTATTTTTGGTTGTGTTTCCAGTCCATGGTCAGTTGGCTTCAAGGAAGAAATGGCCAGGTGCAATGATTAAGCAAAGCAAAGACACTCACATCATGGCAGTCAAGAAGCAGAAAGGGAAGGGGAAAGCCAGAGAGAGAGAGAGATACTGCCTTCCAAGTCACACCTCCTTGACCCAGCTCTTCCTACCAGGCCCCACCTTCCAGCAACACAGCCAGCTGCTAAACCCTGTGAATGAGTTCACCACATAAAAGCCCAGCATCCAATGACCCCATAATATTGAAAAACCCTGCATGAAGCTTTGAGGAACGCTGTTGATAGCATAATAACAGTATTGTTGGGGGCCACAAATTATAAATTAAAAATAAAATCTATCTGAGACCTATGCTTCTCCTGCCTTGGAGGCCAACTTGGACTGTAGAAAACACATGCTTTCTCCAGGCCACCACTGAGATCTTAAGGATCATTAAGGCTGTGGCCACAGGGCAGGATAAGATCTGCTGAGGGCAATACAGGGAGGACACTAGTACCTATGTAGGAGAAAAGCTGTTAACTTATTTCCTTTGAGATGTTGAACTTGCCCATTCCATTACTATTTGAACTCCATTCTAAGAAACTAGTACACTCCACCTCCCTTAGCATTTCTGACTGAAAAAACAAATAGTGGGCCAAAGAGGGCTTTCTCTTTGCCAATCCTAAGGCAGTGAGCTCCTAAGACCCCTTTCATGCATTATTAAATTTGATTCTGCTTTTTCTTTATATTTCGCCATACTCACTTATACAGGAAGTTGGAGATCTTGGCCAGGTCCCAGTCAAGTATGAAAATTAAAAAGTAATGGAAAGAAATTTAAAAATTTCCCAATAGAAATGGCATAGAGAGAATCAAACCCTTCTCAGCACAGATTGCTCCAGAAAAGACCAAGCAAATTCAAACTCTTTCTTTTTTAAAGGCAGAAGTATTAGGAAGAAATACATTATTTACCAAGCTTCTAAAAAGTTCCAAACATGTACTAGGCACTGTGCGATTGTTATCCCATCTACTTCCAGAACTATCCCACTGGTTTATCTTATACATAAAGTTATAAAGTAGTTAATTCTTATGGTTTGTGTCTAGATGTCCCACAAAGCCTCATGCAGTCATGGGGGGTGGCTTTGTGCAGATGGCTGAATCTAGAGTTTGTGATTGATTCATAGTCCAATGTTGGGATTAAGGTTGTGAGTGATATGCCTATCCAAAGGTAGCATGTACACAATATAAGGAACAGAAAGAGGCTTGTTGCTTTTATCTCTTGTCACTTTTACTGTCTCCTACCACCATGAACTGCCACCCTCTGCTATATGCCACCCTACCTTAAAGCCAGCTAGTTATGGACTTAAATTTCTACAAACTGTGAGCCCAATAAATTTTTCCTCCCTTAACTTTGAGTGTCTGGTATTTTGTCTCAGTGATGGGAAAAGTAAGTAAGACACTAATGCACAATCACATAACTATAAATCAGCATAGCCAAAATCTAAACTCAGAGAAAGATAATTGATTCTATAGTTTATCTGCCCTTTTCCAAACTAATCCATTGCCCCTAAGATAGGCATGAAGAGCACTCTCCACCATTATCTTATTCATTTTTACCCCCACCAAACTGTCGTTGCAAACTAATTTCTAAGCATTTTGGGTGGAATAGACTAGGGGTATGTATTTTCTTGTACTATCATTTATTTACTACTCATTGATGTTTAAGCCACACAGTTCCTTTCACCAGCCACTCCCTATAGTAGCCTGTTATCTATTTGACAGTGAGGGCCATGTGCCATTCTTCCTTGAACTCATGACATTTAAAACCTAATAGAATAGAAAACACACACATCGGAAACAATAATAGAAAATAGAAGTAAAAGTATCATAGAGAGTTAAAGAGCAAAGAAGAGACTTTGTGGAAAAGGAACTCAATTGGACTTTTAAGATTCCAATAAACCAAATAAAGTAACAACATAGTTTGAAGAGGCTAATATTGGCATAAGAAATGACATAAGCAGAGGTCCAGTACAAAAGACAGTCTACAGTTGAGCCAAAGTAACTGCCTTTTGGATGGAACAAAGAAGACAGGAGATGTGCCTATCAAGTAGGCTGGAATCAAACCAGGGTAAAGAATCTTGGAAGACAGGTAGAGGAGCCATTGGTTAGGAGCGACATTGTAGGAAAGATTTATTTAAGAATTATATCCAAGATGGAATGAGAGGTAGGGAGAAGTTAGAACAATCCTTAGGAAAAGGATAGTGGAAGCTCAGGTCAAAAGCAAATGGACTCTCAGGCTATTCTACTAGCACAGGAGCCTTGGGCATTGCAATTTAATGCTGTACCACTTTGTTCCCCCAAAAGACATAATAAGTAGATACAGACTAGAATCAAGATGGGCATTTGTTCTCCCTAAAAATGCCAGTTGTTTTGTTTTTCAAAACTAGTAAGTCTCTCTCTTCTTCAGTATTTATGATGAGGTTGAGTGAAGAGAATGTTCCAAGGAGGGAATTCTCCCAACATTAGCCCTCAAGAGATGATAGAGGAGAGTTGGAATACTAATATGTCAGCTGTTACTGAGTGACTCTGAGACAGGGTCCCTGCTATATCCCAGAGGTTCCCAGTGGGACTGATGCCAGTTGCCCACAGTAGTAACCCCACTGGCTTCTGCACCATGGATTGGCTGTCTTTGCTTTTGTCTTGCTTTCTCAGTCTCCCAGTTTCCTAGAACAATTTCCCAAACTAACCATTTACCCCCAAATCTTTTCCTGAGGGTCTGCTTCTAGAGAAAATCAAGTTGCCATGGTAAGTTCAGATTGCTGTAACAGAGTAACATAGATTGGGCAGCCTAAAAACACATGCTCAGTTTTGAAGTTGATAATGTCATGATCAGGCATCAGTAATTTAGTGTCTGGAATGTTCTTCCTGGTTTTCAGAAGGTTGTCTCCTTGTATATTCACATGGTCAAGAGAAAAACATGTGTCTTTCCTGTGTTGTCTTATAAAAACACTAATCTTTTTCATGAGGACACCACGTGCTGCCTGATCTAATCAACTCCCATGGGGTTTTTTCTCCTAATACCACCAACTTGATGGTGGAGATTTCAGCATAAGAATTTCGAGGGGCCATTAACACTCAGCATATAACACAAACAGGGATATAGGGATTCTTCTCTTCTAGATATTTTTGAAACTGTCTCATTGTTATTTGTTTCTCAATAAAATTGACTTTAAAAAAGAAAAAAAATTCTACTGCAAAAGGAAGGAGACCCTGGTGATTAGTCCAGGGCAGCATGGTGTTATGTTTGGTTTGCTGAGACTTGGGGGACCTCAGAAGAGACAGGCATGCCAGCCAGTTAGCAATGAAAAATCAAGGGCTCAGATCTTTCTTGTCTGTCTCATTCAAACAGAGCCAAAGAGCAATATTGAAACATATAGGTTTCAGTTTCCTTCTTGATCTGAATTGCCACCCTGACATATTTGGAACTTCCCCTATGTCTTTTATAGAAGCTTCTCAAAGGCCTGAGTGATTGTGAGCTGAAAAAGAGAAAGAGAGGAAAGCAGAACTTGTGTGGGGGAGGTCAGATGATTTTCATCTGGAAACAGAAGCAGAGAATCTCCACAGAAAAGGAGCTCAGCATTAAGTGACTAGGAGGAGTTGCAAGTCAAGCCTCTACTCAGGCCCTAAATCACCATAAACTCCCTGTGGACACAAGCTCAGCAAGTAAGTTTCCTAAATTGCATTAATCTAGATCATCCTAAAAGCATCCCTCCTAACCCTCCCTTGGCAGCTAGTTCAAAAGTAGGGAGACTGAATATCCTTCCAAATGAAGCAAAACATGCACGTATGGGGACTCACTCCTCTCCTCACTTAAAAGCAACAGACCTATAATATGTTCCTGAGCCTTACTGGCCATCAGGGTGTTCAACTGAGTTTTACTACCCAAATACAACATCTAGGATATTTCAACTGTCTAACAAAATAATGCAGTATATTTTTCTATTGAGAAGGCATTATTCACAAACTAACTCTCTAAGCCATTGCCACTAGTCTTCAAGACATTTTGGCAAACTACAGGAACACCTTTGTTGAATTCACATTGAAGGGCAAATTCTACATCTGGAATTTGGAACACATCACTCATGAGACTATATAATCCAATAGAAAATACCAGATCAAAATATTTAGGTGATTAGTCCAAGAATTTGGCAAAGATCAAGAAAAAAAAATATGTGCTTTCAGATCACTTTCCACCTACTTAGGACATGTAAATTGTTCTTGTTTAATTTTCTCTAAAGTTAACCATAACATCAGTAGCTGATGGAAGTCAGTGTACACAGCACACTGCAAAACTCTCAAGGCATAGGACAGCCACAAAACCTCTGAAACCAGATTATTATGTCACTTCATTTTTTGTTTTGGGGCTTATTTCTGTAGGATCAAACCCAGGGGTGATCTACCATTAAGCTACATCCCAATCCTTTTTTATTGATTTATTTTTATGTTGAGACAGAGTCTTGCTATGTAATCCAGGCTGGCCTTGAATTTGTGATCATCCTGCCTCATGAGTAGCTGAGTTGACAGGCCTGAGCTCTTGCACCTGGTGTCATTTTGTTTTAAAACAAGAACACACTGAAGATTTTGGGCTTAGAGTTTGGTGCACTGTAACCCAAACACATCTTGACTTTGAGTAACTTTATTTGTCCTTGCTCACATAGGACTAACTCCTACTGTAAACAGGAAAGGCTGTTTGTGATCCTTCACCTGGGTACTCTCTCTTATTGATGATTGTGGATTTTGTGGGAGGTGACCCTAATATGAATTTTGCTTCTACCCTTCACTAGTTATGTGACCTTCCACAAATTATTGAACTTCTAAGTATTAATTTGACTTACACTGTAAAAAGGTTAATTATATCTACTTCCCAGTATTGGTCTGAGGTTTGAGTGAATTAAAGTATATTAAAGTGCTGTTGTAGTTTGTGGTTTGCAAGGGAATAGATTTAATGCACGACACATAAATTTATAAGATTGTCTTATAGGGCTGATAAGAGAGCTCAGCAGACTAAGTGCCTGCTTAGGCAAGCACATGGACCAGGGTTCAATACCCAGCACCACATGCTGCACTGGCTCTGCACCCGGAAGGCATTGAGCTGGCCACTGAGACTGGATGTGGTGGCACACGCCTGTAATCCTAGAACTGTGGAGGCTGAACAGTAGAATCACTATGAGTCTGAACTGCATTAGTGAGACCTTATACCAAATACATAAAAATATTATCTTATAATATTCACCCATAAAGTCAAATGTAGAAGTGTGCAAAACATCTGTCTACACACTAGAGATATGAAGAACCTGAGGGCCTGGATCCCATGGCAATGTTCTGCAGGAGTTCTGCCACGGGACATAGGAAGGGAGCCTGAAGAGGCTTCACCAAAAGCTGATGCTAGAGGCTAACGAATCTTCCAAAAGCCTGATGGATCTGTGTCAGAAGGCTGCAGTATCTGCACTGGAGCCAGAAGACCACACAAGACAAACACAAAGACCAGAGCTCCCCCTGAAGAGAGCAACAACCATTCTTCTCAACAGTGAGGACCCAGGATCCTCAGGCAAGAACATCCATAGACCCTTGAAGAAAGAAAACAGTCCAGCTACTCCAGAAAAATCAGCATGAAATATTCCCCTCCTGTTCTCTTTTTGTACCTTCCCAACAATGATCAGAGGGGTCTTCCAGGCCCGGAGCCACACTGACTCAAGTCAGCTGGGCATTCCCACTCAACATTAACCATTAATCCACCACAGTGCCTACTAGAGCATGGAGAAAATAATAGAAATTTAATAATTTCTTTCTTTATTTCTGTCAACCTCATTTCTCTCATCTCAAACTTCCTTTAATGCTGAGCCTAAGTTCACTACATCTGGAAACATTTGCTTGATAATTCTAAACACTTTTGTCAAGTTTTCCACCCCCTTTCAGATAGGGTTATCAGATAAAATAAGGGCACAATTAGGCTAAAAATTATAGATTTCTAAATTATATAATAAACTATATAATTGCAAGATTTATAGCTGAGACATGCACTAAATAATTATGTGTTACCTGAAATTCTAATTTAATTTGGCCTCCTGATTTTTACTTATAAAATCCTGCAAACTTCCTCTCATGTATGTGTTGGACTTTTCTAATCGATTTTATTTGTAGATTCCTTAGGTTTAAATCAGCCTCATGGCTAGATGCACATCTTGTAGTTCTTTCATATTTCTCACTGCAGAGAATCTATCTATGCATCCACCCCACTCTCCAAGCCTAAGGCAAGGCCACCTTCTCCTCAAAGACTCTTAGATTACTGCAGCGACAAGCTGAGATCATTACCTCTTCAATAATACCATATTTCCCACATGGTTCATTTTGCAGTGAATCTATCACTTTTCTGACATTTTCTATACTGAAATATTGAGTTGTTACTTCACTTTTCATGTATTTATTTCTTATTATCCTAAATCAATCAGTATATTTAGTTGTCAACAACAGAAACCAGCTCTGAACGTTTATACTGTAAGGGAATTTATCAAAAGGATATTGGGTGGCTCATAGAAATGTCAGGAGGTCTGAAGAACCTGGCACAAAGCAATCTCCCAAGTCCCTCCACAGACCAGATGCTGCCACTGCACCACCTACCCTGCTCTCTGGGAAGCCAAGTGTTCCTACAGGGCCTATTTCTTTGAGCTTGTATGCATAGGTCCAGTGGATACAAAGTGTGTGTGTGTGTGTGTGTGTGTGTGTGTGTGTGTGTGTGTGTTTCACTGATCTTCATCGTATGTGCATGCCCTTAGTGCGAGGAAAGCTGAGAAAACATACAACAGCATTTTAAGATTTCTCAGTGCATGGTGGATTCTTCCTACAACCAAAACTCATAAAGGGGGAATTTCTCTACACACAAAAGGGGACAGAGAGGCTGAGTGTCAGACAATGATAACTGATAAGCCTTCTTTAAAGAGAAGGAATCATATCACTTCTAAAGTACTCAGAACAGCATTTTTCCAATGAAGTAACCAAAAATACTTGTTGACTAGATTATCAATGTTGGTTGATCTGAAAATGTGGTTGACTTTTAAAAATTCATTGCAGTTCCAATCTGAAAATATTGAAAAACGTTACCTTGGTACTCAATTACCTAAATATTACCATGAACATAAATAAAGCAAACTTGTTGAGTTATAAGAGCTTTGAATTAGAAAGACTTGTTCGACGACATTGACAATATGACCAAGTAAATGTTCCAATGTAATAAAGGACAAAGTACTGTGGAAAGTCATACAAGAGAATGGCTAGCTCAGGATGAGGCAGCTTCAAAGGAGAGACTCTCAGATTAGTTCAGCGACAAGCTGAGATTATTACCTCTTCAATAATACCATATACAAATATGGAGTTCAAGTTAAGAGAAAAAAAATGGATTTCCCCATCAATATGGGAAATTAAGAATTGATGACAAACTAAGCAAGCAAACTGAACTCAGGAAATAGTAGCCACAGAGGAAAGCTGTCCACAGTAGCAAACAGGAGCCAAGCAAAGAAGCAATTGGCTCCATGAGAGCTTTTGGTGACATACGCAGTGTCCTTTAGAATGAGTAACACCCTTCAGTGAAATGTGCTAACTCTGCTGCATTATGTAACTTGAAGAAAGACCCTAAGACTGTACCAATGACCTTAGAAGGTATTGAGAATAAATAATAATGTAAAACAAGAAAAGCAACCTGAAATGACCAGGATAAAGTCATGGCATGAAAATGGGAGAATAAGACTTTTCAAACTGTTTGGGTGAAATGTGGTTGAAAACTATGATGTTTTTGAACTTATTACAGTAAAAGACACATTGCTATTAATCCCCCTCCACATACTTCCCCTCACTGGACACACAAGCCTTGTTACTTTCTAAAGCAGTTCTGGAAGCCCACATTTGTTAGTGTCTTCAGCTGCACTTTCATAGCTGCCTCAGTGTCCTGAATCCCTTTGATATGTTCACCGTTCGGTCATTTTGACTTTGGAGAAGAGATAGAAGTCACATGGTGCCAGGTAAAGTGAATAATGTGTATGAGGCCACAGCATATTGTTTCTATGAGACTGCTTTCTCTTTGAAGCCACAGCATTCACTATATTTTTATTATTCACCCCGTAAATACACTCAAGAAGGAATACTTCTGCAATGGCTTCAGAAAGTGACAAGAATGATAGGATGAGTGTCTGAAGCAAGAAGGAGTGTTGAGGTGTTTAATGGCAGTGTGTCTTTTACTGTAATAAATTTTAAAACTTTAAATACATTGTATTTTGGTAACCCCTTATAAATAACACTCAAAATGGTTTATACCTACATTGTTCAACTGAAATAGAGGATGAACCATTACATTGGGCAGCTTTTCCATTGCAAGGATGAAATATCTGACACCAGTTATTTAAAGAAGAGGTTGGTTTTAGTCCAGTATTTCAGACATTTCAGTCCATGGTAGGCTGGCTTCAAGATGGAAACATCATTGCCGAAGGCATGGCAGAGCAAAGGCACTCACCTCATAGTGGCTGGGAAGCAGAGACCAGGACAAGACTGCTAAAGAGGGAAGGGCCAGGGGCCACATATGGTTCTCAAGGTCATGGTCTATGACACATCTACACATACCCTAATCTCTCAAATCAATTGAGTTGATGATCAAAATTAATGATCACAACACTGTACATAAAATTTTAAATATTCTAAAAGCCACATTAAAGAAATAAGACAACTTAATATTATCAAGATGCCTATTTCTTCCAAATTCATCTATAGATTGATTCAATGCAGTCCCAATCATAATTCTACAGGTATATATGGACATCAAAAAAAGATTCTAAAGTTTATTGGAGAAACAAAAGATCTTTAATAGCCTAAATAATATTGAAAGAGGACAAAGGTGGAAGATTGCCACTACCCAACTTGAAGACTTCCTATAAAGCTATAATAATGAGTTAAAAGTGTGGTATTGTTGAAAGAGTAATAAACAGATCAATGATACAGAACCCAGAAAGAGACTCATATAAACCAAGTCAACTAAACTTTGATGAATAAGTAAAAGCAATGACATAAAATAAGATTGTTTTTTCCATAATATTGTTGACAGACAAATAGCAATGAGACAGTTTCAAATCAAATTGGTAGGATACTTTCAATAATTAACACATTGCATACTCTCTTCCTAGTGGTTATTTGCTGTACAAGATACAGACATGATATCTTATTTACAAACACTACTACAACAAATCCCTCCATGCATTAAGAGAATGTAT
>NW_004524808.1:73834-75912 GCF_000260255.1 Octodon degus
ACGTTACAGTACAAGTTCTCATGTGTCCTAAGTCTTAATTGACTTTGGAACGATAGGGCCAAAATGTTGGCTTTCCACGCAGCCCTCCTTTTTCTCTAAATTTGGTCTGCAAACTTAGGTTGTTAACCCTCCAGAAGACCAGCATATTGTTATGACCATACAACCTAGGCTGTTAAGCTTAACCTCACTATCTATCTGAGTATCAAACATCTTAGGCATAACATGGAACAGGTATTTTTCATCAAGTATTCATATGTTGAATATGATGAAGAAACATTTTTAAAAATTAAAATGTATTTTAAAAATAGGCATGAAGAATTATATAATTATTATGTGTACATATAAGTTCAGAAATCTAACCATATACAACCTTGTAGCAGGACAGTCCAGCAATATTCCTTTTCCTTTCTCCTGCCTTGATTCTAGGTCTTTTCCGGTTCCAAATAAATTTTAAGATTGATTTATCATAGTATATGAGGTATGTTGGTGGTAGTTTCATAAGGATTGCACTAAATCTGTACAGCAATTTTGGGAGTATGGCTATCTTCACAATGTTGGTTCGTACTGTCCAGGAGCATAAAATATCTTTCCATTTTCTGAAATCCTCCACGATCTCTTTTTTCAGAGTACTGTAATTTTCCTTGAAAAGATCTTTGACTTCCAACAATTTCTGACATTGCCAGTCAAGAGGAAGACTCAATACTGTTATGGGCTACTGGACTCTTTTAGAATATTTTGCTGAGTTTACACACCTATAATATTCAAATAACGGAACTTAACCAAAAAAAGGGTATACAGATGAACGTCTATTTTGTATCTGTGTATTCAAAGTGGTTAGGGTAGATATATATTTACATTCTCTTCATGAATAGAGGAATTTATTCTAATTGTGTTTGTAAATAGGATATCATGTCAGCATCTTGTACAGCAATTAATCACTAGGAAGAATTATGCAATGTGTCAATTATTGAAACTGTCCAACCAATTTTTTTTGAAACTGTCTCATTGGTATTTGCTTATCAATAAAATTATGGGGGAAAAAAAGATCTGTGACTTCTTTTGTTAGGTTAATTCCAAGGTATATCATCTTCCTCGGTGCTATTTTAAAAGGTATTGTCTTTATAATTCCCCTCTCAGTGTGCTTGTTATCTGTGTAGAGAAATGCTATCAGCATTGGGGTACTGCTTTGTATCCTGCTATAATACTCAATTTCTATATTAATTCTAATAGCATCTTGGTGGAGGTTTTTGGCTCTTCCAAGTAAAGTATCATGTCATCTGCAAATAATGATAATTTAACTTCTTCTTTACCTATTCTTATTCCTTTTATTTCGTTCCCTTGTCTCATGGCTATAGCTAATGATTCCAGAATTATATTGAATAGGAGTGGTGAAGGAGGATATCCTTGTCTTGTACCAGGTCTAAGAGTAAAAGATTTCAGTTTTTCCCCATTTAGGATTATGTTAGCCATAGGATTTTCATAAATGGCTTTTACCAGATTGAAGTAGAGACCATCTAATCCAATTGACTGTAGAACTTTGAACATGAATGAATTTTGGAATTTGTCAAAATCCTTTTCTGGGGGCCAGGGAGATGACTCAGTGGAATAAGTGCTTTCCTGGCAAGCACATGGGTCTGAGTTCAATCCCCAGTGCATGGGATATACTTAAAAAAAAAGCTTGAAACAAATGGCCTTGGTGGACATATACACAGTGCTCCACCCAAACACAGCTGAATACACTTTTTTCTCAGCTGCACATGGTTCATTTTCTAAAATGAACCACATACTGGTCCATAGGTCATGTTAAGTATATGCAAGAAAACAGAAATTATCCCATGCACATTATCTGACCACAGTGCAATGAAACTGGAAATAAATGACAAAAGAAATTAGAAAAAAACTTTAAAATACATGGATATTAAATGACACCCTACTCAGCAACCAATGGGTCACACATAAAATTAAACAAGAAATTCAACAATATCTAAAATTCAATGAAAATTCAAGGACAACTTATTGTAAATTATGGGATACGATGAAAGCAGTTCTCAGAGGGAAATTCATAGCTGTGAACTCAC
>NW_004524808.1:95844-110500 GCF_000260255.1 Octodon degus
AAAATAAATAAATAATAATAAATAAATAAATAAAAAATTGAGTCCTCAAAATTTAATATTAATTTAATAATAAGAAAAGAAACAACTTCATATAAAAATGGGCAAGAGATGAATAAGCACCTCACCATAGAAGAAAAACGAATGGCATATCAGCATATGAAGGTAAACTTATTATCATTAGGAAAATGTAATATAAAAATCACAATGTGATCACAATACATACCTATTATATTTTAAATACCAAAAAGAAATGAGCTATTAAGTTATGAAAAGATATGGGGAAAGCTAGAATGTATGTTAGCAAGGGATAAAATCCAATTTAAAAAGACTACACACTCTATGATTCCAACTACATGACATTCTGGAAAACACAAATTGAGGCAGTATAAAAGATCACTGTTTACCAAGTGTCACAGGGGGATTGTTGGAGGAATAGGCAGGAAACAGGATTTTTAAGTCAGTGAAGCTACTTTGCCTGATAAATACATGCCATTACACATTTCAGAAAACCCACAGAATGAACCCTACTGTAAACTCTAACTCTGGTCAAAAAGAATGTAGCTGTAAGTTCATCAGTTGTAACAAATGTCACACTCAGGCCAGATGGTGACAGTGGAGGAAGGAGAAGTCATCACATATATCAGAACTCTGCATTTTCTGCTCAATTTTTCTGTGAACTTAAAACTACTCCAAAAAAAGGTCTATTTCAAGGAGGCAAAAGTTCAGAGAAATAAGTAGCCTGAATCTCAATATTTTATGCATCCAAATATATGAAAAATATTATACTGGCCACACATAAAACATTACTAAGATATGGTATACTTATGTGTTCATACTAAGCCTTTAACATGCAGTGTGGATGTAATATTTACAAATACCCCAACTTAATTAGTCAAGTTTCAAGCAGCAATTAGCTATATGCAACTAGTAGCTACACATTACTGACAACAGGTCTACAGCTCATTCAAGATTAGTTCAGTTAATATGTATTTGAGTATCCTTGCTATGAAAGTGCTTAAATGCTCACTACCAACTTTTAACTTACCTCACCACTAACTAGCAGTAAATTGCTCACCAACCCCACAGAATACACTTCACTTTGAGCAGCTCTGACTTTAAAAAATACTCCATTCTGCTCCAGGTAGTAGGCAATTGGTAATGCAATTGAAAGCACGATTGGTGTGAATTTTTTGCTCAGGAATCCTTTGCTTATGGTAGAAACACGCTAACACTTATGAGAAGCTCTTATGTGAGGAAAAAATTGGGGATCAAATACACCTTTTTCTTCTTTGCCCTGCTACCCAGCATCATGCAAACTGAAATGAAAAACATCAAATAAAGCTCAAAGCAAGCAATCTCACACAGCTATGGATACCTACTGTCGAATTTTCTGAGGAGTTGGAAATGAGTAAATGCTGCTTACAGTGAGAGTTTCATAGTTAAGACAAAATCAATTATTTTCAAATATAGGTTTGAATGGGGACAAATAAAAGAATTCTTTTAAGTAACTATGGCAGTTCTGGGGAAATAGCCTTGTTTATAGATGTATTCAAACAATCACAAATCTGTAGGGAATCATTTTTCTGAGAAACAGTTCCCTTGAAAATAAATAAATAAAAGTTTTTTGCTCTGAAGAAGGAGGCAAAATTCACATAAAACAGCTTCAAACAGCAACTTTTCAACCTAAATGAAACAGAAAGGCTTCATCTCTGTAAGCCAGTCATAACATAATGACTCAGTACTCAGAAAAGTTGGAAATACAAAGGAAATTTGACAGAAAATAAGAACTAAAATATGACTTAAACACTGCACAAGTAACCATTAATAAAGGAATCTTCAACTGAAAATAGCCAAATTTAACAGGTCCTCCTGCTGTAGGCCTCATAAGAGGTCTGTAAATATTTTCTTCCTTTTGACAATTAAGGAACACTTTCATTGTGTACAACTACTGTTCTTGGAGAACAAGTCACATCACTTTGTGTGTGTGCAGTTATATGTGGTTAACTCTGAAATAGTTAAATGATTACCACAGCAAATAATTCACCTAACTGATTTCCTAATACCTGGATAATTTCACAAGAGCCAAGTGCCAGTTTATAGATTGTTATGTATGTACATTGTGACCGCCACCCAAATTCATGTGGTGAAGCTCTAACCCTCACTGTGAAAGTACTTGGAGATTGGGCATTGAGGAAAGTAATTAAGGTTGAATGAAGTCATAAGGGTTGAATGTTAATCTGATAAGAATGGTACATGTATTGAAGAAAAAGACACCTTCTCCTTCTCCTTCTCCTTCTCCTTCTCCTTCTCTTCTTCTTCTTCGTCTTCTTCTTCTTCTTCTTCTTCTTCTTCTTCTTCTTCTTCTTCTTCTTCTTCTTCTTCTTCTTCTTCTTCTTCTCCTCCTCCTCCTCCTCCTCCTCCTCCTGCTCCTCCTCTTCCTCCTTCTACTTTTTCTCTTCCTCCTCCTTTCTCCTCCTCCTCCTTCTTCCTCTCTCTCTCTCTCCCCCTCTCTCTCTATCTCTATCTCTCTTTCTCTCTCTCAGCACAATAAGAATGTGGCCATCTACAAACTACAAGTGGAAAGAAGCTTCTCTAGCCCCTAGAACTGTGAGAAAATAAATTTCTCTCATTTAAACCACCCACTATACACCGTCTTGTTATGGAAGCCAAGAAGACTAATTTGAGGTATTTTGGAAGTCCACAGCATACAAAGTGATTCCCAGGACAACTTTAGGGTCAGTTGGTGTTCACAGCAGTTACTTGACTCAACTACTATAACATAAGTTGATTGGTGTATGTGGTATGTGTGTGTGTGTGTTGTTGTTGTTATTGTTGTTGTTGTTGTACTAGTGATGGTTGGTCATGGAGATTTTAGGCCTAATCAATCAATAAGAACTTGGCCCTATAAGAAATAGGAAAGAACACCACTGCTAACAATTTAGTTAGAAAAATCAAAGTAGTATGTGTGAAACACCTAATTATTTTTATTGGTGTTCTTCATGCAGCAGGAGAAATAGTTTTTTAAAAGATATAGAATTAGTGCTTCCTTCATAAAAAGCTGGCAATAGAGGAATATCATTTTGGTGCCATTGATTCTGAAACTGTCCCAAAAGACTCTCTTCATGTAATTCCTCTAATTACCAGAAACATCTGAATACACAGAGTGCCAGGATAACCAATGTAGCTCATTAGAACCAAGGTGATGATAGTGAGAATACTAATTAGATAAAAATTAATTGTGCGGGATGCTCCAATGCACTGAATCACAGAATGTCACAATGGAACTTTAAAATGTTGAAATTAAACTTTAAGAGTATAGGGCCCAAGTTCCAAGTTTTATAACATAGTCTTCTAAGTTCTTAAAGGACTGTTTAAGAGTACTAAGTATATGCAGTCTGCACTCTCCACACAAAGGGAAGAAAACTTATTGAGCCAAATGCTTCTGAGAATGAGAAAGAAGGAAGAATGAAAAGTAGCATAAAGAGAACACATACAAAGTCTCAAGAGGCATAGTCCCATGTATCTGATTGTAGTCATTTTCTTTCTATCCTTTTACTAGCCATTAGGAGAAAGGCATTGTTTACACCATTTTACAGATGAAAAACAAAGGTTTGAAGAATATAAATGACTTGTGAAAAACTATTGCAGTGTATTTCTAACATGCAGCTAAATTGAACCAGTGGTGCTCAGTGTGGGAGGCCCACCTGAGTATTATTGCCAGCAGCAATAGAAGCAGAACTGGAGAAACTAGAGAGGCTGTTAAGGAAGCTGTTTGGGGAAGCTGTTGGTTCTCTTTGGATGTTATGCTGGAGAACATTGTCATGCTGGCTTTCCTGATGAACTTGGATCTTATCAGAGGAGCAGCTTGGGACTTAGTTGTCCTTGAGAATGACTATGCTTCATTTTGGAGGAGCTCTGGTCCTCATCTTAAGCATCACTTCCTGGCTCTAGAGGGGAAGGTGGTGCACTGCTCAGCCGTCAGAAGCTTGTCACATTGGCTTTCCTGATGGGAACTCAGCATTCCTCATCTCTGGAAGAGCTTGGGACCTCACTGCTGCTGAAGATACCTGTGGTACTTTTCTGGGGAGCTCTGGTTTTTACCTAAAACCTTGCTTCCTGGCTCCAGTTCATAGCCCTCAGCCTGCTAGCACAGATCCTTTATCCTACTGGCATAGACTTTCTAGCTTCCTCCACTAACCTTTGGGCCTTCCCCATGCAGATCTGTGAATTGGCCTGCATGAGACATTGCCATGGGCTCTAGGCCTCCAGTTGAATTCATGGAAGGCATTGTTATGAGCTCTAGGTTTTCAGCTGGACTCATGCAGGGTATTACGATCCAGGCCCTCAGCTGGAGTCTTTGGTTTTCAGTGTGTAGATAGATTCCCTGCACTCTTTGTATATGATTCTTTAAGTGATTAATTATAAAACAGTCTTATAAAATGTGTCCTGTATTGTATTGTTCCTCTGGCAAAACCCCAAACCATGACAACAATACAGATAAAATGACCACAACATGTACTCGAACCAAATCACCAACTAACTCTGAAGCTCACACTCCGATGTCACACCTCAAACACACCCTCAACCTTATTATTTTTTTTTCTCAGTGCTAAAGATTGAATGCAGGACCTTGTGCATACTAGGTAAGCTCCCCACAATTATAGCTTCCCAGAAGGTTGGCTGAGACCTCTGTTACGGTTGTACCACAACTCAACTCCTCCTTCTGCCCAATCCTGCTGCCCTCATCACTGGAAAATTGTAATCCTGAGGGCACCCCCTAAAAAAATTAGAATCTGGCCCAAGAAATATATACTTTTACTATAATTGGACATAATGCATCTGAAGCAATGTGAAAATGTTTTTATCTTAGCAGCTGCTATAGCAGGATCACTTGTCCTAAAGGGAAAATATATGAATCAGTCCCTATCCTTCATACCTGAAATGTGTCAAAAGGCATGGTTGATTAACTAGGGTGACTGTGTGGCTGAGATTGTAAAGCAACATTCAAGGGCTAGGAAGAATTTGGTAAGATTTAATGCCCCATGTAGGATGAAGAAGACTCTATACCTTGGGGAACGGAAAGAAAAATGAAGTTTGAAGATAATCAGGACATCTAAGATTTTACTTTTTAGTGAGGCATACAGTGTCAGCTTATCTCTCCATCTCTTTTGCAAAATTTTCAGTGCATTGGACCTTGTTTACTTTGTGGGAATAAGTGCCACTTGGTGAGTTTGGAGAGGTTGCCATGGAGATAGCTTGTGCCTAACCTTCGCTTACAGTGAAAAAAACTCAGCTTCTAGCACAGAAAACAGGAACATGAACTCACCTTGCCCAAGAAAACACACAGGCTGTGCTTCTCTGACTGCAAGAACCTAAAGATGAGGGCACGATTGATTGAAAGAGAAGCTACATCAATATACCCAAGAAAAGGCAAATTGCTTTTTGGCCTTTTGGCTAAGATCAAGTGCAAAAAAGGGCAAATGAAAAACAGCAGCATGCCATTTTCATTATTAGTTTATCAAAGTGATTTTTAATGAAATTACCAATGTAGAAGAAAAAAGTGGTCAGAGATAAATTTTTCTACATTATTTGAAAGAGTGTACATTGTTATAAAATTCCTAAGGGGCAATGTGGTGGTACAGGGCAGGACACTTTTATGTGATTATGCTCTCTGACCCTACAATTAGTCATTAAGGAATACATCCCAAGGAAATGGTGATAACTGAAAAAATTTATGTATGTATTCTTGTTATGTGAAAATACTTGGAACATTATTTACAGTAACTAAAACCCACTGAACAGTAGGAAAAATTTAAATACATTATGCTACATTACTGGAAATTGTTTCCTCAAAGAACATGTAATGAGATAAGAAAGTGCCTATGATAATATCAAGTAAAAAACAGAGCTGCCCAGATAGCTCAGTGTACTAAAGCACCTGCTTAGGCAGAGTGCAGGGCCCAGGGTTCTATCCCCAGCATGCTGTGCCAGCCCCACCCCTAGGCACGCTGAGACAGCGACTGAGACTGGGCATGGTGGCATGTGCCTGTAATCTCAGCACTTGGGAAGCTGAAAACAGGAGAATCACTGAGTCTGATCTATGTAGTGAGACCCTCTAGACCCTGTACTAAATACATTTAAAATACATATTAAGTAAAAATATGTGTGCCTCATCTTTTTACACATTACAATTGAAATGGAGAAAACTATCAATGTTTAAACTATTAATCAAAGTATAGAAACAAGATATAAAAAGTAAAGCCATATTAATATGCTGAGCTGTGAAAGGCTCAAGTCAACAACTTCTGACATTGCCAGTCATGTGGTTAACCCACTCCTATTATAGAGTACTGGACTATATTGGATTACTTTGCTGAATTCATGCACCTACAATATTTGAATGGCAATGGAATACCCATCTCTGACTAAACTAAACAAAAACAGGATACAAATGAAGGACCATTTTGTATCTGTATACACAATATAGTTAAGATAGATATACATCCACTTTCCCTTAATTCAATGAGAAGAAATATTTGTACTGATAGTATTTGGAAAGGATATTGTGTCTGCATCATGTACTATGAATAACCACTACAAAGACAACAATATGCAATGTATTATTGAAACTGTCCTACTAATCAATTTTGAAACTGCCTCATTGTTATTTGTTTCTCAATAAAATTAATTTTAAAAATAATAAATATAATATATATATGTGGTGTAATTATATAGACATATCTATGTGTGTATATATTTGTAATTATACAACATAACTCATATATTTTTATAAATAGAAAAAATGACATGAAATAAAGAAGTCAAACCAAAATGCCAAATGCAATACACAAAACCATTGAACTTCTCAGACTAAGTACTTGCCTGGTTACATAAACTATAAAGCTATTGAAAATATTCCTCCATATTTTATACATTTTCCCAGGGTGTAAAAGAAATCATTATTATGAAGTCCAATTATTCAATCATCTTAGTTAATAGTATTTCATTGCAGGAAACAAGACTAAGATAGCCAATAAGTAAAGGGGCTTTTTTTTTTTTTTTAACCAAGGATTAAA
Organism: Octodon degus; assembly: GCF_000260255.1. Taxonomy (NCBI): domain Eukaryota; kingdom Metazoa; phylum Chordata; class Mammalia; order Rodentia; family Octodontidae; genus Octodon; species Octodon degus. The sequence goes on from NW_004524808.1 coordinate 102,921, forward strand.
CTCAGGCCCTTGCGCCTGCCAGGGAAGCACTTATTCCACTGAGCCATCTCCCTGGCCCCAGTAAAGAGTCTTGATTACTGCTTTTCCTATTGAGAAGCCTGCTTGGCATTTCCCTCAGCCTTAACTCAGGGGTTTTAATGTCCTCCTAACATAGGAGCACTGGTAGACAAGTTGTGAGAAGGACATATTCAGGTCTATACTTTTGCTTTCCCCTCAACTTCCCTATGAAATGTGTGGAAGTTCAGGCTTTACATAGGCAAAAATATCATCAAAGTGTTTTCCTCTATATAAAAATAACTGTCTTTTTCCACAGATGAGACTTTTACCCTTCCAGGGGCAATATGAGACAAAGAAAAATTATTCATAACTTTAAAGTAATGCACTGTGATGCTCATATAAAGTAAGACAAGACATCATTTCTTCCTTCCAGGAACTAACAGTATACTAGTAGAAGTAAATATGTAAATAAGCTATGACATAAATATAAAAAAGTAGGGACATAAGGTGGTGGGATCATAAGAAGTTTGTTTCTGTGTACTCAGGGCGTGGCTCTTGGTTTATACATGTCGCCTGATACATTTTCTAGATAAATGGAAGAACTACTAGTTGATTTAAAGGATAATTAATGAACATGAAATGCCTGCAGATGAACTTGATTTTGGAGGATGTACAGACTCTGATAAATAGAGCCACAAGATTTTTCAGTGCCTTCCATTAAGATATGGAATCTCTTTCCTCACCCTTTAAGTGATTTGATTTGTGTCTTGCTTTCCCCAGTACAATGTAGTAGAAAGGATAATTCATTTCTGTGTGTTCTAAATCCTATACTTTAAAAGACCTTGCAGTTTCCATCTTTAATATTTTTGGATGCTCACAACACTGCATACAGAAGACCAGGCTAGACTACTGGATGATGAGAGAGCTACAACTCAAGTCCCAGCTTAGACATTCCTGCCCCTGGTGAGCTGCCATCTGACTGTACCTGCATGGATGAGTTAACAATGGAACACCTAGGGAACCCACAAATATGTGACAAACAACAGTTGTCTTCAAACAGAAAACTTTGGACTGGTTAGTTACATAACAATAGAAAACTAAGGTACATATGCTTTGTGTGTAGGTGTTTCCTCAAAACCTCATGGAAGTCATGGGGCAGATGCTGCTCCAGGAGCAGTGAATGGCTTAAGGGGTGGGGCCAGAGGACCAGGGCGGGGCTCGAGGGGCAGGGCCAGAGACATGTGAACTGTTGAACAGGCAGCATGAGCTGGCCCCCAGGGCAGCTGTCTCTCCTGAGGTGTGGAGCAAATCATTCTGGACACTGCGGTGCCCCAGCTTCTCCTGCAGACCCTGTAGTGTGGGACAGGGGTGTCTGTGATTGAGGCCGCCTCAGGCAGGGAGGAGACATTTGGGGAAGACAGAGGCACTGACCCTCTCTTCTGAGCAAATAAGACTCCGAGGTCTTGCTACATAATTCAGGCTGTTTTAAAGTATGAAACCTCCAGTAAATGTGAGCTAAATAAACCTTTCCTTCCATCATCTTGAGTGTAGGATATTTGTCCCAGCAACGAGAGAAGAGTAACTAAGACAGTAGGGATTAACTCGAAAAGGAGTAAAGAAAAGTGGAAAGTAGGAAAGGAAGAAAAAAAAAACAAAACAGAACATAAAAGACCAAAATAGAGAAAAAACTGTTAATGTAAACAGAACAAACAGCAAGTACAACAGTGCAGAGAATTAGAGAGTACCAGGTGTTTAGGGAATGGTAGGAAGTAGGAGTGTTGGAGAATAGTGTTCCAGTAAGGAAGTGGCTGGTAAATGAGGCTAGAGACAGCTTGAAATCAGGTACTGAAGGACCTTATTAGCCAAATTAGGCAGGGTGGATAAGAAGGTTACATTCAGCACTTTTGAATTGATATGATTGGATTTGTTTCTAGAAGATGTTCCTACCAGTGGCATGAGAATCTTATAAAGTGTAAGTGGCTTGGACACAAGTTGTTTAGAGTTCAGACTGGGTTGCAAATATAGGCACAAAAGAAAGAAGACCTAATGAAAGTAGGGCCAGCACAGATTAAAGATAGAAAGATTGGACCTGCTGATGTTTGCAGGACTAATATACATGAATCTGATGATTACATGAAGTGACATAAAAGAAGTACTGTTTTATTATGCACACAGAATCTGTGGATCAGATCTTTGGACAGCACAGTGGGGACATCTCTGCCCCATAATATCGGCAAAGGCTTGAACAGCTGAGGGTGATTCAAATGCCTTGGGACAAGTGAATGTCTCTTTCCTGACTTCCTCGCTCATATAGCTAATGCCTGGTCTGGGATGTCTGAAGAATAACCTAAGTTTAGTATTGTCACCTAGAACGTCCACATACAGACTTTCCATATAGCTCACATTTTTCACAACCCAGGTGTTGGGCTCTGAAAGGAAACACCCTAAGCAAAAGTCCCCAGTGAGCTAGCATTCTAACGTACCCTGATTTAGTCCCCAGGTATCAATTCTACCCCATTATATTAATTACTAATCTTAATGACTATAATAAATAAATAAGCCAATATATTGTAGTAGATGTGACACTGTGAGTTCCAGAACCTAGATCTCAAGGGTCCTTACAACTTCTACCTTTGTTATCTTAAAATATACCTATGAACATATAAGAAAGCACATATAATTTTGAATGATGATATTTCCAGAAAAATAATAATAACAAATAATGTTAATGAGAATCTTAATGTTGTTACATGAATCATTAAGGACAACCTATTTTCAAGAACAGCAGAATTACATCTATGTGGTGTCACATGCCTGTAATCCCAGCACTGTGGGAGGCTGAGATGGAAGGATAATGAGTCTGAGCCAAACCATAATAACTTAGTAATTTATCCAGATTTTTTTCTCAATATAAAGAAAAAAAATTGAAAATCTGGGGTTGTAACTTAGTGGAAGATCGCAAGTTTAATCCCCATGACCTCAAAAATAAAAATAAAATAGAATGAGGGAATTAGACTTTATCTTCTGATAAAGGAATAGGAGAGATAGTCCCTTCTAGAAGAGCCTGTTAGAAAGAAGCTTTTTGGCATGCATCTTTGTAAAACACCTTCTGGGGCCTGGGGAGATAGCTCAGTATAATAAGTGCTTGCCTGGCAAGGAGAGGGTCCTGAGTTCAATCCCTAACACTACAAAAAAAAAAAAAAAAAAAAACCTGCCATATTGGAGGAAGAAGAAAACTAGGACCAGATAAAAGATGCTTGAGGAAAGTGGACCAACAATAGAAAAGGCCCAACTAGGAGAAGTATAACTATATTAGAGATGCAGGAAAATGGTGCTTAATACCGCACATGCACAGATTTTGTATGTAAGGCATGGTGGACAAATCTAAAAGATTCATGGGGGGCTGGAGAGATGGCTCAGTGGAATAAGCGCTTCCCTGGCAAACGCAAGGGCCTGAGTTCAATCCCTGGTTCTGCCAAAAATAAATAAATAAATAAATAACCCATGGTATGCAGTACCAGGTCAAAGCAATTTGTCTACTCTCCAGTGACTACCCACCCATAGTACACAGCCAAGTGAAGAGGTGTAAGGTAATCAAAACCTTTAAATATACCAGTACCATAGTGTCTTAGCCTGTTTTCTATTGCTGTAATATCTGAGGCTAGCTAATTGAGAAACAAAAGAGGTTTTCATGGTTCACAGTTCTGGATGCTAGGAACTTCAAAACGTGGTGCTGAAAACCGCTCAGATTACAATGAGGGCCTTGCACATGGCAGAAAAATAGAAGTAGCTGCCACCTGTGGAAAAAACAACACTCAAGGGCAGCCTTGCTTATAGCAACCTGCTGTCTCTAATCCAGCAACTGATCCAGTTCTATGACAGCTGCATTTATCCCTCCTAGTCACCTAATCACCTCTTAAAAGTGTCACCTTGCAACACTGCCACAGTGACTATCAAATTCCAGCATAAATTTTGGAAGAGAAAAACCATATTCAAACCACAGCAAGAAGCAAGCCATAAAAGGACTCAGGAAGAAGCCAAGACTTCATGGTTACAAAAGCATCCACTCAGAGTAAATGCCAGGCCCAACCAAATGAAGGACTGAGGCAGTAACATTTTATACTAGGTCTTCTTGCCTGTGAGGCACTTATGCTGATAATGAGCCTTCTGTAATAACAGTACCAATAACTATAATACTTATTGAGCATTTAGGGTGCATCTAACATAAGTTAAATCTCTGATTGCTGGATGCTATCATTGAAAGTATTTTTCAAGGAAAATACAATGGCATACTATCATTAAAAGTGTTTGTCAGAGGAAATACAATGGCTTGGAAAGGTTATCTGGTTTGTAATGGTTTGTAACTGTAATGCTACACTCATACATGAGGCTCAGCCTGCCCTACTTTCTAGGAGCAGCACTCTCTTTCTGGCCTAGTTGTGATGTCACATCACTGGTAGAAAGAGGGCAGCTGATATGGAAGCCCAGGCTGTCCAATTAGATGCAGGCATTTTACTATGAAAAATGCCTGCTTTCCATAAGCAGACTAGGAGCAGGATGTGCCCAGACTCCAGGGAATCCATTCCACAAATTAAATGTACAAAACTGTCAAAGACAAGACCAACATGGGAAGGAGCCAATAGGGAAAAGTGGGGATGACTCAGAAGTGAGGAATCTCAGAGAATGAGGTACTGATACTCAGTGAGGGAATTCTGAAGAAGAAAGGGACTGGAAGGAAGGAACATAAGTTCCATACTGAATACCTTAATTATGAGAGAGTGATATTTGCTATTTGAATATGGGGTGCAAATGAATACCATCCTGCTCTTGGATTCCTCACTTAAACAAAAAGAAAAAAGCAGTTAAAGACAATTTGAGTCAAGTAATTTAAGGTCTCAAATATAGAACATGGAATTTCATACATGGAAGGGAACTTAAAATTCATATGTGGTACCAAGCTGCACATTTTATGGATAAATGCATCGAGGTCAGAAAGATTAAATACTCTACCCCAAATCACACATCCAGTGTAATGAAGTAAACTTCATTTGCCAAATCATAAAATTGCCAAGATTTTTAAAATTATTCTCTTACTTGGAAATACATGCACATTTTAAATCCCCAAACAAGAACTGCAGCTATTTGGGGAAGAACCAAAAAAAGCTCCACCATGGTTTGCACTATGCATGCAGCTCTGAAAGAGCAGTTATCCAATCACTGCAATTGCCACAGCTCCACTCACATCCTACAGAAATCCCCTGACAGCAGCAAAAACTCACCGCAAAGAGCCGGCTTATTTTGAACAATGTTCAGAACCAGACAGAGAGGGAAGGAGACAGAAATCATCATTTATCATTCAGGACAAAAGGCACAGTCAGTGAGAAAATCTGATTTTCAGTCATTTAAAGGGTATTAAAGTGAAAAAGAGATAGACCTGGCAAGACATATCTGAGGAGAATTAAAAAAAAATGAAAACAGCACATGGTGGGCTTAGCTACTGTATGGATTTAAATCAGATGTGATGTTAAATCTATATGCCAAAGGAAAGTATGAAAGGCTTCTGGCACACTGTTTCGCCTCATTCAACTCCAGCTTGATATTACTTTATTAGCTTGTTATTGATGTTTTGATTCATACAATAGCACTAAAATATAGTACGTAAGCATGAAAACAGTAGAAGTGATTATTTGAGCAATCACCAAAAGACACCCTAACATAAATGATAATTGGAATGGCATCATCAGAACTCACACCATCTTAGTACTTGTTTTTAAGCTCTCAGAATATAAAACTGAGGGGAGGGGAATGGGAAATAAGAAGGATTAAGATAGAACATGCATATGTATCAACTCCCCATGAAGAATGTTTTCGTTGTGCTGTATATTGCAAATATGTATCAATAAAAATTTTAATAAAATCAAATCATAAAAAATAAAGTTGAAATGAAAAATAGAAGAAGGGGAAGAGTAAAAGCTGGCAGAATTGATATGGAAAAGTCAAGTGAAAATGTTTTTTTCTCAGTAAAAGGCATATTTTCCCCATAGTAATCCCAGAATAAATTGCTTGAGATTAAAGTAGCTGTGAAGCTCAAGAGGAAGAAGCATCAAGAAGAGAGAGATAAAGGGAAATAAAAGATTAAGTTACTAAAACACTTGAAATACCTGTTACCAACAACTGCCCTCTAAAATTGATTATTCCATTGTCTAGGGCCTAGGCTGACATGTGCCCATTCTTTCCTATGTCAAGGCAGGATGGCATTCTGTTCAAATTCTCAAAATCAGGCACAAGTAGGTAAGGTCTCCATGACAATGTTGGTGGCTGCCTATTAAGTCTTTTCACTAAGACTCACAGAACAGAACAATGTTTCTCAGCACCTCCTACTACCTATGTATGGCCACATGACACATTATTATCTTTTTATTTTTATTTTATTTTTATGTATTTAGTACAGGATATATAGGGTCTGTATACCCCTGGCTCCTGCATCTGCCTAAGCAGGCACTTCAATCCACTGAGCTATTGGGCCAACCTTGACACATTGTTATCAATGGAATGACAACAAAAGTAAAGTGCATCTTCTAGACAAAGACTTTAAAGAAAGATTATCTCCTTCAAGCTCTCGCTTTCAGTGCCTAGATAATGATGATCAAGTCCTAGAGAGTGGTGAGGAATCATAAAGAAGTAGGAACCTTAGACTGTAGATCACTATTTGGGGAAAAACTAAACATGAAAGAAAAATATCCAATTGGAAAATGAATGAGTAAGAAATAATCATCAGTTATGTTGGGGCCATTATAAATTCTCTGTAGTCATCTTCCAGGAACAAGGTGAGCTTCCACTCAAAATCTGGTGAGGATATGGAAACAGATAATACCAAGAACACACCAAGGACATGCAAAAATATGTGTGGCTTCACATAATATGTCTCTCTAATGCAAACAAGGTGGCTACAAAAGAGGTTCAGAAAAGCTAGAGACAGTAAGGAAAAACTGGGTTGAAGTTTAGTGCTGGTTTGAGGGCAGGGTTTGTGGGTTCTTAAACAGGTATCAGGATTTGTGTGCCTAAGCAAGGAGGGAGTGCCCAGGGCTTCTTATTGGCCTTCCCAGATATACAGCAAAAGAGAGAAACTGGTGGGCCTAAAAGCTCTCAGGACTTATATATCAAACATTGAGTGTGACTCTTTATACAGTTTATTCATGATGTTAGGCAGATGACTAGAATGGTCCATATTCATTTAGTTGAATGAACTTTTATCAAAGAATGATTATGATGCTCCATGAGGCCTAGAGCCTGAAGCCTTCTCATAAGAAACACAAGTTTCATCATGTGTCTTGTCTAAGAGCTCAGAATTGTATATTTTGAGGGGTAAAATGAGTGTCTTAGTCATTCAACAATGTCTGGAACTCTTAAGTAAATGGTCATGTCTTGGTGAGGCCTTGTGTTGTGGCTTTAGGATGTGCAGAGACATTTATACTTCAAGAATATATGAAGTGGGGCCGGGGAGATAGCTCAGTGGAATAAGCATTTGCCTGACTTGCCTGGCAAGCAAAAGGACCTGAGTTCAATCCCTGGTTCCGCAAAAA
>NW_004524808.1:110600-119729 GCF_000260255.1 Octodon degus
ATATATGAAGTAAGTGCTCCCCGAAGTGCTTACTCCAAAGAAAGAAAGCTTGAACAAAGAATTGTTATTGCCACCAGCCAATCCAGAGAGCCAGGCCATTGACAAATAGCCCACCAGTAGATAAATGTTCACACGGGGCTAACTGCTGGCCAGCATGTTTATTGCTAAGATAACTGACTGAAGTTCCACTAATTGTGCTGAGATCATTGATCAAGTAAGATGTCTCACAGATGAAAGGCAGCAGCTTTCCCACAAGTTCTATCATTCATGATGGGGATGATACTATATATAAAGTGGAAGAGGTATCATTGTTGTTCACTCAGTCAATTCCAAAAGCCTTCCAAGTTAAGTAGTGTAGTCCTCCAGAGAGAGGGGAGTAGTGGAGTCTTCCTCTAGCACCATGCCATTCAGAAAGGAACTGAGGACAGGGTAAACTACCACCTTCTGTAGGTGTGACACAACAAAAGACCCAAGTGTGGTTCCACCTGGTAGCCAAGAGGCATCAGCAGCCATGCTGAAATGTAGAATACTCCTTTTATGACCCAAGGCATAATGGACACTTAGGTATGGAGGGTCAAAGTCTCAGGGACTATGAGATCTCCCATATTCAGAAGGGCCCAGTTTGTCAGTAGTGCTTTTCCTTCTACTAATGTACATCACAAGAGACAAGAATGTTTCTTCCTTGCACCAAAAGCCATTGGCAACTGATGACCAATGTGAGTAGTGCAGAGACTTAGGGAAGCCTTCAAGGATTTAATAAAGAACACATAATTTTTAGGATTATTTGATAATTTTTACCCAGAGTAAACTGCAAAAGAGTATGAGAAATCTTTCTACATACTAGAGACCCAAAGAATCCAGCTGAGGGCCTGGATCCCATGATAATGTCCTACATAAGTACAGCTGAAGACCTGCCACCCATGGCACTGCTCCCCCATGGATCCAAATGGAGGCCCAGAGCCCATGACAATGCTCATAAAAGTCTAAATCAAGGATCTGCAATGAGAAATCCTGAAGGTCAGTGCTAGAAGCCCAAAAATCTGTACCAGTGGGATGAAGGGTCTGAGCTAAGGGGATGGGAATCTGCACTGAATCCAGAAAGCAATGCTCAAGATAAGGATCAGAGCTCTCATATAAAGAACTGCCACCATCCTCAGTGACAGAGGGGACCTGAGCTCCTACAATGATAAGAACAGCAAGTTCATTTCAGGAAAGCCAACATAATAAGCTTCTCTGGAAGAGTCAACAGCACAGAATCTTCCCCTCCAGAGTCAAGCAGTGATGCTCAAAGTAAGGACTAGAGTTCCCCAAAAGTGAACCACAACCATCTTAGCTGTGGACAGAACAGTAGAGTTCATATCAGGAAAGCCAGAACAACAAACTTCTCCAGGAGGACCAACACCACACCATCTTCCCCTCCAGTTTTGCTTTTATGCTGTTGCCAGCAATTCTCAGGGATTCCACATGAATTTAGCTCAGGTGGATGTTACAAGTTGACCATTAGTTAGTTAATCCACCACACCCTCTACAATTAAGTGTTGTGTTAGTATGCACTCACAAGGGGACCTGCATTATTGACATTTGGAAAGATTCTGGAGCATTTTCTGGAGCATTGGTGACCCGTTCAAAGGGCCAATTTGTAACCAACAGCATAAATTAGCTTCAGTAAAATTTTGTGGTGAATACATTGTCCCCAAAACCCCAAAAAGACCTAAAAGATGTTGGATTAGCATTAATATTATAGGTGTTGAAAGAGTGAATGGCTGTTTCTAGACAACAAGGAATTTAAATGAGGCAATGAGGCAATGACCCTCCCTTTATAGTGAGCTCTTTTGTGTTCACATGTCCCCAGTACACTGAGTCTCTGCAGAGGAAGTTGTCATTATTTTGATATCATCCCTATGCTCCTGAGGAAAGTTGCATATGGTTAAACTGTTGCCTGTAAGGTTGTGCATAACAAACAGCAGGATTGTTGAGACACCTCAGAGGTAGCCTGGTAAAGGTGAATCATGTCCCTTCAAAGGTGAAGGAAAACTGTCATTCAGAGGTTATCAAAACAATCATTGGAAAAATATATTAGCTGAATGCATGACTGCAAAGTACTTTCTAGCTGCTGATCAGATGGAATAAATGATTTTGATGTTTGTTATGAGGGCTTTAGTAGATGAGTGCACAGCATCTAGATAGGTGCCACATAGTCTTTCCAGGTTTAGGAATAAGCCAAGTTGATCTCTTAGGTGGAGAAGTAGTGGAGCTGATCAACCATTCTCTAAAGAACAATATGTGTCAATCCTTGAAAGTCTGCCTTTAATTAATGTTATGCTCCCAGACCAAATTCACCTTTTTTATATGCTTTTCTCCAGCTGCAAAAGTGGAAATTATGAAAAGGCTTCATTTCTGCCACTGGATGTATGATTGCTTCATCCTACAAAGTTTGTTGAAATCCAGACTCTGAGAAAGGGTAGCCTTTACACCCATCCACTGCATGGCAGCATGGTTTTTCCTTCATGGTGTCCTTGGCTGTGATGTTGTTGCTGGATGGAGTCTAAGGAGGTTCCCCAATGAGGAGGTGGGGGCCTCAACTCACCCATCTATAGAATAGGTTTACTGACTCTTGTCACAGAAAAAGAAATTTCAAGTTGTGTAAGTAAGAAATATACAAAGGGTTTATTAGGCAAAATTAAACAGGTCCACAGTCAGCAAAAGTAGAATGAGGGCCCTTAAAAGAGAGGCACTTTATGGTTTTGGGCTGGGGATTATAATGCAGTCTTGACTGTGGAGATCTGTAGAAACCATGATTCTATAGTAAATGGGGAAACAAAAGTACAGGCTCAATTTACAGGTGAAAGGCAAAAGCCCAATTACAGGCCCATTTCACAGAAGGGGATGAATCCATTCTATTTTATTAAGACTTGGGAATTTAGGAGTATCCTGGAAAAGAAAAATATATAGCTATAGAATTTTTAAAGTCCAATTTTAAAATTACATTTCCCTGTGGCCTTTCTACCTATCTTTATTTCTTCTATCCTATCTCAATGTCACTTCCAATTGCATTAATAACTCTGTCTTCCAAGTTGCTTATCATTTCCACCTGAGCTTGCAGTAGCCTTGGCAACTCAAGGTGAATAGGATTTATACAAAGGTGAAGAGAATGAGATGAATTTTTCCTTTCTTGTATGACCAGCACAACTTTCCCAAGGAGGAGGCAGAAGCTGCTGACTGGCTTTGTGCAATTTGTTTCCTATTATAGCATTTGTTTATTGAGAGGTCTTGCCATTGATGAAAGCTCAGCTTGCTGAATGATGCCAGCTTAAGCTTTTCAGCAGGGTGAAGCTTCCAGCTCTCGAGTCTGGGATCTGGACCAACAGCTTCCATGTGGAGAACACCACTAACACAGAAAGGGAAGAAAAGCACTTTATGCAAAAGGAAACCAGGAAGATTCATATTAAGGGAAAATATTGCTGATAATAGTTTTCTACATTTACATTTAATGTTTTCCTCCTGTTGTGCTGTTTGAATATTTCAGAGTATGGCTGTTAATTTCTATTTATGGAGGTTACTTCTCATTTTTAAAGAAAATTAAATCGCTGCCCCTGAACTTGTACAATTACGATTCATCCTTGATAGATCTGCTGTTATTTAGTGGCCCAACAAGACCCAACCATTTGGCTGCATGCTATGACACTGTTTTCCTGTGATTGGTTTTGGTTGCAAAGCCCCATTTTTCAATCATTTTCATGCCCACTCTTGCTACCTCCTAAGGTAGGATTGTAGAAGCACCTATTACTTGTCAAGTAGAGAAAGCAACACAGAGTTCATTCTTTCAAAGTTCATTACATCAATTAGAAAACTCCTTTTGAGGCTGCATGGAAGGAATTATAAGCAAGGAAGCTTATAATTAGACCCTGGCTAACTTTGGATCCTGGCTGTACAACTTTCTTACGTACTAGCTGACCACGGGAAACTGAACCCCTCTGAATCTTAGTTTCCTACTCTGAAAACTGAGGATGATCACAGTCTCTGCCACAAAGGATTGTACAGAGCCTTGGACTTGTGCATAATCTTTGTTTTCTAGAGGTTGCACCCCACCCCCTAATTCTAGCCCAGAGTCAGCTTGCCTGAAAGAGGTAAGGGAAAAAGGACTGGGATGAAAGTTGAGGTAATCTACAAGTTTGCTGGCTTCAGTTTACAGAAATTGAATCCTTGAAGACCTAAGAAAGAGAGTCTCTAGAATGCAGAAATCTGAGGGAAAAATATGAAAGAAGAAAGATCTAATGACCCAGAAGAGAGCAAGATTGCTCCAGGTAGAAGTGAGAAGAGAGAGGAAGAGCTGAGATCATAGAGGCTCTAGGAATGTAGACATCAAATCTTGTTTCCCAAGAAGAAAAGATTCTCGATCTGGGACAGGACCTCTCTAGGAGAGTTAAGCCTTTGCCATTATAAACAATCATACTTGATTATCCTGAACAATCCTGTCTAAAATGTGTTCCATTTTTTCTTCATTCTTAAACAGGGAATCTTTTCTTATTGACTTAGCTATTACGCACAGTCATCATGAGGCAGCTCTAGTGAGGGCTGCTTTCACGTTCTTCCAAAATCAGTAGGGCCATTTACTTCTGCATTCTGTAGCCCTGGATTACTATGCTAACTGATGCTTGAATCTTTCTTTCATATTTTTCTCTCTTGTACTCTGATCACCAGTAAACTTTTATTTAATGTCCCTTCTCATTTGTTGTCGGGCATAATGTCTTCCTATAGAAGGTCTTCTTTATTCTGATTTTCTATTACAGACGTTGTGTGGACTTAGAAATAAAATACAAATTTCTTATAACTAAAGGTGACAGACCATTTGTTATGGTTTAGATCTGAAGCATCTCCTCAAAGTCTTCATGCTCAATGGGCTTAGGGGAAATGACTGGATCATGGGAGCTGTAACTTCATCAAGTGGATGATGTCCACTGATGAGTTCATTAGCAGAATGGGCTTTTAGAAGGTAGGGCCTAATAGGATGGCCAGGTCACTGGGAGAATACCTCTGAAGTGTATGTTTTGGCTCCAGGCCCTTCCTCTCCAACTTTCCCCTCTCTGTTGCTACAGGGTGAGTATATTGCCAATGCCACACCCTTGTATCGTGTTGTTCTGCCTTGGAGCCAGCCAGTCGTGGACTGAAATCATGTTTCTTGGTTACTTTTCTCTCACTGATGAGACAAAATACCCACCATCTAAAATTAAGGAAGGAACAATTTATTTGTTTCAGTTTGTGAAGGCTTTTCAGTCCATGCTCAGCTGGCTCCAAGGCAGAGGGCAACAGTTCATGGTAGTAGAAAATAGCAAAAGCCACAGAGCAAAAGGGGGAGGCGCAAACCTCTTTTCTTCCCTTATATAACATGCAGGCTACCTGCGCTAGTGTGGGTGTAGCACTCCTACTCCCAGTCCCTGCACTAGGTAAGAAACCAATCACATATTCTAGATTCAGCTGCTTCTGAAAAGCCACCATCTTATGACTGCATAAGATTTTGGGGGGATATCCAGATACAAACAATAAAATCATGAACAAAAATAAATGTTTCCTTCTTTAAAGATGTGTACAACAAGCACTTTGTTCCAGCAATAGAAAGCTAATACACCAAGAATGGTTGTAATAAACAAGCATGGTGGCACATGCCAGTAATGCCAGCACTCGACAGGCTGAGGCAGGAGAATTGCTATGAGTTTGAGGCCAGTCTAGGATACATAGTGAGTTTAAGGCCAGCATGAACTACATAGCCAGACCCTGTCTCAAAAAAAAAAAAGAATGGCTATAATAAATATTGTAATAACTGTTTTGACTGCTATGAACTGATTGTATCCCTCATTCGTATGTTAAAGTCCTAACACCCACTCTGCATGTGAAGAACCTATAAGGAAATAGTGAATGTTAAGTGAGGTCAGAAGGATGAAGCCTTAATATGTTAGGAATGGTGTTCTTATAAGAAGAGATTCCAGAGTACTCTCTTTTTCCACATGCACAAAGAGAAGTCCATATAAGACACAGCAAGAAGCCAGATGTCAACAAGCCAGAGAGACTTCACCAGAAAAAAACAACAAAAAAGCTCCAATGGCACCTTGATCTTTGCCTTCCATCTTTGAGAACTTCAAAATTCAATTTTTGTTATGGAATTCATGCTGCTTGTGATGTCAGTCAAAGATATTGATAATGACTATATAAAGAAGAGGTTTTTGTTTGGGAGAGAGGATTTGGTTACTAATTTTTCACATCCTTCCTGTGTTATGTCAGAGTAGAATTGTTAGATAAGAAAAAATGATTGCAAAAGGCACTGGGGAGATAGCTCAGTAGAATAGGTTCCTGCCTGGCAAGCACAAGGGCCTGAGCTCAAACCCCGGTTCCACCAAAAAAAAATATTGCAAAAATTCAAATATAGTAGGGTCAGCCATAGTGACAACTTCCTATAATCCCAGCTACTAAAGAGACTAAGCCAGGAAGATCACAAGTTTGACACAAACTCAATAAATTTGAGAGGCCCTGTTTCAAAATTTTAATAAAAAAGGGTGGGTTGGAGGTGTAGATCAGTGGTAAGGCATTTATTGACCATGTGAAAGGCCTCAGGGTTCCATCCTCAGTGCTGAAAAGAAAGGTTCAAGATAGTACTATACAAAAATGGACATAGATGCTCCATCATAAAATCTGCTGAAAGACATGAGGTAAAATTCTAGTGCCACAGTTGCTCTTCATCTGTATACTAATGCAGTAAGTCCTGGTGATTCATATAGAATACAGTTAGTACAGAGCTGATACAAATCCAAGCAAAAAAGCAATACACTAATATGAAGCCCTTTTAGTGACCACAAAAACATGCACATTGAAATCTAAATACAGTTTTACAATTGTCAACATTAGTTTTCTCACCAGGAAATACAATCACTTTGGTTTTCAACACAATACCTTCTTGCAAGTGTACTTAAGGTAAACCTAGGCTCCAGTCTTATCTGGAAGCTTTCTTTGCTTTTTCTTTTCTTTTCTTTTTCCAGCTTAAAGACACAATTCAAAAGTAGTTGTTTTTAAGGGCGAGCCAAATAGCTCAGTGGATTAAAGCACCTGCAAGCAGGCACAGGGTCCAGGGATTCAATCCCTGGTCCTACCATGCTGGCCCCAACCCCAAGGCACACTGAGATGGCAATTGAGACTGGGCATGGTGGCATGTGCCTGTAATCCCAGCTCTTGGGAGGCTGTAAACAGGTGGATCACTACAAGTCCGATCTAGTAGTGAGACTCTGAACACCATGTATACCCTTCCCTAAAATACAAAAAATAAATAAATAAATAAATAAATAAATAAGTAGTTGTTTTTAAATATTAATTATTCAGAGAGGGCCCATCCTCACTGCCATAAGTTTGATTTTTGTTTTTATTTAAAAGGTGAAACACTAGTTAACTAATTCTATCTATGCATTGCTTAACTCACAATAAAAAAATAAAATAAAATAAAATTTTAAATTTTTCCTGAATTGTTCTAGATCAGAGATGGCCACTATAATTCACATTCCAAATCCAGATCCAACCACAGACTGTTTTTTAATGTCTTTTCTAGCAAATAGTTTTTACATTTTTACAAAATGAAAGAGAAGGAAGAGGAGTCAGAGAATGAGACCTTATATGCCCATCAGAGCCTGAAATATTTGCTATATAGCCCTTTACATGAAAAGCTCACCAAATGATGAAATTATGTATTGATTTTGGGACAGAGTTTCAGAATAGTGGAATAAAGGTATTGGAGTTGGTGAGATAGCTCAGCAGGGTAAGCACCTGCTTAGGAAAGCACAGGGACCAGGGTTCGATCCCCAATATTACATGCAGTCCTGGCCCCAGGCATGCTAAGCCTACCACCAAGACCTAGCATTGTGGTGCACCACTGTAATCCAGTGCTGGGGAGGCTGAAAATAGGAGAATCACTATGAGTCTGAGCTGCATAGTGAGACCCTGTACTAAATACAGAAAAGAAGAATGGTCATTTTATGTAATCATGAAGTAGAGATGAACATACAAGACTCCACATGCACTCATGCCTCTTACAGTAGAAATACCTGATAATCAAGGTATAATCAATTACTCCCTCAGTAAGGCAGAGTCCATGGAAAAGTGAAATTACTTGGGAAAAATATTTGTGGCTCATCATTGATATGTCTCTTTCAATGCAGAAAGTAGGCCAATAGTTTTAAATCAGGGTGAAGAAAAACAGGCATCTGGCAGAGAGGGTCAAAAGACAGTGAGCCAAATAAATCAATTGGTTACAGTTGGTGAGAAATCAAAGAAAACTCAAGAGAAACATTTGTGCTAGGGCATTGCTAGAAGGCACACATCTTGACTAAACAGATCATAGACATTAAAACCTACCATTTAATTTGGCTGAGAAAATAATCAAAAGCTAAAGTCATTTGCATTATTCTTGGAAGGTTCTTTTGATAATGAAACTCTGGCTTTTCATCAAGGACAAGTGTCCTGAAGAACTCTTATTATGTTTCAAGGGTTGAACTGCAAGAGGAAAGTTTTTAAAGTAAAGATTGTTTTTGCTGTGAGCAGCCACTCCACACAAAATGTAAAGACCAAAAGAACATTCCTTTTCATTAAGTCTTCAGTGGGATACATGGAAGGGTATACAGCATGTTATTTTGCTTCAAAATCAAATACACCAAATGAGCAAAAGACATAATAAATAATTAACTTTAGGAAATAAAGACCTGAGAGACTGCCTCTCCTCCCAAGTAAAGAAACACAATTAAAATAATCTTCATGTGTTATTTTATTTTTATACCAAATCAATAATTTTTTAATGGCAAGAACATTGTGTGCTGGAAAATTTGGGGTAAAATTACTATACATTTAATATGGTACTAGGATGGAGTCAGAGGGAGGAAAATATCCAATAGAAGCTAAGAAGAAATCTGACCTCCCAAATGTACCTTGCTTTTGACATGGAGCAATCACTTTGAAAGAATTAATCTCAAAGAAATCACTGTACTTCTAATTTCTATTTTTTTATGCATTTGGTACAGGGGCTACAGGGGCTACAGGGTCTCACTATATAGATCGGACTCGTAGCGATCCTCCTGTGTTCAGCCTCCCAAGACCTGG